>NW_026555338.1:26131703-26392953 GCF_029017545.1 Prosopis cineraria
TTTATATCAATTTTTTTAGAAAATGATCAATTTTTTTAATTATTTGATGTTATATTATATCATATGGCTTGTTAAGTTATAATAAAATTAAAATATTTAGTTTTACTTTTAAATTAAGTGACAATTTTATATTTATTTTTTATATTTAGATTATCAAATACATATATAATTTTTTTTAATTTAAGTATTACATCACAAATTCGATCATTGGTCCAACCCGGTTCGACCATGCGAACTATGAACTACTAATCTTTTCGGTTCAATTTTCTATCCAATTTTAAAAACATTGATTACAAGTTATCTGTAGGCTATAAGAGCAATAAAAATAAACAAGTCTGGTACAGTTTTGAAATATATTAAGCTAGTCACCTCACCCTCCTAAAAATAAAGCAAAAAATACAATATAAAAAAGTTATTAAATAAGTAGATATAAGAATAATTATATTAATATAATTAATATATTATAAAAAAAAATATTAACTTGTACTACTTACTCTATATCATTAAAATTATCAATATAAAAAACTTTTAGTTTTAGATTAGAATAGCAAGTATTAAAATTATAAGTAATATAAATATAATTATATTAATATATTAATATATTTAATATTTGGGATAGGATTGGATGTCGTGAGGACAATCTCATATCTCGTTTAGTTCCAAACTCATTTTTATCTTGTCCAGCAAGTTCGTTCTCGATTATTTTTAATCAGGCGAGACTCATTTTAATATAATTAAAATGAAACTGAATCAATAAGAATGAATGTTAGTTGAACACTCCTAGTGAAATTTTGCAGCTCTAAAAAGTATATTTCAAATTTCAAAGCTTGTCAGAGGTATTATAATTAGGTTCCTTTCGTTGCTACTACTACGAAAGAAATGATGAGCTTTAAAAAAGGATTCAACTTTAGTGAAATGTTCGGTTCAGAAAAGTTAAAGTTGTTTTCTAATTGAATAGAAGTCACTCAAACTATCAAAAAAAAAAAAAAAATCAAAATAAGTTACACGTATCTAGCTTTTACCTAGGGGAGAATCACGAACGAAAGGTCTTTTCAAATTATGTTAAAGTGTCAAAACTTTGTCAAATTTATAAGTTTAATTTTACTTTTATAATTTTATTATAATAAATTTATAATTTATTTTTAAAATTTTAATATAGGTGAAGAATATATCATTGTTTTTACTATTAAAATTTTAAAATACAAATTATAAATTGATCACATCAAAATTATAAAATTAAGAGTTAAATTTATAATTTTTTAAGTTTGGTACTTGATACTTTATTTAAATTAATAAATCTTTTTAGAACTTATCTATTATTCTTCCTTTATTTAGAATCTCACAAACATACTAAGCAAGCAGATACTTGCATAGATTGACGGGCATATCATGCACTCTTTTCATATCAACAAAATATAATTATGGATCTATTTTCGAAGTATTTAGTTATCCTAGACTATGATGACCTTTTAAATGTAAATCTACAGACATAGGCAGTGATGGATCTACATACATGTGAGGGTGAGCAATTACCTCCCATCGATTTTGAGATACCTTGTGTGAATATAAATTGAGTATTAATTTGCCCCACTGATAAGTTAATTTTGAATTCACCAATTGAGAAAGGAAGAAGGGAAGAGGAAGAAAGAAAGAGAAAGATGATAGTCACTTAAATTTAGGTGAAAAGTTGAGGTAAAAAATTGTTAGAGAAAAGAGAAAATATAATGAATCTAAAACTTTAAATTTTAAAAATTGGAGGAGGAGTGAAGTTGACTGTGAGAACATGAAATTTTGAAAAGTGGGAGAGGATTGGAATTTTAAAATGCTTTAAGTATTATGAATGATTAAATTTTATTGAGCCATTTATGAAAACCATTTAATTCTTAAATTATTAGTGAAAACACTTATTTCATTTTTAAAATTTTTTCTAGATAGTAAATTATTTATGTAGTTTGAAATAGTTTTGATCTTTCTATATTAAATTTATTGTTTAATTTTTTTAGCAAATCAAGTTATATGTGATAATGATTTCATTATTATTTAAATAAGTAATTGAAGTTTGAATCTCAACTCTTACACATGTAATAAAACATAGTTTATATGGTTCTAAACATTGACAAATTAAATTTTCCCATCAATGAAGTATATATTATTCGTGTCTCTTCAAAAATCGTTTTACCCTTATTGGCCTCGGGCCCCAAATCCACCAATGGATAAGGGTTAGTTAACTTTTACTTCCCTTTTAATTTGAAGTCTATTACCTCCTTTTGTAATTAAAAAAAAAAAATTCAGGCAGATCTCCATAAAATGTCAGTCTTAAAATCACCACTTGGTAGAAATTGAACAATGAACCTTTGGTTATTAAAAAAAAAAATACTTTCTCATGTTACCATTACTCAAACGTAACAATCAACTTTTACAAAAATGGCCTTTTCTTTTCTTTTTTCTTTCTTTTTTTTTTTTGGTCAAGAGTCATTCCATTCATCATCCCATACAGTTTCCTTTTCTTTCTTTGTTTTTTTTTTGGCAGATATGCAGTTTTCCCTTTCGTGCTATCAGTTGCTACTGAGCAAGCTTAAAAAGATGAAAAATGGAAGGGAGAATGGGTTTAGCCTTAAAAAAAAAAAAACTTTTTAAGGGGTGAAAAGGTTTTTTATCCTCTCTATTTACAAATTTAGATGGTACATTCGAAGGGAAAGTGAATATGATAGCACATTTGAGCTCTAGAAATATAGTAGCATTAGTGGTAGAACTTCCACCCAAACAAATCCTGACCTAACTCAATTTGGATTAGTTTAGGCCTGCTAAAATCCTCTTAGCTCAACATTGGACAGGTCTAGGATACTGAGTGCACAACACACAATATATATATATATATATATTGTATATAAGACCTACATCTTATCAGTGTGTATGGAACCCATTGCTCTACTCCTCTATTTCTCTCGAACGCACCCCAGATAATCCAAGCCAAAACACAGGAGTATGAATTGAGGGGGGGAAAACATGTCTTAGCTTACCCATTTACAAACCTATGGTTAAGGAAAATAGAAACAAGGACTAGGAAAAAAAACAATTCCATTATACAGTGGTCTCTTCAATACATTAGTATCGACTAAGTTACTATTGTAAACCTTACCTTGTAGGGCTTCTTCATTTTATCTTTCTTCTCAGAACTAGAACTTTTCAAACATGACTTCAGAGACTTTGGTTGTTCACTTGCTGACCCCGGAGTACAATATTTAGAAGATAATCTTCTCTTGTGCTCGCTTGGGTCAAGCCAGAACTGGATATTTGCGTTGCCCAAACTGACCTTCTTTCTTTTGGCATGGAAATAAGCAGCCATTGCATCAGCTTCTTGAAGGAACGACACCTGAGCTGAGCTGGAAAAACTAAAGACCTTTGTTTTAAGATAATCCACAGAGCCAAACACTCTAAACTTCTTTATCAACTCTGACTTCGATGGTAGGTTGATGTTCTTGGGAAACTTCATGTGCAAGGATTTTGAACAAGCACGAGAAGCTTGTGTTTTTAATTGCTCTCAACTCTTGAATTGATCATAGTACAAGAAGTATCAAATTGATCAAGATTCTTATTCTTTTCCAAGCAGCACCTTGAAGACAGTTTTATTTTGCTGATTTGTTTGATGTACTAATTTGCAGCATCTTCTTGTCAAGAGCAGAGTCAGGTCCTTCTAAAACCTTGTTTGACACTTCTTTCGCTTCAACCTCATCCTCATAATTATTGGAATTTTGACCACCAAGCAGAGAGTCGGACAATGATCCTGAGTTAAGCTCTTCAGTAAATTTCGTTGCAGTTTCATGAAAGCATATGCTGCTCTGACCATACTTCTGGATGCTTTTGTGTTCAGACATTCTGGTTTTGTGATGTGCAGGGTGTGGAAAATTCTGACACATGATTGTTTCCTTCACTTTCTTGAACTCTTTCTTCTGTGGGAAAATCTATCTGACATGGCTTTTCTTTGAAGAGAGACATGTAATAAGATGCATTGTCAGGCAAATTCATCAAACTGCATCCACCTGTGTATGCCAGTCTCAAACCCAGGTCAGAAACCTTTACAGGATGCGGTAAAATGGAAGCAAGATGTGAATCCATCTCAATTCTAGAACTAGCGAAACAATCAGCTAATGTAGATGGTAAAACGAAAAAATCAGGATTAAGTTCCTTGTTTCCTGATACAATCATCTTCAAAGATGAAATTCTTCATTTGTTGAGGAAAGGGTGAAGGTTTCTGAAGCTTGAAAGAACAATCACATGGAACAGGATGGTCGAGTTGCTTCCTTTTCTTGGGCAGGCAAGCAGCGGTATTGATGTTAGGCAACGTGTAAAAAAGTTCAATCGCAGTGTCTTTTCTTCTTCTGAAAGCTTCACTCAACTTAGAACAGTCTTTGAAGCAGCTTTAAGAATGCTCTGCTCTGATATATTTTTAACCCCCAAAAGCCTCAGCTTTAGGGATTGTAGGCTTTCTCCCATCACATAAAACGGATGATAGGAAAGAGAATGCAAGTGGAGAGATATCTCAGTAGTAATTCATATTACTAGTGTGGGTCTGTGGAATAATCTGAAGTTGATTCTCCCGCAAGATTTTGACATTTTCTTTCACCACAGAGGTTTTTGAGTTCAATGTCTTTATAGAATCAATAGTCAAGATCTTTTCCACCTCTTCTGATAGAATCTGACATTGATGCTGGGGTTCTAAAGCATCTGATACTCGAGAAAGTTCGTGCATTTCTCACCCAATGATGAACATCGAAGTAGCTTCACATTATTGCCTATCATAATACAAATAATAATTTTATAGCACGGAAACATCAATATATGGCATCTTTAGTTTAGCAAAAGGATACCTTATACAGGGTCAGGAAGTAATTGGATAGTGAAGGCACAATAAAATCACAATGGTACAGGCAGCTAATTTGTATCAAGTCAACAACCAGCTTTTCCCAAGGTTTAAATTCAAAAATAATGTCACGTGGCATAAAATCATGTTGTCATATTCCCTTTTGAAATTAATGGAAACCACACTTATCATCCTCTGTAGTTTCATTAGATTTTGCTTTTAGTCCTTGTAGTTTTTTTTTTTTTTCAATATTTTCAGTTCCTATAGTTTCAACAAGATTGGATGGCCTTGTTTCTTAAGTCCCTATAGTTTCAGTGTTGAGTCCTTACAAGGATTGAAAACACAATAAATAAAAAAAACTATAGCGATTAAAAGCAAAATCTATTAAAAATATAGGGACCAATAACCGTGTTTTCCCTAAAATTAATATAGCCATCCAAATAAGGGCACTTTCATTTCTCGAATTACACCTTGGATTTGATAAAAGCCAGATGGGGTGTGGTATACAAATGAGCTATTATTATATCAATCTGAAGCACAATTGGCTCATAATATCAGGCTCTATAGATTCACACAAAAAATAACCTAGGTACTTGGCAAATGAGTTCGCAATCACAACCTAAGATTAGAAAAGGTAGATTTTTTTCATTTCAATCTAAGTTTTCAAAATCACAGCATCTAACAGTCTCCAAACCACAAAAAATATTTTAACCAGTGCAATAATCAAACACACTAATCAAAACTTTAACTAGGAGCTGACATTTTAGCTCAGTTGGTATAAAAAGACAGTATTTCTCTCTATCAAACTCATTTAAATTCCTCTAAATGTAATCTCAGATGTAGACCTTCAGGGCCACTATGTGATGGAAATTAGACTATGCCTATGCCCAAGAAACTGGATAAAGTTTTTGAGAGGCGAGAATAAGGACTATCAACCCTCATTTTAACAAGCACATCAAATGCATTATGCATACCTCCTTGAGTCTTCTCGTAAGCCATTCTCTTCTCGATAGAACAATAGTCACGAAAAGCCTGAACCTGGGCAACAGCTCTAACAGCATCAACAAAATCCAGTTCATCAACCCATGGCACAACAGCGACCCTCAAAACAAAACCCAAAACTACAAATGGCTGAAAGCAAACATTCGATTTCGACCCATCAGATCTTTCTCTCCCATCATTCCCACCACCACCAACACCATCAAAGTTCCTCGGGGGCATCATTTGGCACCGGCATTTCAGACTCGAAATAACCCTCCGACCCATCAATTTTAGCGCAGAATCAAGCGACCCATAGAAAATGTCGCATTTTTTAACGCCCTGTTGATGACCCATTATCCATCTGAAGCATTCCTCAAAGGGAACAACTTCGGATTCGATGACGTACCTGGGAGAGAGATTGTGGTTGAAGAAGGAGACGCAGACGCCGAGAGAGTCGGTGCAGAGAACCAGAGAGGGCCAAAATTGGTGGGGAAATTGAACCCTAGCCCACACTACATCGCCTTTGGTGACACTGACACAGCAGTTTCGCAGCTGCATTCTGCATACATATGATTCCCAGAACAAAGAAGAATGAAGTGTTGAATGAAGTAAAAGGACTGTGGAATCAACAGACGATTCTGATTTCTGAGTGAAGCGTTGACTCACACATTTCCCGCGCTTTATTTTCCCCGCCGAAAAGAGGAGTCCATATTATATTCTCCCTCGTTTTTTCCCCACCAAAAACTAGAGGGGTATTCATTTTTGTTTTAGGCTTATTTCTATCTTCCATTCTCCAATTTTATACTCTTCCATTAAAAATATAAAATATTTTTAATTAAATTTTATTCTTTAATAAAATTATTACTTACTTTTGAATTAACTTTATTTTTTATATTTATTTTTATTAAATACCATATAATAAATATAAAGTTATTATCAATAGAAACACTTAAAAAAAGACAATGATTATAACTCAAAAGACTAAAAATACTTTACATTTTTAACCTCTAATTTCTCAAAAAATATTTTATATTTCTTAACAGGAGTACAAAAATTCAAATTAATTTTTGAGTTTTATAATAGATATTTTCAATGATCTAGCCACAATATCATTAATTTTAAATGATTATTTTTATATTAATTATTATTATTTTATAAAATTAAATTTAATATATCAATATTTAATAATATTTTATTAATATTTAAAAATATAATGTAGGAAGGAATTTTTTTATTGATAAAATTAATTGTGTTAGAGTTAAAGAATTAAAAAACTCTTTATAAAATTAAAGACCAAAAAAAAAATTTCAAACTAATTAAAAGCTTGCAAAAATTTAAAAGTATGTCTGCTAAAGGTAAATTTGTCAAACTTAAGAAGACAGTTTAATAAATTAAAAAAATTGTTTATACAACCAATAAGAATTGATATTTGAGTCCAATAAAAGGAGTTTGTCTTTTATAATATAATAAATTTTAGTTTCAATGTTGCTGGAAGAAGTATTTATATTTAATATCTGATTGTGTCTCAAATAAAATCTATTCAAATAGGAGGGCATTTGTGTATGATAAAAATAAAGAATAAAAAATTGTTTGGACTATATAAATCAAAAGTATCTTTAAATATGTAATTATTGAAAAAAGCCTGAATTTGATATGTAATATTGGTATAAAATTCGACACATGGAAATAAATATAAATAACAAAATTTGATGTGCTGAAAAATATAAATAAATTAAAAAAATCCACTGGAGTTTCTCTCCAAAATGTGCTTTCCCTAAACTCGAAAACAAGTAAACAACTCATTAAAAATGCTTTTCTTGAACTTTATTTGGACTTGTACAGTTCATTTCCTGAATGTGCTTCCAAAAAATGAGTTTTTGAAACCTATATATATTTTTAATTACAAACAACTACAACAAAGTTAAATAAAGGCTAGCTAAAAGTAGGCTCAAGGAAGTTAAATTAATTTATCAGAAAATTTCAAGTTTAAATTCTAAAATAAATAATTGTGTTAAACAAAAATATCAAGCATCTTTGAAATACTCATGAAACTATTATTGATAATAATAATTTTATACAGCGAGAATTTGTATTACTCTAGACATGTAAAAATGATAATCTCAAACTTTTTAGAATATCGGAGAATACCGGATGTTTAATTTTTTTGTTTTTTTTTTATTTTGTTTTGTTTTGTTTTTTGTTTTAAAAGGCTCTCTTGAGAACTTGTGCTCTATCCACTTGGCTTGCGTGACAACGTTAGCCTTTAATGACACGATGATGCCTTTGTGCCTTTGATGGAGACATCCGTCTCCTTCTTTACTCTTCCATCAAAGTTTCCTTGTTGGAGATATCGTCACTCGTATTCTGACATTATTCAAAAGATTAAAAATTTTATTATGAAAGATTGAATAATCACCTTTAATTATATCTGTAAATAAATTAATCAATGTACTAATCTCCTAACTCACCAACCTCCATATGATATTTTTAATATTATAATTTTTGATAAATCATAACATGATTATAGAAACCTCATGATTTTAAACATGACTAAACCTTAATCTTTTGCAGGTGTTTATCGTGGCCTTCTAAACTGGAAAAAAAAAAAGTTTCAATGAATTAATATTTAATAAAATTATTATTTTAATTTCTCATAACAATATATAAATAAATTTAAACCATTAAAATTTAATCTAAACAATCTAAAATTATAATTTTTATTTATACATTTTATATAAAATTATAATAATAAGCTTATTAAATATTAAATATCAACCTTCTGTAGGTCATAAATGGAAAAGGAAGAAAATAAAGAATAAGAAAATAAAAGACACCCCAAGTCCACCTTTGTTAAGGAGGTAAACTTTATCCACACTCAATTACTAATCAGTTGATTTTTTAATATAGCCTTTTAGTTTGTGGTGGAATAAATATAATACTAATTAATTAATTAATTAATAACAACATGTTCTCTGAAGTTAAGAAATTAGTAGGACGTGAAAGAAACTACTTTCACAATTTGGCCCCAAAATCCATCATAATCTTCTCTTCAAGTTTTAAACGTATACCATTTTTAGATATTAAACTTGCATAGGTGATCATCACTGAGATAAATTTCAGATTAGCTGAATCTATTTTAGATGATATAAATAAAAGGAAAACTACCCCTCAAATTCACTATACATATTTTGCTTTTAATCCGCATAATTTATTTTCGTAATTCCTCACCTCTTCAATTTCATCCTCCTCCTAATTTGAAAAAGTACTCATAAGGACCATGAGATAGCCCAAATGAGCAATGTTTATTTGGCTGACATGAAACATCAATACAAATAGTTAATATTTTAATTATATTCATACTATTTATTCACCTAACCATCACCAGATTAATTAATTATATATTCTTTTTTTTGAAAGATTATTTATTTATTTATTCAAACCACATTCAGTGAGAATTATAATCATAATATTACATTTTTTTTTTCATGTCACTCTTTGAGATATATACATGAATGCAACTGATTCAATGTAGTCCAATAACACACTGAATGCATATCATTCACAAATTTTTTCTAGACTAGTATTAGGGGTCGAAAGTAAGGCTCATCATATCTTTCAAAACCAAAATATAAATTCAAAAAGCCAGGCATAGGAAGTTTCTTATCCTAAAGTAAACATATTTACAAACATCAGTTACATACAGTTCACATCACTAAACCAAGACCAAAGAGAAATCATCCAACTATACACACTACATAGTGCCATGAACATCACTAGGCACGTCCTTTCTAGTTCTAGTAACCACATACAGGTCATTCTCTAGCAACTTCTTCAAAACAACTTTACAAACTACTTTTTCTTCATAAACAAAAAAGCTGAGCATTTACTTTCCAGTCAAGCATACCTGGGCTTATAAAAAAAGCACATCCACAAAATTGGAGCTTGATCTGGTTCTCCAAAATATCTGCAGAATCCTCACCTGTCGGTTTATTCAAAATGATACAGTATGTAAGATGAAAAGGACCATTAACCCCAACAAGGTACTCCCTCGGGTCTATCTAAAATATATATATAGCATTTCCTAGAAGTCCTGCTTGTTCCAAAATATAAGATATTGAGTAATTCTTATAATTTTTTTTTTCAACTATACCTTATCGCATTTATTATTCCTTTTGAAAAAATAGTTTGTTGAAATTTCAATTGTTATTATTAAGGGGCTAATATCCGCGTTTAATGAGAGTATAATTGGAAATATGTAAAATTTTTTTAAAGAGATTAAGATTTCAACTAATTTTTTTTAAGAACCATGAAGTAGTTATCAAATGTCTTATAACATGAACCAGAGGGAGTAAATACCATTAAAGAAAGGAAGAACTTAGGTTCAATTTCTAAGTTTTGTTATCTTCTTGTTCAATGGAACTACGCCAAGTGATTTCTAGACAATAAAAGAGATTGCTGTGTTGTAAACAATGTCCACGTATCTGATAGAAATAATTGATAAGAACTTTCCATTGGTCTTGTTCATATTAAAAAGCATAAACATATGCTTTCAATAATAACATCCATAAAACAACAGCAAAACAAGTGTATTTGCTAAATTGGAAACTTAAAACAAACGTGAAAATTTTTGACAAATCACATTTGACATGAAGGATTGGACATCTTGCATAGGAAAGTAAGTGCAAAGTTGAAACTCTTTAGGAGAGTGAATTGCTAGAAAAGTGATATTATTAGTTTATATTTATATGATCGTATTATATTCAACAATAGTAAAATCAGATGGCATCAATAAATGAAGTTTATGAACTACGCCTAGATGAATGGAACATAATCAGGAAGGAGAAGATCTTATACATTTGCAGGGACAGCCACAAAGCATTATTTATTACTATTTGACAAGTATGAATGTGACAAACTTCAAAAATAGAACAGAAAATGAAAATTGTCATTAAAAAATGGCTGCATTTATTTTGAAGATCATATATGAAAAGATAAGAAATTCTCAATACTTGAAAGAAGTAGGGATTCAAACCTTAGTCACAAGTACAATTCCAAACACCATGCTCATGTGCAAGCAACTGTGACACAATCCATCAACCAAAAGAACCACTGCACTTCGACGATCCACATAAGCATTGTTTTCTACCTCTGGGTATTCTGCTACCTTAGGATAATCAGAACGGGAAATCCCATAATCATATGTCAACTCTGTCATTGGTGGAATATGTCTGAGAGAGAAAAATGCAATATGAAGGAACGATTGATTGTTTTCTTCATAAACAACTGGCTGCCAGAAAACATTTGGGGAGCAGCTATGATTCATGAATCTAGCAACATTTCCAAACTCTTTAGCACTTATAATTAGCGGAGATGGAATGTCATAATCCTCACAAGAGTCATTTGAAATCACATCTTCCAATAACTGAGGCGTATGATTCCACTTAAATGGAGAATATATACGGTTAGTATTAAAAGCATACTCATCTTTAATTGCTAACTCCTCATTCTGATTTAAGTTTCCCTTGTCAATAACTTCTCCAGCATATTCACAAACAAAAGAACCAGCACGAATAGGATCCAATGATCGTAGACCCCATCCCCTATCTCTTGTTTTGAATACTTCCAAGGAGTGCTTCAAGCCCATCTGGGATACTCTATTTTGCAGTTAGGAAAACAACGACATGTGGGGCCACATTCATGAATTAATGGCCTACGACTCACTAGAATGCCATTGCCAATATATGGAAAATCACCTTCATTTCTCCGAATACAAGAGCAATTCAGATCACCAGGGACACATGCTTTTGTACAGTCACAGCCATTAGAAGACTGCATTAAACTGAACGGTTTTGTATATCTAAGGGAATGAAAATAAGTGAAACCACCAGGCAATCTATCATGGTCAACATCATTGACAAGTGATACAGGAATACTCTCAGCTCCTAAAGAGAGATCTGAGAAAATAAGTCCAGTCCTTGAAGAACGGTCTGTCTTCCACTTCTGAACTGATTTCCAAACAGAAAAAGCACTAACCTGTCCAGGCATTCTCACCAACTTGTACTTGAATACACCACTGCCATCTTTCCCCTTTTCTATCCATGAATCTTGAATTTTGTACAGACCATCATAGACATAGACTTTTAAATTTGGATTTGCAGCATCACTCATGCCCCGGATGACTCTTACTTCATTGTGCCGTCGTGAACTTCTTTCCAGAGCAAGGTTACCCCTTTGAAGCTTCTGATCAGCCACCACCTTTTCTTTCTTGCCAAAGTTCCCACTCTGTCCACTATAAATTAAGACATCGTCATCATCTGCATTGTCATCATAATATCCTGATGCAACAATGCTTACAGCCAGAGGTTCTTCCTCAAACCCACCCTTGATGCTCATGTAGTCAATCCCACCCATGGACTGAGCATGTATACCCACAACACACAATTCCATTCTGAAAAAGAAAATGTCCCCGATCTCAACCCCAGGAACTGCACCTACTCTCTTTTTGATGTTTGTTCGAATGCCCTTGGTCATCAATATATTGCCAGCTTTTAAATCTCCACGCTTGGTAAATCCTGAAGCGAATTCCCTGGCATCTTCAAGTTGGCTAATTCTTCTTCGAAGCGCATCAAACTCCATGAGTACAAGACTAACAACTTCCAAGTTACCATCAGTTTGTTGGGCTGGGCTAATGCCAACTACAGAACTTAAATCCACCTGTGATACTTGGATCTTCTTGGCCTTTCTTTGGGATGATTTTGACCTGCTCCCACGTGGTGCTCCACGTTTTGATGGAGTATTGTCTATAGGGCCTCTGAATGAACGGATTGGAGTAGGCATCAGAAAATCTGGTGTCTCTCCAGAGGGAGGAGCATGCTGGTTGAGATCAGTCCATGCTTGAGGTCCTTGATGACCACCAAAGGGGAAAAAAGGAGCGAACCCAGAAGGACCTTGAGATGACATAGGGAACACTGGCAGCAAGCAACGCAGAGGCTTAACATCCAAAATCGCGAACTTGTCAAAAGAAGTTGAAGAAGGAACAGAGTTTTGGCCGAAACCTCCTTCCATTGCAGACCCCTTCAAACTAAACCTCAAAACCACTATTTTCCCTCAATAACCTACCCAATATCTTGTTCCCCATCTCATATAGAGATTCGTGCTTCGACACTCAAACCATTTGCAGCAGACACACCCAAATGCGTCACGATAGTTTCATCCTGGAAGATTATTTTAAAAGATTAGCAAAATAAATCCCAATGAGCAAATGAGATCACGAATGAAATTTTACTAAAAAGTTGATTGATTTATAGATAAATTGACACACAATTTGTCGAAATTCATAAAAGCTTAACAAATCATCGAAGCAATTGTTTCCTATAAGAAAGAACATACAAGAAGGTATCTTTACCTTCTGAAGGTGCTTGAAGATTGCAGATCCTTTCTGTCAAATAGGGACGCAAGGAAGGGAGGCGAAGAACTGGAAGCAGAGAGAGAAAACAGAGTAATGGGTGCATCGATAAATGTGTTGAACTTGAACCTGCTGCGGACAGCCGGACAGTGAGTGGAAGAGGTGAAGTACGAAATTGTCAGAGTCTTAAAATAATAAAATGTGCATTATCTTACCGAAAAACAATGTTAATTACGAGTACAGATGTATTTCTTTTATTTCTTTAATTTTTTTTTTGCCAAGCCTCAATTTTAAATTAAATTTATGTAATTACAGAAGCTTTTACTCCTTTAATCAAATAAATTTGTTATTCTTAAAAGTTAAAATTAAAATTATTAATTAGTAATAAATTATAACTTTAATAGAAAATTTAATTTGATATTTTTCACACAAAAAAATTATTAAAAAAATAATAATAAAATCTTCTTAAATTATGTAAATAATATTATAATTTTTTAAAATATTATAATTTTTTTAAAATTTTTAAAGACGTTTATGTTATTAAAAAATTAATATAAATAATTAAATTATTTTTAATTTATATTATTAAAAAAATAATATAAATGATTAAATTGTTTTTAATTTTATAAGTTTTATTTAAAAAATTATAATTTTTTTAATTAAAATAATAAGAATTCAATAACAATTCACAAATTTACATTTAAAATTATGATATTTTTGGGTGTTATAAATATCAATTGTTATTTATAAATTTTATTATAAAATACACAACTTTTTTAAATGCAACGTAATTTATAAGTTTGCATTTAAAATTTTAAATTAAGAATAATTTAATTATTTATATTAATTATTTAATAATAGAAAAATTTTTAAAAATTTTAAGAGAATTATAATATTTTAAAAAATTAAAATATATTTATATAATTTAAAATAATTTTATTATCATATTTTTAATTTTATTTAATAGTAATGTGTTTATATTTTTATTAATTTTTCTATGTACATTTTAGACAGAAGAAAGTTATTTTGAATTTGAAAACATAGATTAATTATACAAATTTGAGATTAAAAATTATATAATTAATTCTAAGTTTGCATAATCTTTTAAGAAAAATAATTTTTAATTTTATTTTTTAAAAAATTAAAACTTTTAACTTTTAGTGATTAATACATTTAATTAATAAAAAAATAAATGTTTAATTAAAATAAAATAAATTGCATGGATATAATTCAAAATTAAAAAAAAATAGAAGAACTTGCTAATCATTTTAAAAAACTAATGGTGAAAACATTCAAAGCTTATATCTATAGTTAAGATTTCATTTTGATCCACTTAACTATTATTAACAGCTAAACTACATCACTTAAAATATAAATACTGTCTAAAATTTACTTAAGTTACCCAACAAAAAGTTAATGCACAAATTTTTTATTTTTTATTCATGTTTTCATTTTTTAATTATAAAAACTTATTTATACACACACTATATTTTAAAAAAAAACTCAAGTAAATAAAATGGCTTGGACAGGGCAGGGCATGCTGGATCATCAAGCCACTCGACCAACCCTGCTACTCACGTCAACACTACACCTAAACAAAATTATAGGATGAATTTGGATTTTAATCCTTTAATTTATAAAACAAACCCCATAATAATATTATTTTTGGCAATTTTGAAATCGGTAGTCAATGTATTAATTGAGCATCAACTCATCAATATTAATGCATTAGTTAAGCATTAAATCATTGATGTAAATGCATTTTACTTCTCCAATGCGCGGTTCCCATAAACAATAAAACAAATATGGGCAAAAAATAACAACAAAACAAAGGTGTCATAGTTACCAAGTATAGTTGGTATAAGTGGTAGATGTACTCATCACTTAAGCAAATAGTTTATGTATAAAATAATTTTAAAGGAAATATTTTTTACCGTCGGCTCAACCTACTCCTTAGCTTTTATATATATATATATATATATAAAAGAAATGTCCTAATTAATTTATGTTGCATCTTAAATTTTAAATTGAAAATGCAATTTTTTCTAGCTAATTTATCTATAAATTGCTTCCATAAATTATGATTTGATTATTGATTTATAAAAAAATTGTCAAAAGTGTATAGATCCCAGTGCAAGAAAAGTTTTGATGAATTTGGTTATACATTGTAACTAGAACTTGACCAAGTGTAATAGGTTATAGAATACTTATAAAGTTACTTTGTTTTAAAATAAAATTACTTAAAAATTACGTAGTTTTAGTTTTTTTTTTTTTTAGTTAGTGCTTTAGGAAAGAAGAGGACTGAACTTTGATACATAACATATTCTTGAACGGAAAACAATTACAAAATCAAAGCACACCACTTAAACAGACCTTGAACAGAACACCAAATAAAAACCATGGACACAATTTTAATCCATTACATATTCAAAGATGAAGGAATGCCCTTGAAGTACATGAATTCCTTTCTAACCAAACAAACTATAGAATTCCATAAACTTATCAAACTCTCTAAAATGAATTTTGAGGAATTGACCGAAAGTAGCAAGACACGCTCAACTCTCTCCAAAACTACCAAAGAGCCCATTCCAAAGGTTTCATGTCAAAAATACATTTTGAGAAAATGAGTAGCTTAGTTTTGATTATTAGTGGATGGAAAGAAGACATTTTCCCCATCCATGACATAGCTAGAGAAAAAGCCAACACAAATTATCAATATTTGTGTGTGTGTGTGTGTGTGAATTTGGCAATGTCCTGTATGTCTGGGCATTGACATAACCTGCACCAGACAACAATGCCAAGTTATTGAACATTGACTGCAAATACTGTATGAACATAATGATGACCATCAAGCCATGTTAGAGATCCAAAATTGTAGCCTTTATGGGCCTCCTTCCCATAGAATGAGACTTCATAGGATAGCTTTGTTATGTTCTCAGAGAAAACAAGTTTACTGGGGAGCACCTTGACAATCAATCCCTCTGGTGCATGCACTTTTGCTAGATATGTGACATTAAGGGGTCCCACATTGGTAACCGTTCTTTTGATTACTTTGGCTTGCTGGGTCCTTCTGAGCTTTTCTATGGAGATTGATGGGTAGTTTATGTTGGATATAAGGTTTTTATTGGATTTCTTTGGGCAGTTGAATTTAGTCTTAGACATTGACCTTATGTTTTTCAGTGAATAGCCATAATAACAAAGGAATCTGAGGTAGTCTTCAACTTCTGTTTCAAAGACTAAACCAGGATAGAGAGCTTTGAGTGGGTTAATTTCCCCAGATCCCATTTCATGTGGGTTGGCAAAGTGATTTGAACTGTTGGCCACAGGCTTCCTCATGTTGTTGTAGGTTGTTGCTGGAAACAAGAAAGTGAAAAGAACTGCATAAGTATCACTTCTCAATTTTAGAACTCATCAGTTAATGAACATTTTGAAAAGATCAAACTTGATCAGGCTCAGCAGACTACTTGGGTTGTGATCAAGTCTAATTCCCACTTTCCATAGACCATACTCTCTTCAGTCCAAATATAAGTAGCTTTTAATAATAATTCGCATACCAATAAGATCTTTATTCTCATAAAAATATATACTATTTTCCTTTTTTTAACCTTTAGTCCCAATTTATGATGAGTAAGAAAAAAGTCATAAATTTATAGTAAACACAAGAATCCAAGTTAATAAATACAATAGGTAAAATGAAAAGAAATTTCTACAAAAACTAAGTTGCTTATACTACCTTCGTTAAAAAATATAAGACATTTTTAACCAAATCTCACCTCCCAATAAAGTAGTTACCTACTTTCAAACTAACCCTATCTTTCCACATTTATCCCCATTAAACACCCTATAATAGATATGAAGTCATTATCAATAGAGGCACTTTTAAAAAAAAGATAATGATTGCACCTCAAAAGATTAAAAATACCTTACATTTTTAACAGCCAACTCCTCAAAAAATGTCTTACATTTTTAAATGGAGAGAGCAATTAGGAACAAGATTAATTGAGAAAAATGGGTTATATTTTGGACCAAAGGGAGTACAGAACCACTTGTTTTTCTTTATTTTTACACCCTTTTTAATCCGATCAAGCAGATGATCTTCACATCTTTTTCTTTCTTCAGGAGAGAGAGATGTCTCGAGATAGATTAAAAGAAGGGATACAATGAAACTTTTGATTCTTCAAGTTTGCCTTAATTATTGATTTTGTCCTTGAAATTTAATCTTCCGCAATCAAGTCCTTAAAGTTTCATAATGATACACAATTAATCCTAAAGTTGTTATTTCCCTTTCAAACTATAAGGACTAATTGTGTGTGGTTATGAAACTTGAGTGTCCATAATTTTCATTATCCCTTGAAAGAATAAGGACATTAATTATTGAACCTGTTGTCATTAGGGCTGACTTGATCATTGAAGGACTCCATCTTTTATGTACTGATTTTATGAATGCTGCTGCGGCACCAGTCACATGTGGGCAAGCCATGGATGTACCAGAATTGAGGCCGAATAAGGATGGTCTTTCCCCTGGTGGAACACTTCCCGGTGCAGTGCTCTTGGGTACTATGGCAGCTAAAATGGCAACTCCTGGAGCCATAATGTCCGGCTGAACAACACAATTGCCACAATTAGTGTCGTATAAGAAATGTTGAGAACATTTTCTTCCACATGAGAGGCTTATACGTTTGCGTTCCTTGCTCAAAATTTGAGCATTTGGTAGGGGGGGGGGACTACCTTGATTATGTTTTCTGTAAGAATTGAAGGACCTCTAGATGAGAAAGATGCCAACAATTGGTGAAGGCTTAGATCTAGCAGCTTCTACTGTTGGAAGAATTGTCGCAGTTGGGTTCCTGCATGAAGGAAATAAGAAAGAACGGCTGAAGAGAAACTTAAGTTTTTACTTAAGTTTTTAATTTTTCCCCATTGTTGGAAGTTTTTTTTTTTTTTTTAAGTGATACAGAAGAATTAAAGTTTATGTGAAAAGATGGGCCACATTGAAGCAAAGCTACGGACACTCGTTAGAATATGAAATTTGGGGATGCTTACTTGGTAGAGTTAATGTACTTTAGAATCTGATTCCCTTCAAGATGACCAACATTTGAGCAGGGAAAAAATGCCTGTTTAAAAGGATTATCTTCTTTTCCTCATCAATCAGTATCATCCCCATGGCTCCTGCATCTTGTAAAACTAGCTGCTTGATTCGTCTTCGAACGGTGGATCATCAGCAACACAAATCACAATCTTGCCAGCAGCTTATTGGAATCCAGTGATCCAGGACCACAGTTCCTGCATTTCATTGAAAGAACATTTCCTTATTTTACAATTATCATTACGGCTTTCTAACCTTTAGAGCAAACAACCTTAGTGTTGCTGGTATTAGTGCCACTGCCTACTACTATACATTAGCAGCATGTATAAATAAGAACAATACTATTTTGCTGAAACAGATCTTTCTTTGGGTCATATATGAGTTATTTTCAGAAGGCTTTTGACAAGGTAACACTTGAGCAGAAATGAGACATTAAGAAATATTTCCAACTTCATACCTCTAGTGTATTACAATAAGGCAATGAGGATATTCAAATGAAAAAAAAAGCTAAAGTAAAGTAGAATTATTAGGTCTTTGTTATCAAGTTTTCTTTAGTAGTATCATTACATGTGGAAGAATCTTCTGAATGAGCTAATGATGTAATATAAGTTATAAATAATGTGTAGGTGTTATTTAAAAATAAAAAAAAACATTAGAATCTAATAGAAAAACTTTGCCAAAATCATATACTCTCTCCGAATCACAAATATAAACATTTTCAAGAAGTTTTGTTTGGTTCGCAATTTAGGGCATAAGTAACTATGTGTTTTTTCAATTATACCTTTACTTCATTTATTACTCTTTTTTTTAAAAAAAATAATGTATTGAAATTTTAATTACTATCATCAAGGCTCTTATATAAGGTATTTAATGAGGATATATTGAAAAAATATAAAAAAATTTAAGAAATTAAAGTTTCAATAATAATTTTTGAGATCCGTAAACTAGTTATCGCTGTGCTATATTTTGGTCTAGAGGGAGTATATCATTTCAAAATTACATACCTGGCTTCTGATGCAGGGGAAAACCTAGCAGCCACATTCTCTCCGAAAACAAGAGGATACAACTTTGAATGAGTGAGGTTTGAGAAGTTAATGCCAAAGCCCTACCAGCCCAGTCACAGGTAAAAATTAGGATTTCCTATGCATGAAAACTACGTCAAGAAATTAACCACACCTTTCATTCTACTTGGCATCAGAAATCAAGAAACGTACTTGAAAAGTTTTTCCATTTCCAAGGACAACACTTGATTGAAAGCTCCTATCAATATTAGAAGCTGCAACAGTGAAACAGCCATGGAGCTGTGTTCACAACAGTGGAAGGATCAGGACCATCATTCCCTGCTGAGCACACCACCATGACACCTTTTTCTTCTGCATGAAATGCTCCAATGGCTATGGGATCACCCAGAAAGTCTGCTTCAGACGCCGAGCAATCCCAATGGAGATTGAGATTATATCTACACCATCTCTAACAGCATCATCTATAGCCTTCAATCTAGTGCCACCTGAACAACCTTCTTGTGAGCATACCTTGTAGGCGGCAATTCTAGAAGATGGCGAGCCACCTCTTGCCGTTCCTGTGGCCAAACCAAAAAAACTAGCATTCTTAACTTGGGTTCCAGCTGCTGTTGAAGCAGTATGAGTCCCATGTCCAACAGAGTCTTGGTGAGTCTTTGGCTTCTTCACCATGAGTCTTGTTTCCATCTGATTTGGTTTGGGTATTATAGTATCTTGCACCAATCAGTTCCTGCAAATTCACGGAGATAAGAAAATTTTTACCATAGCAGTAAATCTGCATATTTGATCATGCCAGTTATTCTCATTGAAAAAATTTCAGATAAGGAGAAGGAAGGAATAATAACCTATTGCAATTGGATAGCTTGAAATCATGACCCTGCATGCAGACTCCTTTCCATCTGAAGGGATTTCCCCAATACCCTCATCATTAAAACTTGGAGATTCTGGCCGTATCCCTTTGAAAAAGAATAGATATAAACTAGAATGAACGATATTGTTTAAGGTGCTTGTTTATATTATAATACATCACATACAATTGCCTTCTAATTAAGGTCAAGCTTAGGTCATTATTAAAATAGGTGAAAGTTATAGTTTTTAAGAGCTTCAGGGGCGAGGACGATTGTTGTGATGACTTAATATGAAGGCCGGGTTCGAATGATGATATGCTTTCACTGTGAGTGTGACATACAACCGAACCTCACCATCACTGTGAGTGTCCCTTCAAAACTCCTCAGGCCCAGCAGTTAAGCTAATGTGAGAACAATAAACATATAGTTTTGTAAAATAATATTAGAAAAGAAAATCAAAATAATATTTTTATAAAAATAGTCTAATTTAAATATAATCTACTCAAAATCTAAAATCTATTGAGCTTAAGTGAAATATGAAATACCCATTTTTTAAAATGAAACATATTTTAGTTTGGGTACAGTGAGTTTAAAAGTATCGAGGCAATGTGGGTAAATTTTTAAAAATTCACATACTCCTTTATAAAATTTTTCAAGTTAAGTGGAGCACTTGCCCACCACCATTACTACCTGTGTCTACCATTAACCCAAGGCATTTATGAGAATTGCATTTACAAGTGAAATTCTTGCCCCACCCACTTTGCAAAGTACACTACCATGAAAACATATGTTCATGATGTCATTTTAGGGTGTGTTTGGCCTAAAATTTGCAAAATTAAAATTTGGAGCTGAAGTCAGGGTTAAATCAGTTGTTATAATATGATTTATATTTGGATATTTTACTAAACCTTAGTTTTGAGTCAAAAGCCCAAAAAATCAGCTTCTTACCGAACCTCAATTTTGAGCCAAAAGTCTTTTCCCATCAATTTTTTCCTAAACAAGATTAAAATGATCGAACCTCAAGTTTGAGGGGGATTAAACAAGAACACAACCTTATTTTATGTCACTATGTCATATGTTAATTGAAATTTTGTTATCAAGTAATGAGTTTGTAGCTCATGTGACACTTGGGTGTTTCATTTCAGGAGTTTAATTTTTATTCGTAACCCTTAATGAATATAATATTGTGAACATTTGTTTGTTTTTCTATTATTCCATATGTGGAATAATACTGTCTTTGGGTATAATGTTGAAAGAAAAGGAAAAGCAGTAGTGTTATCTAGCGAAATCTACAAGAAGAAGAACAACACGTACTCTGATAATTAAACTGGACTGAAGCAGCAACACTTACCAGTGTCTATAACACCAATAATAACATCACTTGAAAAGTGTTGGTGTGGGATGTAGCCACGTGACATCATGCCCAAATCTGATTCCAAAAAGTCCCAGGATCTTGTCGTGTGCAGTTGAAGAACTGGATCTGGAAACACTGACACTACACCATGGTGCTCTGTTTGAAAATTACTGAGTCACAGTTAGTTCATTAAAGTACAAAATAAGTAATAAACGTTCCACAAACATATATCAAAATGTGCTTAAATATGATTTAGTTTTGTTCTTTCCTTTTTTCATGCATTAAACTAATTAGTCCTTTTAAGATTGGTGAACAAAATTACATGTACAAGTTTGATTAAGAGAGCATAATTTATATTCATGGAAGACAAAATGGTTTTAGTTTTAAGCAAAAATAATGATAGCATTAGTGAGCTTCGTTATTGTGTTGAGAACTCATTAAGGACCTCAAAGAAGAAGAAAATGATTAACTATGACTTAACAACAAAACATGCATTCCATATTGTGTAGGAATTGAAAACTTGTGAATAGTACATTTTAATTTGGTATACTCTGTTCATTCCATTTTAATTTTCGCTTTAGTAATTTTTCGTCCTCTTACTTTAACTGTTGTTTTATGATATCCACGAGTAATTAATACTTAGTTTCCAATTCTATCAGTAATTAACATATGGTTCTTTAATTTGCAACCAATCACATGAAATTTTAAAAAAGAAGAAGATATAATGAGGATCAAAGGTGGAGGCGGGACCAACAAGAGTCACAATTCTCTAACTTTTAAATTTTTTTTAGCAAAATGTAAGGGTTATATATTCGACCCCTAAATTACTACATTATAAAAGCTTAATCTACTATATGAAATTCTCATTTTAATTTTATAATAATCTTTTATGCATGTATAATTCAACTGTTGCAGTAACTTAAAAATATAATTGTCATAGTATTTACTTATTTTCAATAAGATAATGATATATTTGCTTTTAAAGCATTGATATCATTAATTTTACTTTCATTTTATATTTGATTAAAGAAATTAGAAGAATTATTACTAACACATTTTATAAAGTGCCACAACACAAATCCCAAGATATATCAAACAAAGAAAAGAACATATTATTTAAAAGAATTAAATAGTAAATTGAACATGTAAGTAATAGAGTTTTTTATATTGAACAGAACTTTAGATCCCAAAGATATATTTAAATTATTCAATACTTATGGGAAAAATGAAATATTTGCCAATTTAATGATAATTTATATTGAGAAAAAAAATTTAAAATTTTATTGTAAACATGATAATTAATTATTCTTATACCATGAAAAATTAATTAGTAAAATTTAAAAAATGAATACACACACATATTTGTTATATATTTGTAAAATTGAACATAAATATATAGGTTAAAAATATTTATGTTATGTTAGTGATATATATAGATTTAATTTTTTTATTATCATAAATGCTTTATCATTTCAGCCTCCTAAAAAAATTTTATGGCTCTGCCCTTGATAAGGATAATCCAGTAAAATTAAATTATATAATTTATTAAGTTACTATTACCTTGTTTTTTAAGGTATGAGGAATATAATTTGTCAACAGTTCAGCCTAATCTCCGTCACTGTATTAAAAGGTAAAAAAAAAAATAAACATCTCCTAACTAGGTTGTGACACATACAAGTGTTGGAATTTAGATCTCCAACCATTTGTTTGATAGATGATAGCTTCTATATTTTGTACTCACTTTAATTAAGCCTTGCCCGATTTTGCATAGGGCAAGGCTTAAGAAATTGGAGAGAAAAAAAAGAGCAACAAAACTTTTAGGTTTGGGTCTAAAAGCCTTGCAAAAAAAAGGGGGGGTTAGGATCGTTGAAAATCTGCCCTTTTTTTAAGGTTATATTGTTATTTTAAGCATGAAAAACTCAAAATTCCTAGCTTAGACTGAAAGTCCCTTTATCTTTTTTTTTTTAAAAAAAAATCCCATGCATTGGGGAATACCTTAAACAAAAACACTTCAAAAGAGACAGTATTGAACTCGCACAGGGTCATGCTGTTATACTTCTTTTTCTTTTTGGTGTCCTATAATTATTTCTTATTAAATTTAACAACAATGTGACAGTATTATTATTGGTTTCTTAAACACCGTCCAAATTGCAGGTGCATGCATCTAATTCTAATTGTTAGAAAAGCAAAAGAATGGCGAAAATATATTTTAAAAATTGGAAAAAGAGGAAGCAAATAAGACGAGTACCAGACAATGCAGAAGCTTCACTCTCTGTAAGCATGGCTGAGAATCCACTAAAAGCATGGCTGTAATGGTGGATTAGAGCTATCCTCTCACTCTCTCCTCTGTGAAAAGTTAAAGTTAAAAAGTCGTATTGGATTAGTTGCACTAATTTCAATGCTAATTATTATTTTAATTTAATAACGAATTAATATGTTATTAGGATGTGGAAAAAAGAAAAAAAACGCTTCTCAGGGTATGGCCCCGCTTTTAGTAAGTTTATATATGTCTTATTGTGAGGATTATAATAAGAACAAAATGCTCCTAACAATAATGAAATGTTTGAACGTGGAGAAATAATCAAATGGTGATTAAATAAATTAATATATATAAGTTGCAAGATAAATGAAAAACCTTGGAATAAAGGAAGACAATAGCTGCAAATGTGCTGATTCTGGAACTTGAGAATCTAACCCAATGCTGTTGGATGCTGAACTTCCCATGTAAACAACATAAGGCTACATGTAAAATACAATAAGAAAAGCTTAAGAAGTGATCTTAATTAGAGTAAAAAATAACAATGACCAATTAAAGGCAACAATATAATCTTCAGGCATTAGAGAGGTGTCAGTGTCAAGCTTCTCTGTCTTGATTTTCGGTTATGTCCTCTCCATATACAAGCACACAAAACAAAATATAGGCATGCCTTACCTACATACATACATGCATGCATACATATATGAAAACAACATGACCAATTGACTTGGAGAGAACTCCTAGAGATAATAATTTAAAGTAATAAATAATGGCAAAAAATATGACTTGTCAAACAAAAGAGAGAGGTCAGATATTCTAGGTCTTTGATCTAAACTAATCTAGTTAGCAGCTTGTAGACATCTTTTTGGAGGGCATATCTCTCACCAAGAATTTAATTACTATTACATATCTAAAGTTTGAACTTGAGACTTCTAATTAAAATGAACCAACATCCTTAATCAATTGATTTTTGAAGAGAACTCCAACTAGAGGGAGAGATTCTCCTTTGATTTTTTTTTTTTTTGTTCTATTGACTCTTGAGATAACAAAACAAGGTAGGTATATATATTTTGTGATGTGTCTCACTTGACCATTCATGTGTGTGTGTGTGTGTGTGAGAGAGAGAGAGAGAGAGAGAGAGAGAGAGAGGACCTTGGGAATTTGATGTGATGATGATAAGGCTATGGAAAGAGAAAAGAGGAGGAGGAGAAAAGGTACAAAGAGGAAACGAAGGAATTGCAGAAGGGAAGCCATTGAAGATATATATGTGGAGAGAGAAGAAAGAGCTTCTTTCTGTGTGCTGATGATGAAGACGAAGACAAGTGCATGAGTTATGATCAATTTATAGGCCAAGTGAGAACTGATGAGAAGTGAGACTGAGATTTGATGCTTCAAAGTTCAAACATGAACCATGTGAATGCACATCTAATACTTGTTTAATTCTTTTTACACTACTTGTATAATTGGGGTTTGGATACAGTGAGGCGCACACATATGTACGTGGCACAAAAATTATTATTTGTTTAATGGAATGTCTATCAAAAAATTTGTCACGCAATATTGAAAAAGCACCAAATCTTAAATTTGTAGAGAAATAATATAGGCATGAAGGTGTTTTGATTGTTGTTTTAAATTTTTAAAAAGAAATATATTTTAATAATTTTTAAATGTTGATGAAATTTAACGAATATAATGGAGACATTCATTAAATATATGAATTTATGTCACTCATTGAATTTAAATATGTATACTTAAATAAAATGTGTTCTTTATCCAATAAGGAGAACATTATTGTTTATCCATTGAGCAATTAATCATTTAATAATTATGAGTCAAAAGTCTTAAAAATATTTTCTGTTATGTGCTGTTCTGCATTTGGATACTCCGAGAAAATTAATTGGGGGGGGGGGGGGGAAGCAAGATCTTAAAAGAGACAGGATTAATTTTCATTTCCTTAAAGAAGACGACAAAATATGCTTCACATGGAAGCAACTTAAGTCTCCGTTCGTTTCACGGAAAAGAATCAAAATCTTTGGATTTACGTTTTCATAAATAAGAAAATAAAAAGATCTAAGAAGAAGAAGAAGAAGAAGAAGAATATCACATGCTTCAAAGTAAATATAAATAATAATATACATTAATTATATTATTTAATAGTGTGGTGTTCTTTATTTTCCTTTTTTTCTCTGTCTGTTCCTTTATGTTTTCTTCCCGACATTTTCTTCTCGTTGCTCAATTCACGTGTCGTTATAGTTTATACTACTTACTTTGATTTCAGCATCTTCTTCTTTTGTTCCTTTTATTTGGATATATTATCTTTAATTCTTTTGCTTTTAGCTCTGTGAAGAACAACTCTAAATATGCTTAGAGAGCAAATGATGAGCTGACAAGTGTTACCACGTTGATCATTCTATAGATTCTCATGCATAAAACCACGTTGCAATAATATTTAATATGCATGATTTGTGAACACCTGGATCCTACTTATCTTGGTGATCTTTTCAACAAAATGTTGCTAATTAGATATATTTGATTAGGTAATATACAATGGTGGAGAGAGAATATATTTAGTCTTTTAAGCCAAACTTTGATTAGATACTTGATTAGGTAAATGTTTAAACAAAAAATTAAAATAATGGGTCAGTAGTATATGGACCCCTTGAAACGTGAGGAGTCCCAAGATTTTCTAAAGTAAAGAGAGGATGTAATATAGCACTGAGTTTCATTTCAGGTATGTAAGTCAAGTGTATATCTACGGAGAATATCAATAAAGGACTTTTGGGAAAATTTAATACTTGATAAAGACCTAAATGAACTGAATACTTGTTAAAACAACAATTTTACTCATTAAATAATAATGTGTACTTGTTAGCAGTTCTTTTATAAAATTAAATTGCTTACAGGATACTTTATTGATATTTTCCCTTTTAACTATCTCTAAAAATATTTATGACAATTAAGGATCATCTAATTTTAAAATTTCAAAAAAGGACCATAGTCTTAGTTAGTGTTAAGCACTCATTTTGTACATTTTTTATACTCATATTCATATTTTCGACACTTAGTTTTTCAATTCTCTCATCAATCATCTTATATATGTTTTTTAATATTTATCTTCCATGTTTTCAACATTAAAAAACAAAACAAAGATAAGTGTTAAAAATAAAAGATGATTATTGAAAATATCAAAGATGACTTTTGGAAAAAAAAAAAAGAAAAAATGATGGTTGAAAATGCTAACGTTGAGTATTGGAAATGTAAAAAAATAGATATTAAAAAAAATGAAAGATGAGTGATGAAAAAAGAAATTAACTTAGGAAAAGCTTTGAGAAAACAAAAGATAATTTTTGAATTAAATGGGCGATCAATGTGTGTTTGAACTGGAAAAACCTTGAACTTATAATATTCCAAGTGATGTGATGGGTTGGTAGTGGAGAAAATTAATGAATTTGAGAGTAAATCTAAGTAGAGTTTCTAAATTATGGCATGTGATCTTTTAGCCTATGTGGCACTATAAGTTGATAACAATGGCCTATAAGTTGCTACCAGGACAGAGTGCTAGATTTATGCAAGCCTCCTTTGTGTGGGACAAAATAAATAATACCAAAACATATTATTTTATTTTGTTTGTTCACAACAAAATAGGTTGGTTACTCAAAAATATTAGTTTCCTTTAATTGCTAGATTGATTGCCTTGTATATTTATTTGTGTTATATAATGCTAAAAATGAGACAATTATTCTTCACAAGTGATTGGTTCAAGGATTTATTTATATACTTATTTAGCAAAACAAAATTAGGAAAATAGTATGCATTGCATGCTTTTAAAGCAGAGGCAATAGTGACCTAGGATAGGCATTTATTCTTTAAATTGATACCAACAAATTTAGGTTGGTTCAAGTTAGATGTAGGTGACTCCATTGACAGCCAAAACCTTCTTGGTTCAATGGCACCCCATGCCTTTTAAGCAATGATTTAAAAATAAATCGGATCGGACGATCGGACCAGATGAACCATCAATCGATTAGACTAACGATTAGGTCAAGCCAAAAAAATTGTTTGGGAAGTTTGGCTAGGTTGGACCGCTTTGAACTGAAGATCGAATTGGGAACCAAAATTAAGCCGTGAACCGGTTTCAGTTTTTAAAAACTGAACTATTTAAAAAATGTCTCTTTTTATTTTTTCTAGACAATGATCAATTTTTTTAATTATTTGATGTTATATTGTATTATTTGGTTTATTAAGTCATTATAAAATTAAAATATTTAATTTTATTTTTAAGTTAAGTAGCAATTTCATATTTATTTTTTATATTTAAATTATTTTATAAATATATAATTTTTTTAATTTTATTACTACATTACCAGTTCGACCATTAGTCCAACCCGATTAGATTATGTGAACTATAAACTGCTAACTTTTTTGATTCAATATCTGATTTGATTTTGAAAATACTGCTTCTAAGGGGGGAAAAAGGTTGTGGATTTCATACCTCATGCAATGAAGGAGTATGTGTGTAGTACTCTTTCTTTTGTCAAAAGAGCCACTCTTTGTTACGAAGGAAGGGATAAGTATATAGGTGTGTACAAATGGGTGTTTATATTTAATCTATTTCAAAAAAAAAATGTTTTCGTTAACTCGAGTGAGTTCATTATGTGTGAAAGGTCATTCGGGACTCTCGAGGAATTTGGAAAAAGGGTTTACAAAATTTTCAAGACATCAACCAAGTATTGTTGCAAAACTTTCGACAATCTTGTGAAAGTCTAGAACTTTGTTACAAGGAAGCTTACTTTTATATCAATGTCCACAACAACTCCTTAGAAGCTATTTATTTTATTCAAAATGAAAATACACATACCAATCCTCTTATCAATTATATTAGAAGAATTAAAAATGTAACATCCCAATTTAAATTTTAATAGTTAATTTGGGTTAATAGAAATTTTAAAAAAATAATATTTAGAGGTAAGAAAATTAGTAAGAGATGATGATTAAATCTAACTTAGGATATAATTCTAAAAAAAATTTAAAAAAATTAAAAAAATATTATTAAATTATTATTATAATAAAAAAAGGGAAAAGGTATTAAAAAAAGGAGGGAAGAAGAAGAAGAACAAAATTGCTTTCGGCCGCCGCACAACAATCATTATGTATATAATAATAATAAAAAGAGAGAGAGAGAGAGAAAAGAAGAAATAATAAAAAAAATGTGTGGGATCCACTAAATTTTTATAAAAACTCACCTGTTTCTTCGTTTCTTTATTCATTCCTTCGTGCGCGCTGAGGCAGAGAGAACGCGAGTCGCCGGTGTGAAATATCTAAATTTTTAAGGTAAGAGTTTTTAATAGGATATTTAGGGTGTGATTTTAAGCTTTTCAAGACTAAGTAAGTGTTCTAAAAATTTTTCTTAGTCATCCTTCTTCTTTGGTTTCTGAGTTTGTAGTGGTAAAAAATTTAAGATTTGAGAGAGGGATGAATTTATGTTAAATAAATATGGTTTTTAAGGTTGTCAGTAGTATAATAAATGTTCTAGAGTATAAATTTGTTAATGATCTTTGAATTTGTGGCTTATGGATCAAATTCTAAACTAGATCTGAAAATATATGTTGATTTATTGAGGTTTAGATGATTATTTGGGATGAGAAATGAATTATTATGGTTATAGAATTATGATTCTAAACTAAAAAATCAATTTTTAATTTTTGAATATTTTAGGTACGAATTTATGAAATAAAAAGAAAATTTTGATAATAGAAATTAATTTAGAAGTTGATTTTTAGATTATTAATGTTTATTGATAATTAAAAGAGGAGTTAAAAATTTTACTTAATAGTATTAACTATAGATTTGTATTAAGATTGATATTAGGAATTATGTTATATTTTTAATTCTATTATTAGAATTATTTTATTAGTTTCAAAAATTGAAACTAATATTTATAAATAATATGTTATTTGTAGATTATATTACAGGTGAAGATTGTGGTGAGAGAGAAATTTTAAGGAATAATTTATTGAAAAAGCCACAAGGTAACCATGCTTTTAATTTGTGATTAGTGTTACTTCATGTTAATTGGGTGATTATTGAGAAAATTATGAATTTTATAATATTGTATAATTGTGCAATATTATTATGAATTTGTTTAATTATTGTTGGAGGTGTTGGGAGACTTGCTATTATTGTTGTATTTATGTGCCACGTGGTACGCCCCTATTGGAGCTCAATAGGTGGCTTGTAAGGGCTTACCTTTGGCCGGGTAATTTAGCACCGAGTGAGGGCTACGGCTCGAGGTTAATGGAGGGATATAATGATGGTTCTTTGTGTGTATTGTAATATTTCTTATATTTGTTAAAATTATATTATTTTTAATTCTCACTTAGTAAGCGCACACTTAACTGTTTGTATACACTATCATAAATTGGCTTTGGCTACTGGGACTTTTGAGTCTCATTATGTGGTTAACAATTTTCAGGAGAAGAGCCACGAGTGACACGTGGAGGAGTCCCAGAGGCTTAGTAGTATAGATCCACTGTCTCTTTTGGGTATTTAATTTATGATTTATAATGTGTTATATTGCCAATATTAGGGCTTGTTGTTTATTGTCAATTATATGAATATATAAATGTAATCATGCCTTTCAAACTATTTCTATTTTTGGTACAATTTGGATGACTGTAATTTTAATATTTGGTTTACTTTAGATTGGTTAAAATGGCATGATTATAAGGCCAAATAACTGACTTGTGTTGAAAATTGACTAAATTGCTTATTTTACTTGTTGGGAGTATAAGGATGGACAAATGTGATTTAGCCTAATGGCATGTGGGAGATAAAAATTTATCTGAAATGTTATAGTGTGTGAGTTGAAGCCAATTATAAAATATTTTATATTGAAATTATTGATATAAGAATGTGTTGGGTGGCTGTAACCCAACTATGGTTGAGTTAAATTATTTAAAAAAAAAACTTTAGTGTGTTACAAGAAATCTTTTTATACATGATTAGCAAGTTTCTATTGGTCATGCACTTAGAGAAGTAAATCATTTTGTTGATTGATTGATTCACTAAGCTAATATTGAAATTTTAAGTGAATTACCACTGTGTTGTAGGGACTCTTTACATCTAAGCATATCTCGATTTATTTGTAACCACATGATTTTTTGATTATGGGCTTGTCAATCCAAAAAGAAACTACAAGTGATCAAGAAACTCTAGGTTTTAGGTTGAGCTGTGTATAAAAAAGTCTAATCTTGTCTTAAAAAAAAAAAGAACTTAAGGCCAATATAAAACTAGAATTTCTTAAAAATTGCAACATTGTGTAGGATCTTTTTCTTTCATTATATATATATATATATATATATATATTGTACATGTTTTGTAATGATCTAAAAATTTAAATTAAATAATTTTTCTTTTCTATTAATATTTTATTTAATTATTTTAGTTATAACACATGAGGAGTAAAGGTTTAATAGAATTTATATTAGTTACTTATATGAAGGTTTATAATTTGAATCTTATTTAAGTCAAATATTAATTTTATTTTTATATGAGAATTATTAAATTTTTCTTATATCTTTATTATTAAAAATATTATGACGAAAAAAAACTTTTGGGGTATCTTTTTGAAATTGTTCCAACCAACATTGGGTCTTGTTTTGTGATTTTTCTCATGATTCTTTGTCTGGAATTTTTTTCCCTTTCGGTCATATATTACGTACAGTCAGGGATATAGAATTCATTTTCATTCCTTCGGGTCTTCTCCTTCTCCCATCGAGTCTCTTTTCTTCTCACCATCCCCTTGTTCTTCTTCACACCGTGGGTTTGTTTCCAACCTTCACTGATCCATTTCCGTCGCTGGTTCATTTCTGTCGCTGGTCTGTTTCTGTCGATGGAAATTTTCCTTTGCCGCTTCTCTAGTCTGCGTTGGTGCTGGTGGGTGTAAGTTGACGTACGTGAGCTAAATCATTTGAGCGGAAGTGCTGCACGTGGTTCCTTCTGCTTCTTGGTGTTGTTTTGTTCTTCTGCTGTCATTGTGTCGTGCCAGAAACTCTTCCCCTATTCAGCCATAAATATCAACTTCTCCTTCTCTTATCTTCATCATTTATGCCTTAAAGTGAGGAAGCTTCAAGCCTCTTTCCTCTTACTCAGCATGTACGGTGTGAATGTTTAAATAATTTGTAATTTAATCTCCCTTGTGCTACTGTGCTTGTAGAGGCAATGAAGAGAAATTTAGTTCTGATTGATATTTTAGTATTGTATGTTTGTTAAAGGTGGATAAATTCAATATTTCTTGGGTTTAAAATTTCTTATGTTGAATGCTTGTAATTGGAAGGTTGGATTACTTCAAGCATAGACTTTAGAAAAATATGGGAAAATAAAATTTGAAGAAAATATGTTTGATCAAAGCTTGAAAAATTAATGCATGAGAGGTGCTTGGCCAAATATTTGTTAGAAGAAATTGAACTTGATTTTTTTGAGAGAATTCATTGAATTCTTAGCTGTGAATGAAATATAGTTATTTAAATATTGGTGTTTGATAATATTGGGTAATTATTTGTGGCTGAAAGTAAACAGAGATACTTTAGGATATATAAATGGTGATGATTTTGGAAAGAGTTTATATAAGGTTATGGGAAGTTTATTAAAATTTTATTATATTTGATAGGATCATTAGAAAAAGAGAAAACTTAATTGAAACTATAAGAAAATAATTTTGAAACTAGGAGATAAGCCAGGTAAGTAAATAATATTTCTCAATAAACAAAAGTAATGGTCTCTTTATATATTTTTTTTATTTTGTCTATTCTAAACAAATTGTCCTACTGTACCTTATTGATTAAGTTGACATAATATATATAAATATCTTATTCATTCTTTGAATTTGTTTATGCAATTATTTTCATGGTATTTTATTTTCCTAAAAGTATTATACATGTATGGATTGGATGAATTACTGATGAAAGGATTATTTGTACTTTACAAATTAAAACACAATTTGAACTATAAGTATTTTAGATTCCATGCATGCCGGAAATGTTTTATAAGACTGAATACAAAACGCTAGTTGCTAACGACGGTTTCGTTAGCCCTTGACATTCCATGGCACATCCAGCTAACAAGGTATATTGGAGGTGCTAACCTCATGTGCCGGCCAACACATGTGGAAGGGAGGATGGAATTTTGTGAATTTAATCCACGCTTGTTATTCGTGAGCTTTATGTTTGTGCTTGTTTTTCGTGGTTTCTAGCCACGTCAGATGTTACTTACTTTCATGAATTGTATGTCTACACCTGTTATTCGTTCTGTTCAGGTCCTAACAGAAAACAAGTTTTTTTTTTCAAGTTGTTTTTCACTCTTAATAACTGTATTTTTATGGTTTGTTTTATACAAAAGATATATTTTTAATTTGTTGTTTATGATTACCATTATTTATTTACTTATTTATTTTGAGACGTTATTTATTGAAAAAAAAAATTATATTCAGATAGTAGAAGTGAACTTGCTCTTCGACAAATCTTATGGGACTCTTTGAGACAAGAAGTATTGTGTTGCTTCAATTATAGTGGATTAATGTAAATATTTAAACATTCTATTTTTGTTTTAGAATCGCTTCACAAATCATATAGGCTAAGATCTTCAGTTAAATTATTTTGTTTTGTATATATTGTATCAGAGTAGAACTCCTAATGCTGCTTGGATGTACTTTTTGGTAGATTGTAGAGATTCTAGAAAGTCCAACTTACAATAGAGACTCTACCGAAATTTCTACAACTAACTTAAGTATTTTATTCCTATTAATAATTGCTTAATATAAATGATGACTGTTTGTCAAAATTTAAAATAATATGTTAGACTTGTTAAGAGTTTAGGCTTATAGAATATGAGTTTTTTATATTTCAACTGATTACACTTCAAAAGTTCGAGGTGTGACATGTTTTATCACAGTTGAAGTTTTGAAATGAATAATTAAAAAATCTTCTTGAAAATCCCCCTATTATACTATACTCTTTTTATTTTTATTTATAGAAAAAACTATCACTTTTTACTTCTTTTTATATAAGTAAAATCACCTATTTTAATAAACATTTATCATGCATTTTTTAAATCATCCCTTATAATTTACATTAATAAAAAATAATTATTATATATTTATGTTGATTAACATAAGATATTTTAATTCAATTTTTTTTTATGTTCAAGCATAATTATTATGATTAATTAATTTTTTTAAATCATGTGATATTATTTTTTTTTTATATATAAAAATGAAGGGAGTATATATGTATTGTTGACTTCTTTTATGTTGTTTTGAAATGAAATTGTCTATTTCCAAAAAAAAATTATTAATACTTATAAATAATGCAATTTATTATTTCTCAGGAGCACGCGGTTACGCGCGTTATTTTCAGCCTGAAAAAGCAGCAATTGGTCGACGTCATCGATGCTGATTGCCAAAGCCTGTGGGAGTGTGGGGTATGCTCGAAGAATGGACTATTGAAGGCATGGCGTGATTTCTGACTTTCATCTCTGGTAATGCGTTGATGAATCGAGCTTGAAATTGAAATCGTGTTTGATGCAAGTACGCAGTTGATGATTTGATACGGGTTTCTTCACTGTGAACTGTGAATTGCTTGCTTACAGGGCCTGTGCAAAAGTCTCCTATTAATTTTTTTATTATAATTATAATTAATTTATTTTTGACAAATGTTTAAAGTGTAATTGATGCTAAGGAGATGATTGTATGAAGATTTGTTGAGTTTTCTAAATTATTGTTGTAATGTAATGTTGTTGAATTTTATTGAATGTTGTTTTTATTAAAGTTATAAATTTAAATCATTTGGATTATAACAAAAATATTTTTTTTATTGTTGGAAATTATTATGAATTTATTATTATTATAAGTGTTTTTACTATCTTAATTGAGTTTATTATATTGAAATGGATTATTGCCTTTCATAGAATAAAAAGAAAAGAAAAAAGCTAAGTGAGTACTAGACTGACAGGACCAGTCTCTCAGTCCTATGGACCAAGTTCAGTCTTGTTAATTTTCGGGTTATCACTGGACAAGACTAGACTACTGATTACCTAACTCAGTTCTTTTCATGAAAGAGACCGGACTTTGAATTAGGATAAAGTCCAGTGCCGTCCTGTCTTTTTTGCAACCCTACTTGCTTATAAGGAATTGTTGTGCATAATGAATTTAGAGGACGTTTTTGGTTCTAAAATTCTGAACTTTTGTGCTTCTATCCTTATGCTGAAATTAGATTCAAAAAATTAGTTGAATCCGCAAGGTAGCTCGTTTAACATGTCAAATTTGATGAATTATATTAAATAAATTAATTTACTTTTTAAAATAGTTTGGGCTAACCCAATCTATAAAATTAACGGGTTAAAAAAGGTTTGGCTTATGGGCTAACATATTTTTTAAAAAAATAATTTTTTATTTCTTAATCACATTATATCTTTTTATAAATTTACAATAATAATATATTTCTCAAATATATAATGTATGACTTTCAAATATATTTTTTACATTTAAAAGCTAATATAAATCTTTCTTACAAGTTGTAAATGAAATTTTTGTTATAGTTTGTAAATTGATGATTTATTAATTTTTACAAAAATATTTTAAATACATATTATTTGTTAATTTCATAAGATCTATTAATTGAAATCATAAATATAAATTCATTGAGAAAATAACATGGGTTTATATCCATATTTTCTTTCTCAGTAAGAAAAATAACATATTTAGGCAAGAAAATGATTAACAATAAAAATCTAGCAAAATAAATTTGCTTCGTTGAATTCTATGTTTATTTTATTTATTTTTAAGTTCTTTTAATCGCTAATTTGCTTTAAAATATAAAATAAAAATATATTTATATTATATAAATTTTAAATTGTTAAAAAAAATTTGATAATTTTTTGCGAGTCAGCCTGTGAGCTACCCAACCCGCCAGAAAATGGATTAGGTTTTTTAGCTCGTTTCATCTAGCAGGCTAGTCCAACTCAATAAAAATGCCAGCCTGTGGGTTGGCCCCTAACTTGTTGGTCTAGTACTAGTTGAAACAATCTTCATAGACTAGCACCTATGATGGAGTCTTACTGTGCTTAAATCCTCAATATATAGTCTGTTTTCTTTATTTTACGATGGTAATGCAAGAAGCAATTAATTGAACATCTTTTTAAAATTAAAGGAAAGTAGAAATGCTACACCCCTCTTTAGAATAGGCAATTTTGTACCAAATTGTCACGATTCATGACTTTTCATGAGGTTATGGAGCTCTGGAACGTTCTAGAACCCTCTAGAAGGCTCCTGAATAAACTTAGGAGTGCTAGAGAGTGCAAGAACATTTTAGAGAAGTCTACACATCTTTAGTTTCAATATTTTAATATTTGCCCTAAATATCTAGATATTTTCATGTAAATATCTAGATATTTTCATGTAAATATCTAGGAGAGGATTCTAGAGAATCAATTATAACCATAGGATCAATTTAATCTCCACCGTCTATTAAAGAGGTGGGAACCTTCTAGATCCAAGGGGGAGGTCTATAAATACCTTACCCCTTCTCATTTGTAACCCAATCTTGAGTTCTCAAAGCAATACTACTTTCACATTTTCTAAGCTCTCTTTCAAGTATCCTTTGCCCTCAAAACTTTTCCTTTCCTCAACTTAGCCAAGCATTTTCCTTTCATACGAGTTAGACTTACTTAGCAACTTCCAGTAAAGATTGTCTAAGTGTCGCACGGGTCGAAAGACTAGCCCCGTGACAGTTGGTATCAGAGTACGGTTCTAACCTTTGTGCTTAAAGGAAGGTATTGCACAATAGCAACCGAGGAAAGAAACATTGTTAGCGTGGAAGCACAAGAGCAAGCTCGCGTACAAGAGGAGCAAGCTCATACCATTATTAGAAAAATTGAATTTAGCGAGGGATGATGCCATTTTTCATAGCTAAATTGTATTTTAACTACGAATTTTATCCCTCGCTAAATTCATAGCTAAAAAAGGGCTCGCTAAATTTAGCGAGAAATTGTATTTTCCTCGCCAATTAGCGAGGGATTTAGTGAGGGATTCATTAGCTAGGGACTGAATCCCTCACTAATTCCTCACTAAATATGCTTATATTTAAAAATAATTATGCCACATCACTCGCCATGTGTGATGTCAACTTGTGACATGTCATCAACACGCTTTGTCAACAAACGTGCCTTATCACCCACTACATGCGGGTCAACTTATGACATATCATTGTCCACCTTGCGCCATGTCACTTACTCCTTACCATATCATATATTCATCATATTTATGCCAAAGACAAGGTTTGAACCTTTGACCTCATACCTTCCAAGCTTTATGCTCTCTTTCTTTGCCAGTTGAACTGAAAGGCACCTTTAAGCATTATATGATAAATTAAATATATATATATATATATATTTAACTACATAAATATATCAAATATATTATAAAATACACACATATACATATTAAATTTTATTTTCAATTATTAATATGTTAAAAATATTTATATTTTATTTAAATTATTCTTTATATTATATTTTTAATAAAACATTATTTTATTAATGAAAATCAACTTAAAATAAATAAAATATTAAATAATTTTGTTATAAATATTTTAGTTAATTTTTAAATTTAATTATTATTTTTAAATGAAAATAATTAAATGTATAATTAAAAGTCATTGTCAAAAGGTAATTTTTTTATAGTAATTAGCTAGGGATAGAATCTCTCGCTAATTCTCTTATTTTAGAGAGGGATTGACAGTCCCTCGCTATTTTCCTCACTAATTCTCTTATTTTAGAGAGGGATTGACAATCCCTCGCTAATTTCCTCGCTAATTTTAAGTCAAGCTACGAAATCAACATCTTTCGCTAATTTCCTCGCTAACTTGGTATTTTAGAGAGGAATAGATGATCCCTCGATAAATTTCCTCACTAATTTGCATTTTTCTAGTAGTGTACTAAGTCCAAGCGAAGCAGGAGCAGGGCACCCGCAGGTGAGTCCCTTGAACCCCAAGTTGCTAGCTTGGACTATAATATGGAGGAAGTGAGAACTACTATGGGAGGATTCGATGATCAACTCAGCAATTTCATCCAAGAGAATGCTGAAGTCATGCACGTTGCCAAGTCGATGATTGCAGAACTTGGCCGTAATTTGGGGGGAACATTCATTCCCTTACCCAGGATCTTGCCAATCTTGGCAAATATGTTGAGGATGAGGTGAGAGGTTTAACTTTCAAATGGATGAGATTCGTCATGAGTGGGAATCTCATCATTGTGGAAGCAGCCCTATTAGTGGTAGTACTTTAAACGCCACTTCTCAGGTCTGAAAGTACCCAAGCCGGCAATGTACAATGGGGCTCGTAGTGCTACAGTTGTAGAGAACTTCCTCTTTGGTCTAGAACGATACTTCGAGGCCATGGGAGTCACTGACGACTTAATCAGAATCAACAATACTTTAACTTTCCTTCGGGATGCAACCCAACTATGGTGGTACAGAAAGCATGCCGAGAGAGAAAAGGGCATCTGCACTCTCAACACATGGGTGCTATTCAAGTTAGAACTCTAAAAGCACTTTGTTCCTCACAATGCTAAGACAGAGGCTCGAGGTAAGCTCCATAGGTTGAGACAAACGGGTAGTATTCCTGACTACATCAAAGAGTTTACTACCATCATGCTCAAGATCGAGGATCTGTCCGATAAGGAGGCTCTTTTCCACTTCATGGACAGACTCAAAGATTGAGCTAGAGTAGAGCTCAATAGGCGCAAGATGCAAACTCTAGATGAGGCAATTGTAGTTGCTAAGTGCCTAATCGACTACTCTATCAAGTCCAAGAAGTTTAATCCTGATAAGAGTGGGGGAGACAAAGGAGGACAAAAGAAGAACTCTGATCGTAAGGATGGTGGTAAATCCTCTGGTGGAAGTTCTAAACAGGACAAGCCATCCTCAACCAAACATGATGCCTTAAAGCCACCGAAGCTATGCTTCATATGCGATGGTCCACATTGGACTCGTGACTACTCCAACCACAAGGCTATAAATGCCTTGGTTGTTGAAATGAAGGAAAGGCAAGACAAGGAACAACAAGTCAACCTTAATTCCCTCCAACACTTGAATGCCTGACTGGGCTCTTTTCTCCATCCAAGAAGGAAGAGAAGGGTCTACTTTATGCGGATCTTGCCATCGAAGACAAGACTACCTCTGCCATGCTCGACATAGGAGCATCTCACTACTTCATGGAGGTTGAAGAAGCTAAGAGATTAGGCATCCAACTCAACAAGGGAGAAGGCACCATCAAGGCGGTGAACTCCCCTGCAAAACAAGTCTTTAGGATCGCCAAGGATGTAAGAGTGAAGATGGGGGACTGGCAAGGTACGCTAGACTTTACTATTGTCCCTATAAATAATTTCAAAGTTGTACTGAGACTTGCTTTCTTTTGTAAAGCACATGTCTTCTCTATTCTTGAAGCCAAGTCTATGGTGGTCATCAACTTTAACATGATTCGAGTGATCCCCCTAAAGTGCTTGGAGAAATCCAAACCTATGATTTTTCCCTTACAATTTAAGAGGGGTCTCAAGAATTCAGAAGGCTACGTTGCCACTATATGTTCATTGGCTGAGGAAGAGGATACCACAACCAATCCACATGAAGCCTTGCCCCCTTCAATTTACGAGGTGTTATAGGAGTACAAGCATGTCGGCCGGATGAGTTGCCCAACAAACTACCTCCCAGAAGAGAGGTAGACCATCAAATCGAGTTGAAGCCTGGTGCCAAACCACCTGCCTTGGCACCTTACCGCATGTCACCTCTAGAACTCACCGAGTTAAGAAGACAATTACAAGATCTCCTTGATTTAGGGTATATCCAACCATCTAAGGCCCCATATGGTGCTCCAGTCCTCTTCCAGAAGAAGAAGGATAGTTCGCTACGGATGTGTATCGACTACAAGGCCTTAAACAAGATCACTATCAAGAATAAGTACCTGATACCTTTGATCACTGACTTATTTGATCAGCTTGGAAAGGCTAGGTACTTCTCTAAGTTTGATCTTCGATCAAGGTACTGTCAAGTATGTATCACCGCAGGTAACGAACCGAAGACAACCTGCGTGATGAGATGTGGAGCATTCGAGTTTCTTTTCATGCCCTTTGGACTGATGAATATCCTAGCAACATTTTGCACACTCGTGAACAAGTTGTTCCACCCTTACTTGGACCAGTTCGTGGTGGTATACTTGGATGACATTGTGGTGTACAACAATACTCTTGAAGATCATACTCAACACTTGAAGAAAGTCTTCCAGGTATTTTCTGATCACGAACTCTATATTAAGTTAGAAAAATAATCTTTTGCCAAACAAGAGGTGGACTTCTTGGGGCATAAGATCAAGGATGGAAAGCTCATGATAGACCCAACTAAGGTTCGAGCTATTCAAGAATGGCAACCTCCAACCAAGGTCCCAGAGTTAAGATCATTCTTTGGTCTGGTGAACTACTATCAACGGTTCATTAAAGAGTATTCAACAAATACTGCTCCATTAACAGATTTACTCAAGAAGAATAAGTCTTGGCAATGGTCACAAGATTGCCTAGATGCTTTTGAAAAGCTCAAGCAGATGGTCGTGCAAGAGCCTGTTATGTCCTTGCCCGACTACTCCAAGCCGTTTGAGGTACACACTGATGCCTCATACTTTGCAATAGGGGGTATGTTGATGCAAGAAAGACACCTTATTGCATACGAGAGCCGCAAGCTAAATGACACAGAGAGGCGCTACACGGTGCAAGAAAAAGAGATGTCTCCCATCATCCATTGTCTCCGAACTTGGTGTCATTACTTAGTTAGGAGTAAGTTTACTATAATGACAAACAACGGGGCTACGAGCTTTTTCCAAACACAAAAGAAGCTTAGCCTGAAGCAAGCTCGTTAGCAAGATTTTCTTACTGAATTTGACTACCGGTTAGAGTACAAGCCGAGCAAAGCAAATGTGGTGGCGGACGCATTAAGAAGAAAAGCTGAGCTAGCCACTCTCACAACAAGCATGCCCCAGAATGACTTCCTTGAACGAATCAAGGAAGGTATGTCTCAAGACTCCACTGCAAGCGACTTAGTAAAGCTTGCTACAGAAGGCAAGACTCAAAGATTCTTGGTGAATGATGGAATACTCTATATCATTGGGAATCGAGTCTATATGCCAAAATGGGGCAACTTTCGAAAGGATGTCCTCAAAGAGTGCCATAATTCAATGTGAGCTGGACATCTAGGTATGACCCAAACGCTTGCTCTCGTACAAAATCACTTTTACTAGCCACATATGCTAGATGATGTCGAAGCATATGTGAGGACATGCTTAGTATGCTAGCAAGATAAAGTTGAATAACAACATCCTGTTGGTCTACTCGAACCTCTGCCGATGGTTGAAAGACCATAGGAGAGTATCTCAATGGATTTCATAGTTGCTCTCCCTAAGTTCGAAGGATATGGAAGTATTATGGTGATGGTTGTAACATCCTGATTTTTTTTAGATAAAAAAAATTATTGTGAAATTTAAATTTTTATTAAAAAAATGATGATAATAATAGGAATTTATATTATTTGAGATTATTCAGAAATAATAATATGGTTAGACATTTAATTATGAATTAAAAACTTAGGTTTAAAATTACATAAGAAATATCTAGTTAAGATATAATTTTAAGATTTAAAATATAAAAAAAATTGTGTGAGTGTGAGTAAAAAAAAAGAAAGCAAAAAAAAAGAGAGTTTAGTCCCACATCGGTTAGATGTGGGAATGAAATGCGCCTCCTCATGTATAAAAAGAGGAGGCGCATTACGGAGGAAGCGTGAAGAAATTCTTTTGCAAATTGTGAAAATTGTAACTAATGGTCCAAGATGCAATTTGTGAAAATTGAAAGTAATGGCCTAAAGGTCTGAATAATTAAATTTAGACCTATGTTTTTTTTAATATAATTGTGGGACTCACAATCTTATTTTTATATTATTTTTCTCTCTTCCTCTCACGTTACTCAGCGTCTTCTCGCAAGGGGGGATTATTTTCTTTTTCTTCAGGTATGTTCTAACTTTCTTGTTTAGATTAGCATTTAAAAATTATTTAATTAAAAAATTAATTTTTTAGTTATTTTCTAAATAATATTAGCTTTCTAGTGATATGATTATTTTGTAGAATAGAGCAAATATTTTGATTAAAATTTTTCTATAGGGTAGTTAATCTGATGATATGATGGATTAAAAATATAGGTTGAAGTTCTTAGAGATATAATAAATATTATAGAATATTTTTTTGAGGTTGAAACTCATGTTTAAGAATTTTTGAGTTAAACTTTAGATTTATATGGTTGAATTTATGTTGAATCTGAGATGTAGGGATGAACCTCTAATTATTAAATATTTATTTAAGTATGAATAGGTATTTTTGAGGTTATAGAAAGGTGATTTAAGGCTTCAAAATAATTCTAAAATTTTCAATTTATTTTTGAACAAATTTTTAGAATATAGATAGATGAAATTGTGGTACTAGAAGTAATTTGAGGCTTAAAAATAGTTTATTAAGGTACGAGAATTTTAGAAAAGAATTTGAGAAGTTAAATGAGGCATAAATCTTAAATTAGTGTCAATATAAATTTTATATCTAAGACTTTCTAATTGTTTAATTTAGAGTTATTTATTAATTTTAATGTAAAATTAATATATAGTATTGTGAAATAATTATGTAGATTATATTGATAAAGATAGTGGTGAAAGAGGAGTTGTGAAGGGGAACTTGTTATTCAAGACACAAGGTAACCATTATTAATGTGTTGTGATGGGTGTGTTTGTGAATGGTTATGTGTTGTTTTGTCGTTTGGAAAAATTATGAATTATTGAAAATAAACACTATATATACTTCTTTGAAATTATTGCCAAGTGGGCAAAAAAATTATTTTTGTTTATCATGATGAGATATTATTGTTCGGATATATTTCTATTTGGATATTTGAATGATGCATGACTTGTTAGGGTATTTTAATGTATGGTGTTAATGGAAATTTCTGTTCGGTTAATTATTACCACGTGGTAAGCCCTCATTGGACCCAATGAGTGGCGTGTCGCTTGGTCCAACTCACCTTTGGTCAGGTGATTTGGCATCCGAGCATGGCGAAAGGAGGATATAAGGTGTAGTCATGCAATTACATACTTGTTCGGTTTGTTTGGAAATATTGTTCGGTTAAATGTTTTTGTGTGCCCACTTAGCAATCGCATGACTAGTTACATCCGCATGCATCATTACATATTAATTTTTGGTTACTGGAACTTTTAAGTCTCATTCCCCGTAGTTAATATTTTTACAGGAGCGAGTCCGGCCGAGAAAGCACCAGAGGCGTAACTTTGGTGTATGAGACGCCATCTTTTACGTTGCCTCTTATTTTGTATTATACAATGTATCTTGTGCCAACTTAGGATATATCTTATTTGTAAAGCATGTAAACTCTAATCCCTTTTATTAAAAGTATTTATATGACCAAGAGGATTATGTCTGTCCCTCTTGATTTATGATCTAATTTGAATATCATGCCATGAGGATTATGTTTGCCCCTCATGGTTCTAATTGCTTTTTTTTTAGATATTTTAAGACTTGTCGTATGTTTTGGATACATCATGGTAAGAAAATTTTCTACTATAATAATGGTTTTAATAATTTGTGAAAAATCAGTTTGTAAATTTGAGGGTGTTACATATGTTGACTTAATAGTACCAGACTTAGCCTTAATTTCGTTAAGGTGGTAGAGGTTGGAGGTTCGAGTCTGGGGAGGTTCCAAAAGACCCTGGGAGGGTGGGGTGAGGAATATGCTCAGTACCACCTGGGCTAAAGCTGGCATTACCTTGTGAGAGGGAAGTGTCCAGCACCGCAAAAGACCTCGAGGAGGTGGGGTGAGCGGTAGGCTGTTACAATAGTTGATAGATTCAGTAAATATGCCACCTTTATACTGGCCCCAGCAGATTGCAAAGTTGATGAAGCAACATGCTTGTTTTTCAAGCATGTCATGAAGCTATGAGGGATTCCTCGAAGCATCGTCGGTGATCGAGATTCCTAATTCACCGGAAAATTTTGGAGAGAACTTTTCAAGTTCTTGGGGACAGACTTGAACTTCTCAACAAGCTTTCATCCTTAGAGTGACGGACAAACGAAGCGAATCAATGCTTTGTTAGAGCTCTACCTTCGGCACTATGTGAGCGCTCATCAACGAGATTAGGCCAAGTTGCTCGATGTGGCTCAATTCTCTTACAACTTGCAGTGAAGCGAGTCGACAGGTAAGACCCTTTTGAGATAGTTACCGAGCAACAACCTCTAACCCCTAATGCACTTGCCATACCATATAAGGGAGATAATCCAGCTGCCTATAAGTTTACCAAGGAATGGCAAGAAGAAGTCGACATTACTCCTGTATGCCTGGACAAAGCCTCCCGTAAAATGAAGAAGTGGGCAAACAAGAAGTGGCGCCCCATTGAGTTTCAAGTTGGTGACTTGGTCATGGTGAAGTTATTGCCGAATCAATTCAAGTCACTATGCAAAGTCCACAAAGGCTTGGTCAAGAGGTATGAAGGCCCTTTCCCTATCATCAAACGTGTGGGAAAGGTTGCGTATCAGGTACAACTCCCTCCCAAGCTTAAGGTTCATCTTATCGTCCACATTAGTCTCTTAAAGAAATACTGCAGAGATGAAGAGGATCTATCTCGAGGTATCTCTAAGAGAGCACCAACAGCAGTCGTCACTGAGTATGACAAGGAGATAGAAGAAATCCTTGCCGACAGGGTGATTAGAAAAAGGAGTTCCCAACTACACCGAGTACTTAATTAAGTGGAAAGGCCAACCAGGCTCTGAAGCTAGTTGGGAACGTGAAGACTTCCTATGACAGTTCACTGACCAAATCCAACACTATAAGGAGGAAGGCGCGACGAGGGCGTCGTGAAATTAAGTGAGGGAGGATGTCACGATTCATGACTTTTCATGAGGTTATGGAGCTCTGGAACGTTCCAGAACCCTCCAGAAGGCTCTTGAATAAACTTAAGAGTGCTAGAGAGTGCAAGAACATTCTAGAAAAGTCTACACAACTCTAGCCTCAATATTTTAATATTTGCCTCTAGATATTTTCATGTAAATATCTAGATATTTGTTGTAAATATTTAGATAGGAGAGGATTCTAGAGAATTAATTGTAACCGTAAGATTAATTTAATCTCCACCGTCTATTAAGGAGGTGAGAACTTTCTAGATTTAAGGGGAAGGTCTATAAATACCTTACCCCTCCTCATTTGTAACCCAACCTTAAGTTCTCAAAGCAATACTACTCTCACATTCTCCAAGCTCTCTTTCAAGTATCCTTTGCCCTCAAGCTTTTCCTTTCCTCAACTTAGCCAAGCATCCTCCTTTCATACGAGTTAGGCTTATTTAGCAACTTTCAGTGAAGATTGTCTAAGTGCCGTATAGGTCAAAAGACTAGCCTCGTGGCAAAATGCTTAAATTCATCCCCCAAGTTTGAAGTGTTTCGTACCTGAAATTTTAAATTTGTCTCAAATTCTGGTACTTTGCTGATGTGCTATACACAATGCGTGAGAGACGAGTTTGAGATGAATTTGAAATGTTTCAAACGTAAGAGACTAGTTTGAAATGCATAAAGCTGAGATACCGAAATAACACCATTTTAATCTCGGTTTTATTGTTTCAACCATTGGATTAAATTTGAATGATTTATATTTAATATTTAATAAAAGGATTTTTTTCTCCATTGCAGTTCTGAATTGTTTATCTTAGATTTTAACATTTTGGTTTTATTTATTTGTGTTTTATAATTGAATACTTCAATAATAATTTTATAAGATATTGAATTTGAGCCATTCAAATTCAATACAATGGTTGAGATGCCAAGTTTGAAGCATTTCAAAATAATTCCTTGGTTTCAAAATTATCACAAGTATTGGTCCTTGCCCTGATCTACTCAATGATTACGAATGAATTGATAAACTTATAAGACCAAGTTACTATTTTAACCTGATAAAATTTATTCATTATTCTTCTTGACATCATCATATATATATATATTTTTCAAAGTGAATTCAGTAGTGAGTGAGTACAGAAGTATGACAGATATTCTTAAACAGAAGACAATTACAAACTCAAATCAGATCACTTAAAAAGACCACATGGGTAGCACCATAGAAAAACCATGGACACAATTTTAGCCCATCACACAGGACACACTCAACTCTCTTCAAAACTAATGAAGAGCCCATTACAATACACAAGCTTCTTGTTAAAAATATCTCGACAAATTAAGTAGCATAGTTCTGATTCTTAGGGAATGGAAAAAAGGTTGTTCCAATCCATAACATAACTAGAGAAAAACAAACAAGAATCAATACATCATATGTATGTTAATGAATTTGGTCAATATCCTGTATGTGTGTCTGTGTGTATGTCCGTCCATTAACATAACCTGAACTAAGACAGCAGTGCCAAGTTATTGAACATTGACAGCAAATACCGTATGAACATAATGCCGACCGTCAAGCCATGCTAGAGATCCAAAATTGTAGCCTCCATGGGTCTCCTTCCCATCAAATGAGACTTCATAAGACAGCTTCTTTACACTCTCAGAGAAAACAAGCTTACTGGGAAGCACCTTGACAATCAATCCCTCTGGTGCACGCACCTTAGCTATATATGTGGCATTGAGGGGTCCCACATTGGTAACTGTTCTGATGATTACTTTGGCTTTCTGGTTCCTTCTGAGCTGTTTTATAGAGATTGATGGGTAGTTTATGTTGGATATAAGGTCTTTACTGGAGTTCTTTGGGCAGCTGAAATTAGTCTTAGACATTGACCTAATGCTTTTCTGTGAATAGCCCTGATAACAAAGGAATTGGAGGTAGTCTTCCGTGTCCGTTTCAAAGACTAAACCAGGATAGAGAGCTTTGAGTGGGCTAATTTCCCCAGCTCCCATTTCATGTGGGTTGGCATAGTCGTTTGAGCTGTTGGTCAAAGACTTCCTCATGTTGTTATAGGTTGTTGCTAAAAATAAGAAATGGAGAGAACGGCATAAGTATCACTTCTCAATTTTAGACCTAATCAGAGATTGATCATTTTGAAAAGGAAAAAAAAAAAAAAACAAGACTTTACTGGGCTGAGCTGGGTATTTGTTTTATGATTAAGTCTAATTCCCATTTTCCATAGAGCATGACCTCTTGTATTTATTTCTTTTTACAACTTTTTTAATCCAATCCTGCATAATCTTCAACATCTTTTTCTTTCTGTTTTCATTCTTCGAGAGAGAGATGTTTCAGGATTAAAGAATAAGCAGTACATTAGTTATTGAACCTGTTGTCATTAGGGCTGACTTGATCATTGAAGGACTCCATCTTTTGTGTACTGATTTGATTAATGCTGCAGCACCTGTCACATGTGGGCAAGCCATAGAAGTACCAGATTTGATGCCAAATAGGGATGGTTTTTTCCCTGCCGGAACACTTCCTGGTTCAGTGCTTATGGGTATCATGGCAGCTAGAATGCCAATTCCTGGAGCCATAATGTCTGGCTGAGGAAAACATTTGCCACAAATAGTGTGTAAGATTGTGTTACCTTGCATAAATTTCATGTAGGGCCTTGGGGAAGAAAATTACCTTGAGTATGTTTTCTGTAAGGATTGAAGGACCTCTTGATGAAAAAGATGCAACAATTGGTGAAGGTTTATACCTAGCAACTTCTGCTGTTGGAAGAATTGTTGCAGTTGGGTTCCTGTCATGGATGCAGGCAGGAAAGGCTCATTTTTTGCTTAGCTTTTTATTTATTTTTTTTTTTTCCTCCAATTGTTGGAAGTCTTAATTTATTTTGGAAAAAAAATAATTCAGAGAATGTTTGGCTGGGAAAATGAAGCCACATGAATCATAGGCAGTGGCACTAGACAGAATTCTATGGTTGGGGATGCTTACTTGGTAGAGTTAATGTATTTAGAATCTGATTCCCTTCAAGATCACCAACATTTGTGTACGGAAAAATGCCTGCATCAAAAGGAATATCCTTCTTGTCCTCGTCAATTAGTATCATCCCCGTGGCCCTTGCATCTTGTAAAACTAGCTTCTTGATTCGTCTTGAAACAGCTGGATCATCAGCAATGCAAATCACAATCTTGCCAGCAACTTTACTGTAATCCAGTGATCCAGGATAACAATTCCTGCGTTCATTGATAAAAGAACATATTTCCTTATGTTCGAATTACTGCATTATAGCTTCCTAGCATTTGCAACGTGTAAAAACTAGGATTTAATATTTAGAACAACCACTTATGTGTTGTCGGTATCAGTGCTACTGCCTACTGCTACATTAACAACGTGTACAAACTGGGACAATGGTATTAAATGGGTCTTCCTTTGAGTGAGATGTGAATTATTTTCAGCTCTTGACAACGTGACACTTGAGCAGCAAAAATGAGATATTAAGCAATGCTTACAACTTCATGCCGTAACTCTATAGCATAAAGTTGTAAATATTGCTTGATGCCTTTTATAACTGATTAGGTAACAATAATGCGATGGGAGGTTTTTCAAACCAAAAGAAAAAAAAGAAACCAAACTGGAATTATTGGTTCTTTTTTATCATTTTTTTTTCAGTAGTATTATTACATGCGGAAGAATTTTTTGAATGAGCAAATACTGTAATATTCAGTTGTAAAAAATGTCTTGGTGTTTTTTTGGAAGGGAAAAAAAAATTAGAGAGCCTAGTAGTAAAACTTAAAACTTTGTCAAAATCACGTACCTTGCTTCTGATGCAGGGGTAAATCTAGCAGCCACACTCTCCCCAAAAACAAGTGGATAGAAATTTGAATGAGTGAGGTTTGAGAAGTTAATCCCTGAGCCCTACCAACACAATCATAGGGAAAAATTAGATTTCCCATAAATGAAAACTACGCTAAGAAATTTACCACAATTTTCTTTCTGCTTTGTATCAAAAATCAAGAAACCTACTTTAAAAGTTTTCCCATTTCCAAGGAGAACACTTGATTGGAAGCTCCTATCAATATTAGAAGCTGCAGCTGTTAATATCCATGGAGCTGTGTTTACAACTGTGTAAGGATCAGGACCATCATTCCCTGCAGAGCACACCACCATGACACCCTTTTCTTCTGCATGAAAGGCTCCAATGGCTATGGGATCATTCAGAAAATCTGATTGAAACAGAGAACTAATTCCAATGGAGATTGAGATTATATCTACTCCATCTTTAACAGCATCATCCATAGCCTTCAATATAGTGGCACCTGAGCAGCCTTCTTCTGAGCAGGCCTTGTAAGTAGCAATTCTAGTGGAAGGAGAGCCACCTCTTGCTGTTCCTTGTGCTAAACCATAATAACTAGCATTGTTGACTTGGGTTCCAGCTGCGGTTGATGCAGTGTGAGTCCCGTGGCCAACAGAGTCTCTTGGTGAGCCCTTGTCACCATGAGTCTTGTTGCCACCGAATGTGATTTGCAGATTATAGTATCTTGCTCCTATCAATTTCCTGCATTTTTACTGAGATAATTGAGTTTTTACAGGACCAGTTTGAATATAATCATCCTATGTTTTTTAAGTGTATTTAAACTAGATACAAACTTCTCATTGAAAACTTCATAGGAGAAGGAATGGTCACCTGTTGCAATTGGATAGCTTGAAATCACGACCCTGCATGCAAACACCTTTCCATCTATAAGGGATTTCCCCAAGACCCTCATCATTAAAGCTTGGAGATTCTGGCCATATCCCTTCGGAAAAGAATAAACAAAAACTTGAATCAATAATCTTTAAGCAACTTGTTTATAATACATCGCATGCAATTGCTTTCTAATTAAGGTCTCATTATTAAAATAGGTGAAAGTTATAGTTTTTGGAGTTTCAAAGTGAGGAAATTGCTTTGATGACTAAATATGAAGGCTGGGTTCTAATTACATGCTTTCACTCTTGATCTTTTTAATTGTGAACTATATAATGTGCCGTAGATTTTGCTCTTCCTTCCCTCTAAATAGCTTCCTGTATTCTCTGATTTATACATATAATTTGTTGGCCTTCACTGTTGGCAGAAAATGAGATTGGGAAGAGCAGGGCAATGACATGATTTGGTTGCAAAAAGTATTCTGGAACAAATGTAGTTTGTATGAATCTGCCATCATCAGTCACAAATTTTGTACTAGGGACATACTACTCATCGCAAAAGTAGCGAAGAATCTGATCTTCCTCAATTACTCAGATCGAGTTGCATATACAAAATATATGGGGTTTGAATTTAGCTGGTAATTCCCTGTTTTTAGTCGGCATCCACAAGTTGTGACATATGTTGCCTTCTAGTTGGGACAATCTATCTGTCTCCTGATTATTATCATCTTTTTTCTTTCAAAACAAAAAGAAGATACTGAGAAACCTCATCTCTTCGGTGATTTTATGGTTAGCCCTTGCATGTAACCTCAGTATGAAAACAATAAAGACTATAACGTGTGTCTAGGATGCTGATCACCACTTTATTGTCATCTCCCATTGGTTCATGCGGAATCCTCATTCCACATGCTTTCCCCGGCACCAAGAGGTTGTGTCAACTCGAAAAATTGTTTTCCATTTATTTCTCTTTCCATCTACGTTATTAGGCATGATAATTTGATTCTGCTTCCTTTTGCATTACAACTTTTTTGGAAGAAAGGAGGTTTTATTTTTATGGTAGCACCAATCTAAAGTTCCAGTTGCTACTTATCGTTTGTATTTTATTGTTCCCTCTAGAATTCTAATACAAGTATTTCCATAACTTCTTTTCTTTTCTTTCTTTTTGTTTTAATCTTTTGGTTTCAATTAATTTGATTGACATAGACAGATCACATCTTTACCCCATCAATGTCACCACTTGTAGAAGAACGTGCAACCAGGAAGGGAGCATCTTATCCTCTGCTTTGAAGATTGATGGATTATGTGCAACAAATAATGATTGATAAACACGGGGGAAGGTAGCAATCAAAACAGCTGGATGAGGGCCACAATGGATGGTCATTAATTGTTTACTAGCTAGGTCATTGATAGTCCCATGTGAGCAGAATTCTATTCTGCTTGAACTGTCATTGTTGTTCGATGTAGATGCCTTGACCACCAGTTTGCTCTTACATTATATATTGCATTGCATAAAATCTAAAGAACGGGTTATACTGTTTTTGACTTATGATTGGTATGATTTCCCATATAATATATTTTGATACTATTTTGTACAGGTAAGTGTGACTCACTAACCTTCACCATCACATGATGAGGTGTCCCTTCAAAACTCCTTTAGGCCATTTATGAGAACTGCATTGACATCATGACATGTGAAATGCATCCCCATCCACCTTTACAGATTACACTCCTATGACACAGCCCCTATGAGGCCTTCCATGCTGTCATTGTATTTTACGTAACTATCATGCGTAGATTGAATTGTTGATGTCAAGGTGAGGCTGTAGCTGATGTGACGGTGACACTAGGATGTTTCATTTCAAGAGTTTAAACTTTAGCTCTTGAAAAATGAATATAGTTAGTGTGAAAATTTGTTTTTCATGTTAGTTTATTTGTTGAATTAATTTCTGGGACATTACCATCTTTTGGGTATGATGCTATAAGGGGGAAAAACAAAAGAAAAGGAGCGTAATGATCTAGACAAGTGTACAAGAAAATGAACAAAATTTACTCTAGAAATTAGGTTGAACGAAAGTTATCACATACCAGTGTCTATAACACCAATAATAACATCGCTTGAAAAGTGTTGGTGTGGGATGATGCCACGTGGCATCATACCCAAATCTGACTCCAAAAAGTCCCAGGATCTTGTCGTATGTAACTGAAGAACCGGATCTGGAAACACTGACACTACACCATGATGCTCTGTTTTGAAAGTTACTCAACCACAATTAGTTCGTGAGAATACAAAATAATAAATACTAAATCTAAATCTTATACATACATATATTAAAATATATTTAAATTTAATTTAGTCTAGTTATTTAATTTAATGTACTAGGCGTAGGCTTGGTGAACAAATCAATTATCTGTATGGAGTGACTAAGAGACAACATAATTCATATCCATGGAAGAAAGAAAGATTTTGGTTTAAGCAAAAATGATACCATTAGTGAGCTTTTGTCTTTGTGGTGGGAAATTCAAATAATTAAGGACCTCAAAGTAGGAAATGATTAACAATGACTTAAATGATTTACCAAAGATATTTAAAAAATTGGAAGAAAACAAGAGGAAAAGGAGGAAGCAGATAAGACAAGAGAAGCACCAGACAAGGCAGAAGCTTCACTCTCTGTAAGCATGGCCGAGAATCCACTGAAAGCATGACTGTAATGGTGGATTAGAGCTATCCTCTCACTCTCTCCCCTGTGAAAAGTTAAAGTTAAAAGGCACAATAATGTATTAGTTGAACTGATTTCAATAATTATTATGATTTAAGTTTAATAATGAATAAATATGTTAGGATGTAAAAAAAAAAAAAAAAAAAACTCTTATCAGGTTGTGACTGTGACCTGCTTTTAATAAGTTTGTATGTGTCTATTTAATCCTTTCAAAATTTCCATGGGTTTCATTTTAAATGAGTCATCTTTACTACCAATCTTTATTGAGTGGTGTGATGCTTTATTATTATACTCTTAACATTAATGAAATGTCTAAATTGTGATTAAATATATCTACTGAAGACTGAAATAAAAATATTAATTCATTTTAAGATATTTGTGACCTGAATCTATAAAGAATTACTTGTTGTAAGGTATATGAAAAAACCTTGGAATAATAGATGACAATAGCTGCAAATTAGCAGATTCCGCAATCTTGGAATCTAAGGCATTGCTGTTTGATGCTGAACTTCCCATGTAAACAACATAAGGCTACACAAAACAGAGTATACAAAGCTTAAGTGGTCTTAATTAGAGTAAGAAATAATGATAAAAGGCAATGAATCGCCAAACAAGAAACAAGGGTCAGACTTCTCTCCTGATTTTCTAGTTTTGTTCTTTCCAAATACACACAAAACAAAGTAGGCATACTTTGTATGTATCAGAAGATCACAACATGAGCGTTTGACCTGAAGACAACATCAGTATGAGAGGGAGAACCTCATCGAATAGTTCAATTGAGGCTTTTCCTTCTTTGTTTTTGTTATTTTTGCTTTTTGCTCTCTCTCTTTTACATGGCAGTTGTCCATTGACCAGAGAGGACTCAAATGCATGCAAGGAGCAATGAAAATGAAGAAGAGAGAGAAAGATTCACGGACCTTAGGAATTTGATGTGAGAAGGCTAATGAAGAACAGAAAAGAAGAAAAGGTACAAGGAGGAGGAAATGAAGGACTTGCAGAATCCAAGCCATTATTGAAGATTATGTGCTGAGAGAGAGAGAGAGAGAGAGAGAGAGATCTTTTTTATGCTGATAATGACAAAGACAAGTGCATGAGTTGTGATCAATTTATAGGCCAAGTGAGTGAGAACTGTGAGATTCTTAATCTTCACTACAAGAAGCTTGATTGATGCTTCCCACATGAACCATCTGAAAACATATTTAATATTTGTTAATTCCTTTTGCTCTACTTTGTATTGAATGAATTGTGTATTTTCCACCTTTTTTTATTAAATAATTTGGTTGACTCCAGGAATAACATGGGCAGAAATGAAAGGCATAAAAATGGCTAAGTTATTCCAAAATTGTAAATATATAAATATATATATATATATATATATAAACGATAGACTTGTTCTGGATTGGTTAAAAGTTATTTTTTTTCTTTCTAATTATGTTTAGAATTTTAGTATTTTGTGATAGTGACTTGTAATATTCATTGAATTTTACCCACCTTGTTTTGTTTTTCATAAATCTTTTGTTAGATGCAAGATACTTCAACTAATTTAAAATTTTTGTTTTATTAATATTTGTTTCAATTATTTTTATCATATATTTAATAATTTTGTTATAAAGTATTAAATAGAAGTTATAATATTTCGTATATTTTTCAAAGAGACTTGATTTTAATTCAACCCCTATCAAATTATTGAATCGTGAATTGTACTTTCATCTCAACTAATTAAAATTGATTAACTAGTATGGTTTTTTTGATTATGAAATGCCTATTTATAGTTTTGTTAAGGAATAATTTTCTTACTTATTTATTACGTTTTGGGAATGAACTAATTGGCAATTTTTTTGTGTCATAAAATGGGGACCAAGACCCAAAATGGAGGGCCATTGCTTAACACTTTTTATTAATTATATTTTTTTTACCAAACTTTTTATTAATTATATGGCCCCACATATTAATAAATTATGATGAGTCACAAGCAATTTCATCAATTTTTTACAATTTCTGCTGTAACCAAAAAAATAATTAGTATTTAATATTATCGAATTAAATTTTCATATTATTATGCCTATTTAATGTAGTTTCTTCTAATGTTTTTATTCATGATTTTTATAAATTATAAGATCTTTTGATTTGAGGTTTGAGCCCAATAATATTTATATTTCAATTAATTAATGGCACTCAAATATCATATAATTGTAAAAAAGAATAAATTCTATGGTAAGTGACGTTTTTTATTAATATTCCACATTCATTTTCATCAAGTTTTTACAATTTCTATTGTGGTGATACCGTGATAGAATGTTAGCCCTATCTTGTTATTTATTTTTTAAAAAAAAATTCAATAATAATTAAATTTAAAGTGATTGATCGTACATTCGTACCACAAATGAAATGATTATCAAATTAAATCTCTTCAATTAATTAAAGCATTATATTCAACGCAAAACAAGAATAAAATTTAATTACAAACTTGATTTGAAACATATAAATAAATCTCTGTGAGTAATTAACTGAAAAACTCCATTAAAAGAAAATGAACTAGTGGAAGATGACTATAATTGTATAATATTAAAAAACATGCAAAATAATAATGGTAAAACTTTTAAGACAATATAATCCAACATTGATATGTTTATCGTAGAAGATGAATCCAATTTATTTATCCTCACACATAAATAATAACAATAACAACAAAAAGAAGTCAAAAGTCTCAAAAGCAAGAATCCAGTTCCTTGAATGAGAGGATTTTCATTAATTAAAGAAGAAGAAGAACATAATATGCTTCAAATGGAAGCAACTTATTGGTCTCTTTTTCAATTGCCATGTGGAATTTTGTTCCTTTATTTCCCCTTTTTGTTCTCTCTCTCTTTTTGTTTTCCCAGAGATCTGTTTCTTCTTCTTCACTTGTTCTCATTAATTAATTAGTTCTTAATTATTTCAGCATCTTCTTCTTCCTTTGTTGGATTATATTCTCTCTTCTTTTGCCTTTAGCTCCCTCAACAACACTTAGACTAAATGTGCAAAATGCAGGTGATGAATTGACAAGGTAATACTGAGTTATTAAATGTTAACTCTGGTCTTAATTATAAAAAAAACATTAACCAACTTCACGGTTCTGAAGTAATATTTCCTCCATTCTAAGTTATTAAATATTTTTGAGAGATATTTGATATTTTAAAATATAAGGTACTTTGACAAAAATACTTAAATAAGATTTCATTAATGATATTTTTTAATATTATCTTTCTCATTATATTCTCTTTTCAATATTCATTCACAATAGAGTATTAAATGAAATGCATTTTTGGGAGTTTGCATCTTTTAAAAAATAAAGTTATAAAGTGTATTTAATTAATTTTATTTATATGCATAATTTTGTTTAAATGTGTCTTGCAAATTAGGATGGGGAAGTAGCAGTTAATATCTTTAAAATTGTGAAAAGTGTTTGTCTTACCAATTTTGCCTTTCACTAAAATTAATAACCACAATAAAATTTGTCAGGGAATTACAACTTGGTACAATTAATGAAAGGTAATTTAAAAAAAAAAATTGACTAGTACATTTTTGTCCTGTATTTTTAACATCAAATAGAAGTTTAAAACTTTACATCATAATTAGAATTGAACACTATTCATTCTATGGATTCTCATGCTTGAAAGAATTGATGAATGATCCTACCAACCTTAATCTTGTAAAATAGACTTTGATTTTTTTTTTTGACCAAAATAAAATAGACTTTGATTATAATTTGATTGGATATTCCCTTGGGTCTCCTCCACCAATACCTATCTCACATATAACAATGAAATTAGTTGGGGGTTAGTTAAGCTAATTAAGCTTTTGACAAGACTTAGTTTTTTATGTGAGAAATTGCAGTGAGGGCCTATAAGAGGGGGGGAAAAGCAATGAGAATACTGAACAACTAAAGATTCATTTATATACAATTAAAAATTTACTAATTAATTATATATAGATGAACCTTTAGTTAATCATTTCTTTTTATATTTGCTTTTAGTTAATGATCTATTGGCATTTTTTTTCTTGTGAATCTCAAATTTCTCCCTTATACTTTGATTTGTGAGGAAAATTTTAGGGAAAAAGGCATTTTAATTAATAACCCAAAAAGTGACTTATTTTAAACAATCATAACATATCAACAAGTGTCATATATTAAAACCGGAAAGAATAAATTAGATAGTCAATCGTGAGTATGAATCTTGGAGTTGTAAGATGTTTTATTTTTTTAAATGAGAGAGAGACACAACAATAATAGCAACAGCAGCAACAACAACAAGAGTAACTTATAATGAAATCCCCTCTGTTTTGCTAACATTATAAAGACCTATTCTCTATTTTTAAAACTCATACTTTAGTCCAATTTCTAACAGTGTTAGAAATATTTTATTAAATATTATCAGATACTTTAATTTTATTTTTAATTATTCTAAAAAATTTAAAATTATTGATTTTTCCTTATAATCTAATTTTATATTCACTCCCCTCGATTTAAGAAACTTTAAATAAGTATGAAAATAATTAAATAAATAATTTAGAAATATTTTGTTTAAATTAAATAAATTTAAAAAAAATAAATATAAATTATATAGACTAATTTATTTTTTAATATTACATCGCTATTTCATTATATTTTTTATATCTATGTTTGAAATGTTAGTATTTATATTTCTACAAAATTACTAAATAAAAATTTCTAAAATTAATTAACAATTTAAAATATGAATGCAATTTTAAAAACATATGCATTTATATTTTTACATTTTAAATTATATTTAAATAATACTTCAAAAGGGCATTTTAGTTCAATATATATGATTTAAAGGACAACTAATAGTTGAATGAATGAAAATGAATTTTTTAAAATAAAAGAGAGATTTGTATTTTGAAACTATTAATTCTATGGAAAGTTCATATAAGTCGTAAAGATAAAAACAATGTGCTTGTAATTAAAATAAACTAGAAGGGAGGTGAATGTATTTAAAAGCTTCACTTCTAATATGTGAATCATAATATTATATGTCTATCTCCAACTTCATTTTAAGCAAACTCATTTTAGATATCTAAATTATTTATAATATAGTTTCTTTCTACTCTAACTTTTTTCTGCTTTAGACATATTCATAATGAAGTTTGAGCCTTTGCCCTATTCAATCCTGGAAAAAGAAATACATTGTTTAGGTCACAAGGTTGTTATGAAATTCAAAAGCTAGCTAAATCCTTCATATTATCATTTATTTTACTTCTTTTCTAGTTTGTTAAATAAGATATTCAACTTTTTTTTTTGCACGAGTTTTGATATCACAAGTCTTTGACCTTGAACTGATTACATTAGGCATCTCTTTGGGGAGCATCCCTCCCATTGATAATTTAATAATTTAAATTTACATGTTTATATGCAAGCACTTCAATTTGACAATTTTGGATCTCTTTTCAACATACATCATCTGAATTTGATTTTAATGGTTTAAAAAAACTTTGATAGTTCAAATATATAAATGCATTGACAAGTTGTTTTTTTTTCTAACAAAATAGAATGCAACTTGAAAGACAAATAATAACTTAGTTCAACTAGTTAAGGAATTAAATTAATTTTATCTCACGATATACAATCATATTAGATAAAAATATTAAAGATATTTCAGTAAGATCATTGTTGATAATGATGATCCTACATGATAGGAGTTCAGATTAGTCTAGTGGTTGGCATTAATATTTTCAGGTTTTTTTAGATACTAAGTGATGGGAAAAAAATATTTAAAAGTGAAATTTGAGTTCTTGGGCATATTTGGAAATATCTTCTAATGTTTGGGCTTGGGCTGCACCAAGGGATGGACTTGGATTTAGTAAATGTTTGATTATCAATTTGGCCCAACATCAGTTTCTGGCCCAAAACAAAGGAAGATGCCACCCCCCCCCCCTTTTCTTTTTTCTCTCGGAATAGATAAAACAAAGGAGTATTCTACTTCCCGCGTCCTTTTGCCCTTTTTGGCAGAATTAACGAAGAAAAAGAGATATTCTCTTCCCTTTTCCTTTTTTAATTTTTAAAGTTTCTTATATTTTTCATTTCATTTTTAAGGAAGAGGCATGAGAATTATTCTAGGGTTAATATAGTGTTCAATTTTTACAAAATTTCACTTTCTCTCTCTCTCTTACATTCTTTAAAAAAAATTACATATTAGACCTTATTTTTTAAAAAGATAACGAATGCTTGTTTTAATTTAATGATAAGAACGAAATTGGACTAACTTTAATTATTTAAAGTTCAGAATGTACATTATAAAAGTTTAATATTTAAATCACTTATGAATTTATAATTCAGAATTTAAATTATATATTAACTCATTATTCTACATCCCCGAAGCTAGTTTTATTTCATTCTCTTTATTTTGTACACCAAGTGAATTGTTAACTGTTGGAATGTGAAAATGCTACAAAGGAGAGAAGAATTTTAGAAGCGTTTGCCTGACATTGTAACCTTTACAGTAACAGTGAGAAGTTTTGGGTAAAAAGATATTTGAACCTAGAAAATACAAAAGAAAAATAAAATATGACTATAAGCAACCATACACGAGTGAAAGAATTTCTCTCATTTGCCTCGTTTTAAGATCCAAGTCAATTCTTTCTATTGAATCCACACCTTAATTAATTTAATAAAATATTTTATTTATAATCAGTTTGATAATAGTTCGACTATAATTTTAATAGTTAATTTTTAAACTAATATTTTAACTAATTTAATAACTTAATTTCATGTTCACTCCCTTATTCATTTATTTATGTGTGTGGGCCTTTTGCTCTTTGTGTTCTAAAAAAAAATTCTGTCTTTTCCATTCACAAAAGGCACTTCTAATTTAAAAAAAAAAAAGAATAGGAACCATGAACAGTGAATTTTGTTTTTGAGATTAGATATAATGCACAAAACCAACCTCGGATTTAAAAAATATTATTTCATATATCAACTTGAAGAAAAAAATTGCTTGCCCAAACATTTCAACTCATTTTATTAAAAAAATTCTTATTTTTTAAAAATATTATATTCCATGGGTTTTTATATTTTTTGTTTAAATTTTTAAAAATAATCAAAATTAAAAAAAGAAATTTTTTTAAATATTTTAATAGGTTACTTTGAATGGCTTCTTAAATAATCTAATGCGGTAAGAGATAGTTTGTTTAAAAAAAATGTGAAATATCATAAAATTTTAAAATAATAAAATAATAAATTATTTTTTAAAAAATAAAATATATTATAAAATTTAAAAATAACTTATCAATAATTATTTTTTATTATAATTAAATATAAAATAATGTCTACTTTTTAAAAAATTTATTGAAACTAAATTTTTTATAAAATAGCTAAATTATTTAAAAATTATTTATTTTTTAATTATAAACAAACGCCTCAATATTATATTTAGAAGTGAAGTCATAAATTATGAATTTGTTTAATTCAAATTGAAATTAAAAGAAAAGATGGAGAAGCTGTAGCCTGCTGTGAAAGGGATAGATAGGAATATTTAGGGGAAAAAAAAATGGAACATTGATTGCATCATTATGTTTCCAAGTAGGGATGGACGCAGACAACCTCCATCCTTTATTAGGTTGAGACACAACATCTAGATATTACTTCAACGTAATGGACTTTGTGTATCAATCCTTCTTTGTTCTTTTTTTTTTTTAAGAAAACAAATTTATGTCACATGATTCCAAATTAAATATGCTTGTATTTCAAAGGCCAATATTTTTTTAAAAAATTAATCACATAAAAAATCATAATTTAAGAAGCCAAAGACATGTTTGATTTTGTCTTTAACAACTATAACTTGTTTGAATAAATGTTGTAGATTCAAATGTTGAACAAACTATTCTCCTTTTTAAAAAAAATGAATGAAAAAATATTAGAACTTTTTTTTTATTTTGAAAACATATTGCATTTGACTATCAAAAATGATCACTGGTTATTGTCCATTACAATTATAATTCACTATTGGCCACAACTATTTGTGGATTTTTTAACTTTGAAATTGTGTTTAAATTAAATTGATTAAACATCTTTATACTTTTTCTAAAAAACAATTTTATAATTGTATTACAAAACGATATTTAAAAAATATAAATATAAATACAATCAAACAAATTGTAAATTATTTAAAAAATAATGTCATTTATAATTTGGAGTATTCCCTGGTTCATTGTATGTCAGGGGGCACGCCCTTCAATACCAATATTTTGGGGGAATTTGAAAACATTGGTGACGACTTAAAAAAAAAAAAACAAAGAAGAAGCTATTTTTTAGTTTGAAAAACAAAAGTAAAATAAAACTATAATCTGATTGATATAATATGTAAAAACTTTAATACATTGCATCTTTAATAAGCCATATTGTCTATTTTATAAACAGTTTGCCTTATCGTAATTTTTGGATTTTTTTTTCAATTATGTTTATATTTATTGTGCTTACACTATACTTTTAAACCATTCATACCAAAGTTCAATAATATATGTTAATTTTTTATTTCAAGAATTACCAAATCTTAAATAAAACTATTAGATCAGTGATTTCTCCACTTTCACAGAGTGGAGAGAATCTATTTCCAAAATTTTATATAATTTTCTTAAGCAGCTGCTTGATATGGGATGGAAAAAATAAATAAAAGAGAGAGAAAAAATAGATGAATTAAATGTAATAAAAATATTCTCAGCATTACGAATGGATAATTAAATATCCTACTTAATATCATTGTAATTATAGTTATTATGATAAGCAAGTCAATCTATGTAGCAGTTAATTTATCTGAAAACAATATGTGAATTATTTCTTCTTGGTTTTAAAATAAAAATTTCCCATAGAACTAGGGAGCTTTTTGAATGAAACTTTCGAAGGTTTATATTAACATTTCAATTGCCAAATATTTGTCTTAGTTGGCCGCTCAAGTATGAGGTCTCATTTTTTAATCTATCTTAAGAGCCAAAAACATTTTTGGAAGGATCACTTCTGGTTGAACTTAATAATACTCAAATGGGTTGATGATTATTTTTTCCATTTAATTTTATTCAAAAGATTACTAGAGATTTTAAATTTAATTATAAGTCAATTATGTCTCTCAATGTTAAAAACTTCCTCCTTTATCATATTGACATCAAAAACACTTAACATTTAATATTTGTTAGTTATCTATAAATTTCATTATTTTTTAATATTTTTATTGGGTTAAGGATAATTTTTTTCCCTCAACTTTTATTCAAAAAGCCAATGAGTACTATCAACTCAAATATTTTATAATAAAAAATATTAAAAAAATAAAATGTGAGGCTCATTAATAGTGAGAAAATGACAGGATAATAAGAGAGATAATCTTTAAAATTAAGGAATAGAATTAACTCATTCTTGAGTTTAAGATTTTCAATGACATTTCGAATAAAGTTGAGAAGCAAAAATAATTTTTAATTTTAATCAAACTTTATCTCAAAATAATACTCCCTTCGTTTAAAAATGTAAGGCATTTTTAAAGAATTGGATGTTAAAAAATGTAAGATATTTTTAATCTTTCAAAGTATAGTAATTGTTTTTTTTAAAAAATGTCCCTATTGATAATTACTTTATATTTATTATAGGCTGTTTAATAGGAGTAAATATAAAAAAATAAAATTAGTTAAAAAATAGATAATTACTTTATTGAGGGCGAGACTTAAAACTTCTTTCAAGTGGGAGGCGCTTCCATTGGACAACTTGTCATTGACATCCTAATTAGCAATATTAGATAGGATATATGTGCATAAAAAGTTAGTAAATTTATTTTAAAAGAATAATTTTAACTTCCCAAGAAAATAAAATATTGAAGAAGCAAGTGATGCATCATGCAAGAATTTCCTGACTTCCCCAGAGGTATGACTACTTGAACCAACTATGGCTAAGAAATATAAATAATATTATGCTGATTAAAAAAAAAGAATTATAAATAATATTACAAAATAATGGAAGACTTTTTATGGATACGGGGATGGAATGATGTGCATTGTCCATGGGATTTCACAACGTGATCAAGAAGATGATGTCAATATATCAATCCAAACATTTTTCATTTTAATTATACTGCACATTTTTCTCCCCTTTTTTTCCTCCTAAATTATACTAAATTCTAAAATCATAAAATTTACTTTAAATGAATTTTTTTAAAAATTAATATTTTTATTTTTTTTCTTTTTACTAAATAAATTCTGCCTTAAAATTTTTTAACTAACTTAAACATTACTTACAAGAACCGTGTCCGTCATGGTCAGGCTCATAAATTTATTGATATTGATTTAATTATTTATCTTTCTATATTTTAATTTTAACATCTTCACCAACATAATTTTGTATTGCACTATCCATTATCTATCATGCTGTTTATTTGCCAATTGTCAAATTTTATTGACATTCTTTATTTTTTAGTTCACCCACACAATTCACCATTGTTTTCAATTTATTATTAGAATTAAATTCTTCAAAATATTTTTATCAATAAATAACTAAGGTAAATTAAGTAATGAAATTTCACTAAAATTGCAGTAGATTTCACGGTTTAAAAAATATTTACGAAAATACATATAAATTATTTAGCAATGAAGTTTAATTTCTTTTATTGGCAGCAAATTTGAAGTGCACTTTGCTAGGAATAGAATCAATTGTTTAAAGTATATCTTGTCATCCTTTATTGTATGAATTTGCTCAAGGGTTTTAAATTTTCAATACTCTAATCAATGTGAAACAATATATTTCTAATTTTAATTTCAATCATGGACACAAATTTTAAGAAAAAACTTTTTATATTAATTCTATTGTGCTACTTAAAATTATATCCACAAATTTTTTTTTTGTGTGTGATTGAAACTTTCTCTTTCTATTATGCTACTTAAAATAATTATAGACACAAAAATTAGAAATTTGGGACTTTATCTATTTTTGGGATGAGGGGCAGTACCACATAGTCCAAGAAAAGTTGCCTAAGCATTTTTGTTCAAACAGAGAAAGATTTCTTTCAAAATAAATGAGAGGCACACATGAGACAAATGCAAACGGCATATCTCTCTTGGTCTCCCTCCAAAGAAATTTTACAATAAAAATTATTTCTTTCATTTTAAAATATATGTTTCTCATTAAATTAGATTTTATTTCTATGAGACAAACTCAATTCCTTTGCATTATAAAGATTAGGCTAAATTATATACCTTTTAAAAAATAACGAATCAAAATAAAACTTTATATAAAATTAAACAAATATATGTATATTTTTGCTAAAACATTAATTACAGAGATATTTTGGTTTAAATGTTTTAATTTTTAATATAATTATTATGCTTAAATAACTTTCTCGCATTGCATGAATTTATTAAAAGTTACTTACAAATTAAATATGAAAGGAGTGCACTCAATAAACTTCATACAATATGAGAGGCTCATTTAGTTCACTATATAATTGATAATATACTAAGCTGCCAGATGGTGATTTTATATTGAATTTGAGATAAATTACACTGTTTATGACATATAAATAATATAGTTTAGATTAGTAATATATACATTGCACAATTTATAAATATAAATAGTATGTATATATACATATTTTTATTTATATTTCGTGTGAGTTAATATTTTCACCTTTAGAAGAAAGCAAGAAAATTGGGGTTGGAAATGACGTCAGGCCCATAAGCCCAAGTCGGGAGAGAAGAGTGATAGCGATTGCTTGTAATTGCTAAAAGAAGAGAGACATACAGAGAACATCATAACATTGGCTTTGGTAGCTTCCCATCAACAACATGACTGATGATGTACCCTACCTTCTCTGGGTGGAACCCATACTCTACAACATCTCTCTCTCTCTCTCTCTTCCACTCTTTAAAAAACCATGTGCCACGTGGACATGGTTTGGAGAAAATAAAAGAGCCATCAATAAGGGCCAACTTGAGTTTTAAGTGCCTCTAAGCGCTTTGCTTTTATGAGTTCAAATTTGTAAACCTATTTATTTTAAATTATTATTTTTCTTAAACTTGATCATTATTAATGGAGCTCAAAATTGAATTTGAAAGCCGGTATATTATTTTTTAAAAAATTAAATTTAATTATGCTAAAACATAGATACACTCTAAAGCAACTGAATTAAATTTCTAAACGACAATAACAAGCTCCAGAGTATAATCAGAATAATAAAGTCCCTAAAATAAAATATATAATTTTTTATTTAACAAAGTATGTCATTTCCATAAATGAATTAAAAATTAAAATAAATCAATTTTCAATAATTTTGATCACATGATGAACTAGAAAATAGAGATAAAAATACAGACCCTAAAAAGGCTAGCCTTAGCATGAGTATGTTTTTAAAAGGCTAATAAAGGCTGATTATAAAAGTTATTTTATATAGAAAAAAATTATTTTTTCAAGTCCAACCTTCAAAAAATATGGGATTTAAATTGATAGCTCAAAAAACCTAACTCTTATGGACAATTCGAGGTCAAAGCAAATCTAACAAGTGAGTTGTATTATTTATGATTTATAAAAATGACAGCTTATTAAATTTTTTTAAATTATATATAGATTATATACAGTGGATTAAGTTGAAAAGGTTTCTTATGAGAGAACTGCATCCTATGCTTATTTAAAAATTTGTATTTCTCCATCAAAAAGATTGCATTGTCCAGATCTTGTTTGGACTGTTTATATTTAATTTAATATTTTATTTTAATAGTAACTTTTAAGCACGTTTAGACAGTTTATTTTAATTTGTGCGTGCGTGCGTGCGTGAAATTTAATTCGTAAAATAAATTTATGGTCAATCTTAGTAACTTGGTCAATTATACTGCCACTTGATGATGAACTTTAATTTTCTTTTTAACTGATGACGCTTGTTTCAATATTTCCATCTTCTTGGTATACCCATTAAAGAAGAGTTGCATGACTTTTTTGAATTTCTATTAAAAAAACAATTCTGATCGTAACATTAACTATAAAATATTTAATACGAAAGATAATAAGCATATTCCTGTAAGATTTATTATTTTAGGTACACCTCTATGGATTACAGTGCCCATTTTTGACTGGTCTTGTAAAGATAAACATTCTATTTTCTAAGCTTGATTTGCATATGGTTTATATTAGGTGGAATTTAAATTTAAACAAATATTAAATCTTGCCGCAAAACACAGTTTATTTATTTTAATCAATGACGGATGAAGTGAAACAAAACATGAGAAAATCTTATTTAGACCTAATATATTACATTATTTATAGTTTATCTAATAAAAATATAATATTTAGATGTCATCATATATAAATTGATTTTGATATTAATGATTACAGATAGAGGAAAGACAAAAAATTAAATATATATTTTATTATAAGAATAAAATTAATTAAAATAATATTATATAAATTTTTATTTAAATAACTTGGGGTATTCTAACTAAACAAACTATAAATGATGTAATACATAGAATTTACTTAAGAATTTATCACAGATAACAACTTGCGGGGAAAAACTAGAATAGATTTGACCAAATACATATTTTATATAAAAAAATTTAAGGTATCAGCAAATAATAATCGTAATAATAATAATATAGTAAATCAACCAGAATCAAATTTAATAGAAGGGACTAGTCACAACATTGTAATCCAAGATTCAAATTTTTGCTAGTAAATTTACTCATATTTAACTATGCTTCAAATAGAAATACACTTGCACACAATGAAAAAAATAATAACAACAACATAGTAATATCACTGTAAATAAATATGAAAATATCAATGAGTGATCTTTAATTGATTTAGTATTATCTCTATTTAAATTAATTGGCAAGCTTTGAGATTGATCAAACATTCAATATTTCAAAGTAATCATTCACTTTTGTTTCCTTCAAGCTCATGCTTAATTGACTCTGTCTATTAATATTATAACCAGGAGATAGGATCGGTGCATTTGCAAGGAAAGCCTATTTACCAAAATTTAATTTCCCCATTTATGAATGTTCTGTTATTATGTAAATATTGATGCTAATTGAAGGGGTTATGATCATTTAAATGCAATATCTCAAGTTTGATTTCTTGTGAATACAGAAAATGTTGTTGTAAGAGTTACTTTACTTATGATTGACAATGCTCAAATTTAAGCCAATTAGAAAGCCATATCATCAATAAATTGAAGTATGGACAGAGATATAATACCTAATTTTTCTTATAAAATTTATAAGCAATTTAACTTTTTATTTTTACACAAGCCTTGTTCATGCACTTTTTTTTTAATTCTACTTATTTTATGTAAAATTTGAAACAATTTTTTTAGTCAATTTCTCTTTATAAATTCCAGCTTAGTATTAATGTTTTGAAAATTGTACTTGTTATTAAATCAATCAAAACATGAGTTTAAAGCTCGTAATTTTTTCAGGTAAAAAACAAAAGACGCCATCAATTCATAATTGAACTAGTAATTGCAAATTAATATGATTTTAACCCATTATTATAAGCAACAAATAAAGCTAGAGACACATATATTAATAAATAGTTTAGTATCTCAAAAATATTTTATCTTTTTTGTTTTGCTTCACACAAAATATATGATTGGAGCAATGATTATTACTCTTTATTGAAAAACAGAGAATCTAACAATTATTTATTATAAGGACTATTTTTGTACAGATGACATTAAACATTTAAAAAAGTACGTGATATTGCTTATGCTCTTTGGGAGCAGCCGTGTAAGGGGTCCGAGTCATCTTCAATGGCATTATTCTTAAGAGATATTTTACCACTTCAGTTGAATATATGATAACTTTTAACATTAAACGAACCCTTCCTACAAACAAATAGAGAAATAAACAACATAAATAAAACAATGAAAAAAAATGTAGAGAACAGAACTTGAGAGGGGAGATATACGTACTTGATCTCTCTGCATGCAATTCTTATATAGGTCGCACACCATGTCAAACAAAAAGCCTGGATCTGATTTTTTTTTTCTAATTTATTGTTTATTTTCGATAATGTTGGGAATATATTAAAGCAGGATATACAAAATTTTTAAAAAACTACCTAATAAATTCCATAGCTTATTATTAACATCTAAAGATATTAATCCATGTCACATATTCAACTCAAAATAGTGAACAAGTTATCCAACATGATACTCAATAAGTGTGTATATATACACATATAAAACTATATATGAATAATTATCTACAACAATAACAATTACTTTCTCCGTTAAAAAATAAAGCATTTTTAATCAAATTTTACTCCCTAATAAAATAGTTATCCACTTTTCAACTAACTTTATCTTTTATATTTACTTCTACTAAACACTCTACAATAAATATAAAGTCACTATTAATAGGGGCACGTTTGAAAAAAAAAGATAATGATTACACATTAAAAGATTAAAAATGCCTTATATTTTTAATACAGCTCTTTAAAAAATGCTTTACATTTTTGAAGGGAGTATATAACATAATATAATATAAAAGATTCTTCCAAAATGATGCTATTTTCATAGCATTATTCATGACTGTTATGCAAATAAATTTCATTTGATAACTTTTAAACACTTACTTTGGTTATGAATTTGGGGGAGGATAGACCAAATGGCCAATTGTAAAATGGAAATGAATATTTGTACTTCTATTATTTTAGAATATAATGGGAGGCGTGATAAATTCATTAATTATATTTAATGCTTAATTATATCTCAAATATATTTGCCTTCGATGGGATTATAATTGTAAGCAATTAAAAAAGAGTTATTGATAGACTAAAATAATTAATATCTTTTTAAAATGTTATCTTCATAAAAATGTGATTTTAATACCGTTAATAATAAAATAAAATAAAATAATAATGATGTTGGTATTTTTCTCTCATGTGTTACTCGCATGAATTTAGTATGAGCTGCGTAGCTTGTGAAGCTCTACACTTACCAAATTATTTTTTTTTATTGGGTTAAAGTCTAAAGAAACTAGTTAAGTGAAAAGGACAAATTGTCCCTCCCAACACATGAAAAATAACTGGATAAGTCGACCTACACAAGTGGAATTTGTCTTTGATTGTCATCGAGAGATATTTGATTGTCACATACTTTATTGGCTAGCCACCTAACAAGTAGAAATAGGAATTTGGGTGGGCTCTGTCTTTAAAGGCTCAAGCTCTAAAATTTAATTATCTAAAATTTGACCTAATTTAAAAGCTTGAACCTCATCGGGAGGACTCAGGGCTTGGCCCATAAATTATTTTTTCAAAAAAAAAATCAACATTTTAATTCAACAAAGATTTAAAAGTCTAAAGTTAAATAAAAATTAAAATTTCACATAAAATTCAACAAAAATTTAAAAGTCTAAATTAATATGAAGATTAAAATCTTTATCAATATAAATCTAAATCCTTCTCATCATCATCTAAAAATAGAATGTAAAGCAATTGAAAAGCAAACTTGAAATTTTAAGCAAGACAATTAATAATTAAGTTTTAGGACTCACACGATTAATTTTAAGATCAAAATTCACATACCTCAAAAATACCAATTGAACAAACTTAAACAAGTGATTAAGGTTTAACAATAGGGTCTTTCTTCAAACTAATCAAACAAACGTTCCACAAAAATTTAAAAATATGATAATAAGATAACAACGTTTAAATGGTTATTCGGGCTCGAACTTTTTTTAATAGGGCTTATCAGAGCAAAGCTCTTAAACCCTGTTACTTTTAAAAAATTTAATTTTTAAAATTTAAATTTTTATTTAAACATGACCTTTAGGCCTGATCTTATTTCTAACTCTACTAACAAATTTAAATATTACTTGAAAGTGATCCCTATGTGACATTGAATATGTCAGGAATGTGGCATTTAATAAAGCAAATATTTCTTCTTCTTTTTTTTTTGGGTAATTTCAACTTCCCTTTTATTTTTAACATAAGTTGCTCGAGCCTAGCCGCCTCCTCTATTTTGCCATCTGGCTTGGTTCAATTTAATATTTACAACCCATGCACATACATGCCAAGCCAATGTACAGGGGTTGAAGTGTGCATCTCTCACTTTCTCATGAGAGTTGACATTGCTACTATGACAATTTGTCAATATCAAGCAATTCAATTGGAGACTCTATAGAAACAAGTTTTGATGGCGAAAGCAAGTACCATCAAGATTCAAGAACTTTTTCAACTACAAAATGAAAGATATGATAAAGACATAACCAACAATGCTAATTGAAGAAGACAAGATCCATGAAGACTTAACAACTGAACACCCATAAGTAAAAGTAGAGATTGGAACAAGGAATGAAAGATCGTTGTTGTGTACTTGCCATTGTCATTGTCATCGTTATCTCTATATTGTTGTTATTTGGTGTTGTCAATTATCATTGTGGCCACCCACAAGAGAACGAAGGTTTGAAGGCAAGGACAAGATTTTTATTTTATTTTTATAAAACATTCACTAAAAAAATTAAAATATATTAATTTAATTATAATCAGTTTCATTGCAATCAAATATTTTCATGTTGAATATGATAGGATCTTTAAAAAATTTCTGAACCATATCATATTTGAATTACAAAAATCTCATACAAAAATACATAAATAAATCGTAGTACTATGCTATTCCTTGATTATATAAACACATTTATCTAACGCTCTAATTAAAAATTCAAATGTGATTGGATTTTTTTGAAAAAGTATTTTAAGAATATTTTATTTCAATTTAAAAAATTATAAAAAATTAAGCTCAAGTTTTGAGTATGCAGCTAAGATTAAATTTTTGGTGAAAGATATGTATACCCTCTAAAGAAATAATCACAATTTGCTGATTGCATTAGTTTGGACCAAAGACCTAAATATTGAGTGAAAACAAAAAAAAAGTCATATAAAATACATAAATAAAGGGAGAATGATAAATAAATTTTAAAAGAATCAATTAATTTAAATTAAATCTTAAAAATGTCAAACTCTAAAAATTTTAAGTTTGATTTTTAGTTTTGTAATTTTTATTATGATGAATTTATAATTTATTTTTTAAATTTTATTAAAAATAAATTTATTTATTTATCAATTATGCTAAAATTTTAAAAATAAGTTGTAAATTTATTACAATAAAATTATAAAATTAAGAGTAATATTTATGAATTTTTAAAATTTGATACTTTAAAAATTAATTAATTAATTTATTTCTTTGAACCTATCTATCATTCTCTCTTAATAAATGCTAGTTTTAAATAAAAAAAAGAGATGGCCAAAAAATATAAAATACATTTATCTAGTGTTATGATATTGTTGTTATTGTTATTATTATTATTATTATTGATGTTGGTAGTCGATGAGAAAAATCGAGGGATTGAAGGTGGTGGTGACCTTACCAGCTTTCTCTCCCCTACTTCCTCTCTTCATTTGCCATTTCTATTCTCAATTCTCAAATTCTCACATCCACTCTCACTCTCTGCAAATTCTTCGTCTTTTCTCTCTCTTCCCTCTCTCTCTCTTCGCTGCGTGTCTCCATTTGTCACTCTTCTTGGCAGTGTTGCCTTCGGATCGTCGTCTTCTGTCTCTGTTCGCTCGGATCTTCTTCCAGAAGCTACGGTTAGGATCTCAATTTCAATCCACATCACATTATTCCGACATTTCCCCTTTTCGTCTCCGGTTTTTAGTTTCACTTTAAACTTGTTCTTCCGTGCGCGTTTGCTTTTTCTGCTCTGCTATTGTACAATCTCATTAAAGCTTGAATTCTGCTGGCAATTTCGTAGATTAGGGTTAGTACTCCTACTTATGGGGGTTCTCGCTGTTCGATTCCCAATTCCTTGGCTAGTTTTGTTAGCATTGTAACTCCCTTTTTGTAAGTTTGGTGTGGTTGCTGCATAAAATTCGACTAGTTTGTGACGTCTGATTAATGTTCTTTCATTTCTTGTTCTGGATCGAATTTAGGTATTTGCTTCATTTCATTGCTCATTGACTAGCTCCGGTTGAGAATTCAGTTCTGATTGACTTTCTCTGCCCACGAAAGAAGTCGTCGATAAAGAAAATTGCTGCTTGAATATTAATATCTTGGTAGGTATCTTGCCATTTCGTTCCTTGATTTCCTTTTTATGTTTGGGATGCTATTAAAATTTGTCGAAATTTGGATCTATTGAGCTTGGGATTTCGGTTTGTAAACTTGATGAAACTATATTTTGTTAAATATAGAAACTGCGATTTACTCAGGTTATCGAGAACGTATGTGTACTATTTTGCAATAAACACCATCTGTCGGGTCGGTGGAAAAATAAATTCTGTGTTATGGGTATGCTTGACTTTCATCGCTCTTCGGATGCAATTATTTCCCATCTCCTACTGTACGGATGTTCTTCCTCTCTTTATTTGCTTCCGGATTGGGTAATTGTAATCAATTTGGTTCCATGATATTATACTTAGTTTCTCTTTTAGGGGGTGCCTTCCTGATCGCAGGAGATCATCATTAATTTCTCATTTTGTTTGCTGAAGTACAAACTCTGCTATTGAATTCTTATACTGCTTTACTTGCCTTCTGTTATCTGTACTTTTTAAAAGGATAAAGGAGGTTGGCTTTATGATGCTTCCACTTATTCTTTTTTCCTTCTGAGGGCTCTAGTAATTCCCTTTTTCTTTTTCATTATCTAAATCATTGAGTATCATTCTGCTTGTATCTTTTCGTGGTCTGCACCCCTTTCCCAACCAAAAAATTAAGAGCAAAAAGAAATTTCGTGGTCTGCACCCCTTTTTAAGTGTTTGTGGTTTTAAAGTTTTTGGCAGAGATTACATAATACTAGTCCAAGGGATGAGTCGAATGATACATGACGTTGAAGATGGGGAGCTCCCCAATGATCAGAATGGACCACAGTTGAATGATGAGGGTAATGGAGGAAGTGCCAGTGGAGTTATGCTGAAGAAAGGTCCATGGACATCTGCCGAAGATGCTATTTTGGTGGACTATGTTAAGAAGCATGGGGAAGGGAACTGGAATGCCGTTCAGAAGTACTCAGGCCTGTCCCGTTGTGGAAAAAGCTGCCGACTGCGGTGGGCAAATCACTTGAGGCCAAATTTAAAGAAAGGGGCTTTTACTGCAGAAGAAGAGCGGTTGATTGCTGAACTCCATGCCAAGATGGGAAACAAATGGGCACGCATGGCTGCACATGTAAGCATATTGTAGATTTGTCTTGCCATACAATTTAGTTATCGTACCTTTTTTTTTAATTATTTTCTAATTCTGGAAAATATGTTTTCTATTTGCTGTAAATGATGCCGCTGTTCGTACATCTTTCTTGTATCTTTTGGCATGAAACTTCCATTAGATTACTTTTTATTTTGTCGCCAACGATGCAGAGCAAGTTATCTGGATACCTATCTTTTGATACCAAACAAGTAGCACAGGAATATTCAAGAAAACAGATAGTTTCAAAAATCTGCATATGGGTGATTATATTCTGGTAGCCGATGTAGAGGCCCATGTTTACCAATGGGGTATAGCACAATTTATTTGTCATCTTGTAATACCTCTAAAAATAACTTCACATATTCAGTATAATTGTTTATTTTATATTGCAATTATTTTCTGTGACTCACTGACTTCCATGGAAACAAGGACTTTGAACTGTTTGGATGTCATTATGTGGGTTCATGGAGTTATAATTAGTAATTTGGCATGATGCTTTAAAATATGTGCATCTCAGGTGGCAACCGTTAAATTCTTCTACAGCCTATATAGTAGATCAACATGTATATTTGAGGATTGAACATTGATGCATATTCCTTTAATTGATAATTTTAAATAGAAATTGTTCTTGCCTGACAGATTGATGTTGCACTTAACATGTTTTAATAACATGTTTTAAAAATAGTAGTAAGGCTCCCCATGTCGCATTGCCATTGGAGTTCCTGGAGTTGGGTACTTGACAAGGACAAAAATTGATGTTTACTAATTTGCCAAGCTTGACAAGTGACGATAATTTCAGATTATGTGGCATATTCAGTACATGTACTGTGATATATTATATAAAATGTTTTCTCGTAAGTTATGAAGGAAAAATTTTCTATATTAGATATTTATGATATTTTCCATTGGATACTGGAGAAAGAATGACATGATCTAACTTAGTCTTTCTTCTTGGTCTTTTTTTGGCAAGTACCTGTGAAATTTATTGGTGTCATTTTAGCGCTAACTTTTTTTAGCAATTATTATTTTAGTATTCTAGTAATGGCGTAACAATAATCCTTTCTCAATATTGTACTTGTAATAAACAAGCAGTTATTGAATTGATGGAGTTTAAATTTAATGACAAAATTAATATTAAGAGTAAAAATTGACACAAGTAATTTTAGTTGGAATACTATTTTGGTTAATGATATACTGTCTCATTCTGGGTCTGTGACATTTCTGTTTAACTGACGCTAAATCTCTCTCTGAATCTGCATGCATATTTTCAGTTATCTACAGATTACAACGTCACCTTATGGGTTTATCATGTTGATTAGTAACTTGTAATATCTCTTCTCCCCTCTCCAAACTTATGGGTTTATTATGTCCCCTTCATATTTAATGTTTTCTTCCTGGTTTCAAAATGCCTAATTTTTTGGTCAAATTGTTTTAGGTATGGTAGTCATGTGTTGCATATCACCCATGATTTTGATGATACAACTATCAGTTTCTACTGCGAACATGTTTTCAGTTTCAGTGTGTATTCATTTTCTTAATCTTTTCAATTAATTAGTTTCTTTTACTTTTAGCTGCCTGGTCGTACTGATAATGAGATAAAGAACTACTGGAATACTCGTATAAAGAGGCGTCAGCGGGCTGGGTTGCCTCTATATCCTCCTGAAGTGTGTTTGCAAGAATCGAAAGAGAGTCAACAAGTCCAAAGCACTGCTGGGAAAATTGGTGATAGAGGACACGATGATTTTCTGCGGGAAAATAGTTATCAGAAACATGATACTCTATTTGACAAGCTGAACGCAAATCAGGGAGGCTTTCCTTATGTGCCAGAGATTCCTGACATTTCTGCTAATAACATTCTGCTGAAAGGTCTTGGTTCTTCCAGCATTGTAATTTTTCACCATCAACATTACCTTACCATAAGCGCTTTCAGGATTCAACAATGCCATTTCGCAGTTCAGCTGGTGTGCCCAGAAATGGTTTTTATCCATTTCTCCATAGTCAGGATTATACTTATGATAAGATTGCACAATCATTTGGATACCACTGTCCCCTTGATCCTGGCCCCTCCTCACAGAACTCACTGTGTTACAGCCATTCCCTTTCGAATGGCAATTCCTCTACTTCTAAGCCAACTTTTGAGGCTGCGAAGCTGGAGCTCCCTTCACTCCAATATCCAGAAACTGATTTAGGTAGCTGGGGTACATCTCCTCCGCGGCCTTTGGTAGAATCAGTTGATGTTCTCACAGGTACTCCCCTGCCAACTACATTACTGGAGTCAGATTCTTCCTCGCCATATAACAGTGGCCTCCTGGATGCTTTACTTTATCAGTCCAAGAATCTGAGTAGTTCAAAGATCCATTGTTCTGATAAGAGTTCAAATTCATCTACTGCTACTCCCGGTGATAGAGCCGACAGTTCCAATTTGTATTTGTGTGAGACAGAATGTGAAGACTATGCCGACTGTGTTTCTCCATTTGGGGCAACCTCAATCTTGAACGAGTGTCTCGCTGTCAGTGCCAATGGAAATTCGTTAGATGAACTGCAACCTGCACAGACCTTTAATGGTTAGTACCTTAGAATAGCTAGACACATTCACATACAATGCTACCAGGCACACACGTTTGGCACTGCCAGGAGCAAGATAAACTAAAAGCATTTTTCTTTTTTTCTTTTTTGTTAATTCTATCTAGTTTACTAGGCTAGGTGCCACATATATTCGTCAAGTCTTGGTCTCTGAATAATTGATGAAACTGACTTTTACTTCATGATGCAGTGTTCTTTCCCATGCTGGATCTTGAGAACATTTTCTTTTCTAATGCTAGATTAATGCCAACGATGAGTTTTCTATTCTACGTTGTTTTTATGGAGATACGCGTGAATTTCCACTTTTGTTCCTGTATCATATGTCTGGATTGAATTAGTTTTTTAAATTTTGCGAAATTTGTGGGACTGAACTTACATTTTCTGCAGGAAACACTCTGAAATCTGGATCCTCTTACCTGGCCTTGACCCCCAGCAATGAAGATCAAGACATGTCAATGTTAAACATCCCCCGACCAGATGTTCTGCTCGCTTCAGATTGGTTTGACCAAGCCTCTGCATTTACCAAGAACCAGGGTGACATGAACAATTCCATCACCTCGCTTCTTGGTGGTGATGATTTCGCTACTGACTACAAGCACATATCTGCAGAAATCTCATCACCGAGTCAAGTATGGGGTTTTGATTCTTGCACTTGGAATAACATGCCTGCTGTTTGCCAACTGTCTGATCTTCCGTAGGATTGTCTGGATCGAAATCTGCCATCGATTACATATCCTCATTGAGTTTTAAATGCAGGTAGCCAGTCAGGTCTTGGGGTCTCCTGATTCGGAAAGATCTTAGAACGAATGTGATTTATGGCATTGAATTCTTAGGTTAATGGACTTGTGCATGCATTGCTTTGCTTGTGGCTTCATGAATTCTTACTGTATTGCGTGTATTTGTATACTGTGGCATGAAATGAAACTCTTGGTTGGGCTCGAAATTGTTTTTGAAGAATTTGAGAGTAATTTGTAAAATAACATTGGACATGAAATGTTGCTGCACTGCTTCTGCATAGCGGAACAAGTCTTGCATTTCTTTGCCCGTGTTTGCTGGTTCAAGTTGTTAGTGTAACATCGATGTGATTCTTTAGCCAAACCCAGAAAATGAAGAATTTTGGTATATTTTAAAATTTTATTTTGAATTGAAAATTAAATAATTTAAATTTTCATGGTACAATTGTTAAAGTTTGCTGAGGCTAAGAAGTGACTATTTCTAACCTTATGAGAGGAGTTCAAATAGAAGATCTTTTTTCACTTTTAATATGACTAACTTTAGATTTGAATGTTGCTGGATTTAATGGGGATCAATTATTTGAAAGGCACAAAGTCTCGAACTCTAGACCTAGTAAATCCTTTCAATATGACTAAAAGGGGGGTAATTTTTCATGTGGGAATTCATTGGTAAAAAACTAAAAGCGATCTGCTTCAACGCGAACTCATAAAATAATTCTAATACTAAAAAAAATAAGAAGATAAGATGAAAATAGTTGCATAATTCTTATTAGACAGAGTTATTAAATGTCTAGAAACTAAAATTTATCTCTGAAAACTGAAGTAATTGAGAAATTATTAAGATATAGACCATTCATTCAAATTGGTACCAATTATAATAATACGAATATTATGTCATTGTTGACTTGTGGGAAGCTTTGGAAAGTATGGCATTGATTCAACCTTGAGTTTGCGTTGCATAAGAGGCAGAGATGAGAAGCGATGATGATAAATGTGTGTGGGAGGATGAAACACAGTTCTTGAGTTTTTCACTGCATGTGCATCCTTCTGCAATATGACTCAACGCTTCCACCACCTGTTTTCATTTCCACAAATATTTTAGTATTTCATTTTAATATTAAAAAATATTTATATCAATGTATAAAATTAAAATACATAATAAGTTTCACCATTTAAAACTCAGACAAAATGCCACCTCCTATGACTAGTTCAGCTGGCAAGAATGAGATGGAGTGTGGACAAGAGTAGGATTGGGAATATGGGTTCATTGATCTACCTGTTTAAGCTGCTGCTGCTTCTTCTTCTTCTTCTTTTTTAGTTTGGACTTCGAAAATTAGATATCTTAATGTAAAAAGGCTTAAGGGTACAACCCTTTTAAATCATTAGAAAACGGGTTTGGGCAACCTGTTTATACCTATATTTATTTTAGATCTAAAATATTATGAACATTTGTATATTTGAATTAAATTTAAACCTTAATATGTGCTTGTACCTTGAAAATTATGTTTTTTATTATTTATTTTGAATTTTAGAACATTTTAATTTGTAATTCAGGACATAAATATGGAATATAATAATAAAAAATAAATTTAAAAATAAAAGAATTTTCAGGCATTGCCCTAAACACTATCAATAAAGATCAGATTTCTTTGGTTAAAAAAAAAAAAGATCAGATTTAAAAAAATTAATTGTTTTTAGGATAACAATACTTCCATACCTGAGCTTATATGGGCTAGATCATAAAAGCCGAGCTCACCGTTTTCTGGTTCTAGAGTCTAGACAAAGTAATGAGTTCCAATATTACCAAAAAAAAATAAATAAATAATGAGTTCCAAGCTTCTCGATATTAAACCAAAAGAAAGCTTCTTGATATAATAATAATAAAAAAAAATTATAATCACTCGTTTTTTAAACTATATTTTCTTTAATTTATTTATAAAAAATTTCATTGTTTGATCTTACCCTTTACCTCAAAATTTTATGACAATCAAGAACTAATATACTTAATCAATCAAATTATAAAAGATCGATTAAAACAATATAAACTATATGAATCTAATTTAAAATTAAAGAAAACTATGAAGACCTGGAAATTAATTTTTTTTAATCATGCTCCAAAGTTAATCCTAATAATTTTTATTTGTTGACATATCACTTCGTGAGTGGCCCACGTAATCCACGTATAAAGACTGATGTGAATTATAGCGGCCAATAGATTAATTTTCTCATGGTAAAAAATATATTAATTTTATTCTTATTTATTTATTTATTTCATTTTTATAATGATATTGTTCGAAAAACCACCCTATATGTAACTCTCATTCCGTTGATACAAAAATAAGGGCCCTGCATATAAGGATAATATTTTATTTAATAATTTTATAATATAGTAGATCTCAACCATTGAAGTCAAGATCCAATAGTAGGAAAGTTAAGAGGAGGAGGGATTCGTAGAAGGAGAAAAGCCAACTTCTTTCTATTTGAGGTAATCCTCGACAAACAAAAATTCAAACCTTAATTTATTATATTATAAGAGATTAGTCATTTTTGGTGGACACAATCTTGTTGATTAAGTCAAATATGAACGCATGATTGGAGAAAAAAATTTGGGACATACCTGGGCCATGGTCAAACGCTTGTGAGGATTCTGAGAGAGACAAGAGTGAGCAAGACGAGTCATCCAATACAACTGATGGCAATCATGAGCTTCCATTATCCTCTTATCTATCACACTCCCACATTTCTTTTCTTTCAGAAATGGTCTTGCCTGAGTTACAAATATTTAATAATTAATTAATTAATTGAATTAAACAAATAAATAAAAAATAAAATAAAAGACTCAGACCCATTCCACAAGGCTGCGTGTAGGTCCAAGCCTTGTTCTGTCAGTAGCTCTGATGCCAGTGATGAGCTGCAACAGAACAACCCCAAATGAGTAAACATCTGTCTTTGTTGACAATTTCCCATCTTCTGCATATTCTGGTGCCACGTAATCCTCATCTCCTCCTACACATTCTTCTGATCTCTCTCTCTCTTCTTCACTTGTAATTGCCAGCCCAAAATCTCCCAGCTGTTTCATTTTCTTTTTATCATTACTTTCCACATTACCAACAAAAAAAAAAAAACGCGTTATATATATGTGAAAGTGAGAGTGATGGAGTTGGTATTATATTACCAGGGTTTCAAAGTCATGAGTAAGAAGAATGTTGTTAGGTGTCATGTCTCTGTGAATGATGTTGTTGTCATGCAGATATAGCAATCCTCTTGCAGCTCCCATTGCTACTTTGATTCTGTTCTCCCAGCTCAGAGTTCTGCGACAGTGTTCTGCATTATTCCAATCCCACATTCTGTAAATCATCGTCATCATCATCATCAACAACAACAACAAGAAGCAAGGAGGTTACAACAATGTCTTTCTTTGTAATTACAACAATGTCTTTCTTTATAATTACAACGAGTTCAAGATGGGTTGTGGTTGTAAATAGTGTGACTTCTTTACTTTTTACTCAACAATTTAGTCACATTGTCAAAAAAAAATCACATTTTCTAATAATAATTGATTTTCTATTATATACTGAGCTCAAAATGAATCGTATTGTTCATGACTTATAAATAATATAACTTTTTATAATTTTTGAAGATATTAATGGAAATAGTAAATGAAATTGTATTTAACTTTACAAGACCGCTTAATATGGTTGTGCTACCTTTATTTCTCAAAATATTACACTAAATTCCTAAACTACCCTCTCCTTGCCATATATTTCCCTAATTAACCCCTAGTTCCTTATATAACATACATATTGATATTGATATTAACAATTTATAATTTCAAACAATATGAGGACATGTAGTAAGTGGCATTATTCAAAAGCTATGAATATTGAGTTCATTTCAAATCTTAAGGGCTTGCTTGTTGGAAATAAATTGAATGAGATTGATTAAAAAAATAAGAACAAAAATAACTAAATTATCTAATTTTTCATGATAAAAATTTTAAAAAAAACTCTACCACATACTTTAAAATAGTAACTACACCTATTATAAACCTTAGGAATCATGATTTCCAACCTTATAAATTAAATTATTTATTTCCTCACAAACATGTTTGATGCTTCTCTTTTCCACATTATGATCTTTGTATTTCAATCATTATTTTTTTAATCCATTTTTTTCCATCAAGCAAACGTGCCCTAAAATGTACTCTGGGACGAATTCTAGTCAATGAGTTATACTTATTCTTACCAGTGAAACTGTCCAAATTACCTTACTGCATAACCAAAGAAGTTAATATATATATATATATATATATATTTTCGAGTCTTACGGTGTAAATGCTGGTTAAGCGAACCATTGCAGACAAATTCATAGACAAGAAGCCTATGATTTCCTTCAGAGCAAGATCCCAACATGACAACAACATTCTCATGCCTCACTTTGCTCAGTGCATCAACCTCAGACCTGAACTCTTTGTCTCCTTGCATGTTGTTGTTAGTGTTTCCATTAATTCTGTGTTGCTTCACAGCAATGTTCATCCCATGAATTTGTCCTTTGTACACTGAACCACACCCTCCTTCTGACAGAAAGTTCTTCATTGAAAACCCATCTGTTGCTGCATATAGCTCTGCATATGTGAATTCCCTCTTCCATCCTATTCTTGGCCTTCTGTTCTTGCACCCTCCACAAATCATGTTCTTGAATTGCTCCTCCGTTGTCTCCTCACATCCTTCATTTTCGTGTTTGTTGTCATTGGCTTGTTGTTCTTTTGGATGACAAGAAGGTAACAGAAGAACAAACTAAGTTAGTATTGAAAACTGAGTCAACTTGGCCGGTAGTATGAAATGCTTTGTTCATGATCAGAGTTTAACCATGCTTTTAACCATTAACACTGATTCATATACCGATTTAGTTTTCAATACTTTAGATACGAGGACTTTCAAAGAAGTTATTCATTTTGATGGATTTGGATTATTTCATGTGATATGTCATACTTCTAGCCCTATTTATAGGGTATAGAAAGAAGATTAATTGTGATCCTATTTACAGAGTATTTCACTATTTTTTATGTTTATCTTGACCTTCATAACTTCATTAAACACTCAAAAAAATTATTAAAAATAGTTTCTTTTGTCTTTATTAAGGGATAAAAGTGAAAACTTATTAAATTTTTAGATAAAGGTAATGAGATTTAAGATTTTTTTTTTAATTTCGGTAAACCATGCTTAAAATAACTTATAAATAGAACCAAATATAATATTTGATATAATTCGGTTAAAAAATTGGTGTCATTTCATTTGGTATAGTGGATGATCAAATTAGATGGAATGATCTTCTTGACAATATTGGATTGAAAATTCTATTTCTGCATTGGATTTGTTCAACATCCTAATACAACTACCTTGCTAGAATTTTTTCTGGCCAACAAAAAAAAAAAAAAAGAACTTGCTATCTGCTTCACTAGTGCTTGCGTGTGTGTGAAGACATGTGATATGACATTGATTTTCTGGTTTTGGCTATGTGATTTTGGCTTAATTCTGTTTGTTATACAAAGCAAACTATGACATGGGAGAATAAAACAGTTCAAGAAGTGCTTATCCAAATCCCTAATTATCTGAAGTTATATTTTGACTGTGCAAATTACCAACCATAATATTTGGATTATTTGCTACTTAATAAAATTAAAAAAAAGGAATTACCTGGTATGCTTGTGTGATTCATTTCTGCTTGATCTTGAGGAACAGAGAATTCACAGTGCTCTCTATTATTTGCAGGGTTATGTATGTCTGCCACAAATTCTTCCGATGCTTCCAAGCTATTAATACTACATTTAAAAATGATCAATAAAAAAAACATTGAGGGGAATTTATTTTTCAAAGTTCTAAAATAATAATAATAATAATAATAATAATAATAATAATAGTTTTCTTAGTATAGAGCAAGGTTTCTCAGCCAACAATATACAACATAGAAACAAGTTCCTAGGTAAAGGGGATTCTTGCTATGTTTTGTGATATATTATAGGCTTAGTAGAGGAATGAAGTGTTGAAGCCATCGACAACTTCATAATGTGACAGGTTTTATTTAAAAATAATAATAAAATAAAAACTAGACATGAACAACGTGATGAAAAGGGATAATTTTCATGATTTATCATCAATATTTATAAAATTCATAGGAAGTTGCATTACTACATGTAATGTATATCACCTATCTTAAATAATACTTCCTCTGATTTTATTTATAAGAGTTAAATAACTAATTCATTAGATTTAAAAATGCGGTTGAAATTAGTTGAAATCAATGAATATGCAAAAATAATTGCTTGGTGGCTTTTACTGATCGATCTCATTAATAAATACTCATTTTTAATGAGGATAAAAAGGAAAAATTTTGATTAATGTCTTAGACAAGCTGTTGTTTCTTATAAACTCCCAAAATTTCCTTTTAAAAATGACAAGTTGCGTATGTGGGTGTGTATTTGTTTTTGATTTATATATATATATATATATATATATTCTCCTGTATTAAAAGGTGCCTAGTTTAATTGGTTAATATAGTTAAATTAATTTATAATGAAATTTTGAGTTTGATTCTGAGAACAGATTGGACGGTTGGACCAATTGAATCATTAATTGGAGTCATTAATGAATGGATTTGGACTAAAAACTGTTTTTATGATTGGTTAGGTTAAAACATGGTTAAACTGGAAATTGAAATATTTTTTTTTTAAAAAAAAACTGGACATCGAAACATAATATAAAAAAGGGCTTTTTTTAAGGGGGAAAAACAGAAAATTTTAAAAATTAAATCCTACTAAAAATCAACTTCATTTTCAAGAGTTCATCTACTTTCATGAAATTAAGTCATCCCCTTGTAAAACCCACAAGGACATTGACATTATATTCAATGAGCATAACAGTTAATTTCAAAATATTAAATCACAAGTAGGTTTTTAACAAAAATTTTTAAAAGTGAGGCAAACACCAACTCGGTTTATGTATTAATAATATTTGACTTTATTTGGAAAAAAAAAAAGCAAACATCAACAAACAATTACAATAATTTTAATTTTAATTATATTTAAAAGTTAAATTTCTCTTCTTATTTTTAACAAAAATAAAATTTAAAAATATTTTATTTTAAAATATATTTAATGAGTTAATGTGATTTCTTATGGGGAAAAATAAGATTTTAATCCTCATAGTTTCAGTCAAACTTGGTCTTCGTCGCTTTAGTTTAAATTTTAGATTTGAATCCTTGAAATTTCAAACCGTTTAGGACGTTAGTCCTCCCGTCTCAAGTTATGAGAAACAACTTAACGGAGCTGTTAAGTGACAGATGGCTATACTATAGCAGTACAGCAGATGCATAATTAGTATCACAAGGCAACCACAGTGGCACAAAAGACGAGCAGAGATTGAGCATAAAAGAACGACCCATAAAGCAGTGTTATTATATTGAACAGAACCGTCTTCCAAAAATGTCGACAAGTAGTAACACCAAAGATTAGGTGGTGGCAATTAAAAGGTGAGAAGCAAGATATTTTCAAGCGAAATCTTTTGAATAAAGGAATTTGGGATTCTCAGGGAAGTGCTAACATCATATGGGAGGATATGGCTAAAAAGATACGGGAGGTTGCAAAAGTAGTTTTGGGAGAATCGAAAGGTTCTGGTCCGAGAGATAAGGAGTCTTGGTGGTGGAATAATAGTGTACAGGACAAAATCAAGTATAAGAAGAACTGTTTTAAAGCCATACATTTGTGTAACAATGAAGAAAATTGGAAGAGGTACCGTATGGCTAAGAAGGAAACTAAGAGAGCTGTGGGTGAAGCTCGTTCCAAAGCTTTTGAAGAATTTTATAAGAACCTTGAGACGAAGGAAGGAGAGCAAAATATTTATAAGATTGCCAAGAGTAGGGAAAGAAAATCAAGAGATCTAGAACAGGTAAGGTGTATTAAGGATGAAGAGGGAAGAATTTTAGTTACAGATGATGAAATTAAAAATAGATGGGAGACTTATTTTTCTAAACTTTTCAATGATGGAGAGGATTCATCTAGTAACTTGGAGGATTTAGTAACTGGTGAAGGAGAACAAAATTTGTCATTCTATCGAAAAATACGTGATAAGGAGGTAAAGGAAGCTCTTAAGAAAATGGCAAATGGTAGAGCTAACGGACCTGATTGTATATCTATCGAAGCATGGAAATGTTTAGGTGAAGAAGGGGTGAGATGGTTAACTAAGTTATTTAATGTGATTTTACAGTCCAAGAAAATGCCTGATGAGTGAAGGAGAAGTACATTAATTCCTATTTATAAAAATAAAGGAGATATTCAGAATTGTACTAACTATAGAGGGATTAAACTCATGAGCCACACAATGAAATTGTGGGAGAAAGTAATTGAGCACAGGTTGAGATTGGAGACAAGTATTTCTGAGAATCAATTTGGTTTTATGCCAGGTAGATCAACTACAGAGGCAATTTATCTACTAAGGGGATTAATGGAAAAGTATCGTTGTAAAGATAAAGATCTACACATGGTTTTTATTGATTTGGAAAAAACTTATGACCGTATACCAAGAGAAGTGCTTTGGAAAGCGTTGGAGAAAAAGGGAGTACGGCTTGCTTATATTAAAGCCATACAAGATATGTATGAGGGGGTAAAAACTAGTATAAGAACGCCTAGTGGTCAAACAAAGGATTTTCCTATAAAGATTGGACTACATCAGGGATCATCTCTGAGTCCTTATTTGTTCAACTTGATTTTAAATGTTTTGACGGAACATATTCAAGAGGAAATCCCGAAATGTATGCTCTTCGCGGATGATATAGTTCTTATAGCAGAGACAAGAGAAGAGGTTAATTGCAAACTTGAGTTATGGAGGAGGACATTGGAGTCGAAAGGTTTTCGTCTGAGTAGAAGTAAGACGGAATATTTATATTGTAAATTTGGTAAAGGACTATTCGAAAATAATTTGGAAGTGAAATTGGGAGATCAAATTATACCTCAAGTGGAAAAGTTTAGATATTTGGGAGCCATTATTCAAAATGATGGTGAAATCAGTGGAGATATTTCACATAGAATTCAAGCTGGGTGGTTTAATTGGAGAAAAGCTAAAGGAGTTATTTGTGACCGTAAGGTGCCTAATAAACTTAAAGGAAAGTTTTATCGTACTGCTATCAGACCGGCAATGTTATATAGTAGTGAATGCTGGGCTCTAACGGGACAGCAAGAGCATAAAGTTGGAGTAGCAGAGATGAGAATGTTACGATGGATGTGCGGACATACACGTAAAGATAAAATTCGAAATGAGCACATACGTGAAAAAGTGAGGGTGGCACCTATTGAGGAAAAAATGGTAGAAAATCGGTTGAGATGGTTTGGGCATGTACAAAGAAGACCAAGGGAGGCACCAGTGAGAAGAGTGGAACATATAATTTTGAGTCCGATTAAGAGAGGTAGAGGAAGGCCTAAGAGAACACTCTTGGAAGTTGTTGAACGTGATCTCTTAATTAATAATATTTCTAAAAGCTTAATAAATGATAGAGTACAATGGCGTCTTGCAATCCATGTAGCCGACCCCACCTAGTGGGATAAAGGCTTGTTGTTGTTGTTGTTGTAGTGTTTATTTGGTTTCTTTGTGATTCACGTTTGTCATGTATGTCAGTAGCATCATATGGGTTCACGATTAGATTATATCAAGGTATTGAATTATTGTTTCTTGTCATCATTGGATAACATTCAATCACTGAGTAATATGTATGAAAACGCCATTACAATTCACAGCTCACATCTTTTCAATGTAAAAGCAATTGTGTTCATCTCAAGTATCATTAGGAATTTTATAATAGCTTGACTCTCTTGTTTATGGCACTCATGATTGTGAAAATGAAGATTGAAGTCTATCATTAATTATTTTAAAATAGCATGTGTCTCTCTATTTAACTCTGCTTTTGAGACAAAAAACGAAGACAAACGAAGTAATCATATAATAGCAGCAAAAGAAGCTACAGATTCATCACATGTGCAGGGAAATATCTCTTGACCATATAAACTTGGCTACATTGAGTAGTGAACGTTGCTTTGTTTTATAATGAGTATCTTTCTTTCATGTTAACTAAATCAGCATATAGTCATCATCCATGAAATAATCCATTAATTGGCAGAACAGCATAAAATTTTCTGCTTGGGGAAAATTTATATGCCAGTAATCACTAGCGCAACATCCATGAAATTTAGTTTAAGAGCTACAAGTCTTAAGTCTGCGGAGAGAATATGAAAGTAGAAAAATTTGATTAATTTAAACAAAAGAGAAAAATAATATCAAGAAAGAATAGAAGAATAATAAGAATGGAACAGTGAAGTGAACTATCTAAAGACATTCCAGTGAGAACCTTCAAACGTCAGATGAAGGTTATCATGCGTCTTCTCCTTTGCCAATCTTTGCTACATCACTCTTCGCTACCATCCTGCATCTTTTCCTTCATCCTTTTTTATCCTTTGCTAATGATAACCTGCAAACCTAAGGTGAAGGTCTCCTTTGCGAATTCCAGTCTACTTCAGAACTTGTGTGTTTTCATTTTGGATTTGCAAGGGCTATGCTGTGCATTTGGTATTTTCCATGGGTTTCCCATCTCTACTAGTGTGGGTTTTATTTATGCCATTGTGCCCACCGTGTCACTGATTGTGTGTTTGCTCTATCATAGCCCCCTACCACTTAACAGCTCCATTAAGCAATTTCAAAGGAGTTGGATAGGAGGGACAAACGGCCTAAACAGTTTGAAACTTCAAGGATTTATTTCTAAAAATTTAAACTATAGGGACCAAGACCAAGTTTGAGTAAAACTAGAAGGACCAAAATCTTAATTTTCCCTTTCTTATAACACAAGCCATGGGAGGAGGTGAATTCCAACTCTTTATTTCATAAAATTTTGTGGGGCAATTAACGGTGATTAATTGAATCTCATGCACTAAGTGTCATTCTTCCTTGCTCCTCTCCTCCATCTCTGCGATATTGTCCCTTGAAATTATTCCATCCCTTTCATTCTGCTCTTGGCTGTCCATCGTTGATTGGTCATCGTGGACTCCCACAGTGCTTGAGCTGCTAAAGGAAGTGGAATCCATTGGAGGAGGAGATGGAGGGTTAGGGATCCCTGAAATCATCTGCCTCATGTTGCTACTGGAATCTGTAATTGCATGTTCTAACTCATCTTCTGCATTATTCATTATTTCTTCTTCTGATGATTCTTCACCTGCGTCTGATGTGCTGTAGAATGAATCTGACCTCACATAGGAGTAAGAATAATCTCTCCTTATGATCCCACATATCTTGCCCTCTGCTATGAGAGTTAAAGCATCAACCACCTGTAATGACATTAATCCCACCAAGCATTCAGCGCATCAAAGGTTTGGTAATTATGACAATTTCTTTGTTTCTGGGATCGTTGTGATTTTATACTTGTATGGTTGTTAGTAATGCCTAGATTTCTAGATCATGTATGATACTTACATCATTTGACATTAACTTATAAATTAGGAATAATATAACTTTTAGTCCTTAAACTTTCTTTTAATTATTGATTTATTCTTTCAATTTTCACTCAATATAATTCAATCCTTGTGATTTATTGAGTTGATGAATTATGAAAATTGGGTTGTATTGAATCAAGAAATATTAAGGATTGGGTTGTTCTTAGTTAAGAAACTATAGTGAATGAGTTGTTCTAAGGTAAAGTTTGGAAACCGAATCAATAACTTTAGAAAATTTCAAGGACTAAAAGTTATATTTTCCGTATAAATTATAATAATAGGTACTATTTAGATAACTTGAAATAAATTTAATCAGAGAACTGCTGTTTATTATATAATTTTCTTGCTAATTTTCAGCCACTATCCATCTGGTCTTGAATTCCTGTCCACTAAATATATGAAAATGGATCTAATTGTAAGGTTGTGAACATAGAAGCAATGCCCCCCTTCTTAGTAATAATTTGAAAATATTGCCTTTGGTAATAGCCTGCATTTCATTCTTTTGGTACAGTGGTTTAACGATTAATGAAGGCCTACCTCACCCATGTTTAATCTCTTGTGAGGGTCCCTGCTTAGACATTTCTCTGCAACTCGAACCATCCAGAATAGTTGATGGAAATCATGAGAATTCATTATTCTTTCGTCGATTAGATCTGGATAATTCCTCTCTCTTAACAGTGGTCTTGCCTACAAGAACAATGATGAGATCATTTAGACAGAATCCAAGGAATTAACATGAGATAACATGAGAGTATTTAAGGGGAAAATCCTGGTCTTTCTATTGGCCTTTTACTTTTTGGAGTGTTATACAGTGGTATGAGCCATAAAAACTATTACTCTTAAGTAGCATGTGTGGATGTGCTCATAGATCATAGTTTTGCAGAAATGAATCGTATGGATCGGGCTTCGCTCTTGGTCTTTTGATTTTATCCTCTCTAGATGCAAATAAATGCAGAGAAAACAAGTAGACAGAAAGTGTGAAAGTTTTTATGAGCTCACTTTGTACCAAAAAAATTAAATATATATGAATTAATAAAACGTCATGGCATTAATGTTGTTTACCCATCCCACAAGACTTCTGCCTTCAAGTCTTTGGTCTGTAGTCCTCATTCCAGTGATTAGCTGCAATAGGATTACCCCAAATGAGTAGACATCTGTCTTAGTTGACACTTTGCCATATTCTGCATATTCTGGAGCCAAATATCCTAAAGTCCCAACAACCTCTGTCGAATGGATTGAGTCTTGATGTTGACTTCTTGCCAAACCAAAGTCTCCGAGCTAGTATAAGCATTAAGAAACAAAGAAAACAAGTAAACTGATTATTGGTGAAGAAATAACTCAATGAGCTTAGAGTGGTTATTAGCCTCTATCCTTTAGGTTTTCTGTTTCATTTTCTTCATCACAAGAAGTGATGTTAATAATGTGTACTATCACATATGTTCCAATGTTTTGCTACCAATATCTCACTAATAATACATGCATGCTTTCTTACCAATGGTTGATGATCATGCGTTATGAGGATATTATTTGTTCTCATATCCCTGTGTATGATATTATTCTCATGCAAGTATAGCAATCCTTTTGCAGATCCAATAGCTACTTTAATCCTATCTTCCCATCTTAGCAGAGCTCGACAGTGTTCTGCATCGATTTGGCAGAAGTTAATCTTTAATAAACCATATCAAGAGCATATAAAAATATATCCGTAGTTCTTTCAATTTAATGGCAAACTATCATTCTGGTCCTTGAAAGATGCTTATTCGATTATTTTTTGAAAGATAATTACCATCAAGTCAGTTGAAAAACTCTCAAAGACTACAACAAACCTTGTCATGAGTTCTGATGACCTCATGTCAACAAAGTTGACCACAATGTTCTGAAATGAATGGTTAGAAACACATTTTGAAGGTTAGAAACAAAACATGGAATTTTAAATTTTATTTTTCTCCAATTAATTTTCCAAATAAACTGCTAATATTCCACGTTGTAGAATGTTGATTCACATGGACAATATTGCTGGTAAATAACCCTTTTTCATATCTAATTGGTGTACTATTGAAAAGGTTTAGTTTGATCTGCTGTAATTATCTTTTGAAGACTAAACTTCTGGAATCGGCATCTTTGGTGTACCAAATGACAGGTCACTCTAAACTCAAGACTATTAATCTTACGAGATAGATGCTGATCCAGCGAACCATTGCATACGTATTCATAAACAAGAAGCCTGTTGTTTCCTTCTGAGCATGACCCCAACAGCATGACTACATTCTCATGTCTTGCTTTGCTTAATAGATTCACTTCTGTCTTAAACTCCTTCTCCCCTTGAAGGCTAGCACATTTGTGCTGCTTAACAGCAATTTTCATTCCATCTAACTGCCCTTTATATACTGATCCAAATCCACCTTCTGATAGAAAATTCTTCTGGGAAAATCCCTTTGTGGCTTTGTAAAGCTCAGAGTAACTGAAGTCTCTCATCCATCCAGCTTCTGGTCTTTTGTTCTTGCATACTGAACAAAGTTGGTTTGCAAACTCCTCTTTCATCTCAAGTTGAGGTACTTCTGTTTGTCCTATCTCTTTACTCTCAGAAATGTAAAATACTGAATGTTTCCCCGATGTTTGGTGTTTAGTCTTTGGAAAATTTTGTTCCTCTTGGGACTTCAGAGAATGACTGGAAATCAAGGCTTTGGAAATTTGAAGACTTGAGACTCCAGTTTCCATGAGATGCTCACTTGATGATGATCTAGTTCCTGTTTGATTCAACATAGTTTATCTCAATGTACTGTGTATTTGTAAAAAAATCATAGATCGATGCTTCGTTATACACCGCATAATGTATGCAGATTGGACGAAATCATAGCTTTTCTTAACAAGTTATTCCAAGCCTTTCATTTGGAGTCACTGACTCAATGGAACAATCGGACTTAAAATGCTTTTTTTACTTCGACATAAGAAATCATATAAGAATTTTTTTTTTTTTTTTGGTTTGGGGGGGTTAGGGATTGTATTATGACCAAATTGAATTCAAAAACTGTCTTTAAGTTCATCACTAAAAAATATTTCTATCATTATTAGAGTATAAAAAGAAGTCCCATATCTAAAGATTAGAAGATAAATCATGGATATATAAGCTTAGGAAGTATCTAACCAAATGATTTAGACTATTTTGGTGAGATATACTATCCTTAAATATGTTTAATATAAGAAATCTAACAATCGTAATCTCTAACAGTGGTATATATACTTGGATATTATATAGGCAGTAATATTATGGCAAAAGAATATCCTTACTCTTATGAGAAAGTTGTTCCTCTGAGATTCCTGGGATCACTTCCATATTTCCCACATGATCTGATCTTTCAGCAAATGATTTGCTGCTCTCTGTTAGTTTTGGGTTTCTTAGCTTCTGAGTCCTATAGCGATTCCTTATCCTATAAATACCGCAAGCGAGATTGTCCATGAAGTGCCTCTTATCTTTGTTCATTTGTCTGCATTAATACGACATTTTCCCAAACATGAGGACAGTCTTTATCAGCAAGAAGTAGTCTTCAGTTATGTAGTTCACAGCATCATAAAGTTAGATGTAATTTGCTTGAGCTTGATATGTCAGTGCCAATATTATGATTATGAATGAGGCAATGATAGTTCACAGAAAAGTTAAGGGAACAAGATACGAAAGACCAAAATCTAGACCAGTTATTCAGAGAAACTTTGATATCATGTCAAACATCACCTTAAACTCAAAAGCATAGCCTACTAATTGGAGGCCTATGAACCTTATTCCAACAAATGCAAACATTATTCTTTTCTTGTATATGTCGGATTTCTCAAAATTTTGTAAACGAACTTTCACTACTTATGCAAATCTATCTAAACAAGTAGTTGATTGGCCTTGCTTTCTCTTGCAAGCAAGTTGCAGGCTAAGGAAAATATATGGAAGCTGACCTATCAAGTATCAAGCATGTTGCCCTAAATTTATTGACAGCATTGCAAGTAACCTCTTGAGAAGGGTATGCAAGCGCTTCTATCTGGAATGCAATCTGAAATGTACCATAGCCAAGAGTGATTCCATCAGCTATAACAGCAAAAGACAACCAATTAGAGTCAGTAACCGGGAAAAAAAAAAGAAAAAAAGACTGGTTAGGGATTCAATATCCTTTAAGTTAGGTCTTGAATTCAAGCATTGTGGATAAAAAAACTACTTCCCCCCAATTGGGAACTATCCTGTCTTGAACCTGGATTCATTAGTAGTATTGGATGCCAAATTATTTGTCTAAAAATGCAGATTTTATGTTTTGACATCAGATTAATAAAACATAACTTGTGGAGCTGAGTGGTAAAAAATGTCTGGGTTTCATGTTTACAATGGATAATTTGAAACAAAACACTTCAGAAATTTAATGGAGTGTGATACATGTCTGGTTCATAGAACTGTGTCGCACAGCAGACATTGATGTTCTTATGAAAGCCTTGTCCTTTGTAATCCCTTTAATCTTTTCTTAGTGAGAATATTGTCATGCTTACAGGTATAAAATGAACTAATCATTTTAAGCTATATATTTCAAATAGATCTAATTCTAGTTTGTATCGTTTTCTTCACTCTTGTGAAGTTTATGAAACTCCTTTGCAATCTATAGACCTATTTGGAAGCGTCAAATAAATACTCTAATAAATGGTGTGATTTTTCATAGGGTTAATTGGTGGTTATGAAGTCATATTAGACTGAACTCACATTTTTTGCTTCACAATACTCAGAAAGTTTCTTGACTTGTGGTCTCTTGTGATATTCTTCCTTTATCTTGCCAAGATCCTCTTGAAGAATTTTCTGATCTGTTGCAATAAATGATGTTGAATCCATCTTGACGATGTTGTTTCCTGATCAGCATAAAGAAAACAACGAGGACTTAGAACTTGGAAAGCCAGCAGTATCAGATAGTAATAATAAGTGATGGATACTGCTTAATATTCAAATGATATTTATAATGGAGATGACTCTAATACTATTAAATAATAATTTATTCTTTCTTTAAAAGAAACTTAATATTTAACTTGTATTTACATTTTAAGATTTGAATAGAAATTCTTCTGTTGTGGTTTGTGGAATAACTATATTATTATAGGTTCCTAACGTCTGCTGTGCAGTGTGGAACATAGTGCTGTGTGGTGCTCCGCAGCAGAACAGTCCTATATTATTACTCATTTCCTTTTTTGGAAAAAAAAATACTCAGTGCTATGAGACATACCAAATGTAGCAAGAATTATGAGCTCATCTCCAGGTTTTAGAGAAAGCTGTTTCAGAATTTTTTTTATTGGACTTCTACTCACATCTCTTGAAGCATCCTGGATCACCACTACTCTCTGAGTCTCTAAAGACATTTTTTTTTTTTAAAATATGGTTTGAATTATTCCTCTCAAATTTTTCTTCGATATTGACTCCTCAAATGCTTGTTTAAAATTGAAATGAATGAGGATTAGTTATTCAATCCTAATGACTTTTTTCTTTCACTTCCATATGCCTTCCCATCAAGTTTCTCTGTGTTTCTGATAAATGATCTATACATGAAGAAAATGAGAAGTAATCAGTACCAATGGGGAAAAAAAATATATCAAAGAGAGCCTAAAATAAGATACATACACATCCATGCATGCATGCATAGTTACGTACAAACATAACAGTGAAGAAAAAGAAGTAAAAGTTTAGTGATGAACCAATAAGAACTGCACAAGAGATTGATAGCAGTATATTCGGATATTCAATGTGAGGTTATGACTGTATGAAGAAGAAGATGGAGATTTATGAACCTTTTTCAAGAATATTATATTATTTTTTATATTCACCTGTTGCTTTCATGCATTGTAGGTTCTATTTTAATATAGTATTGTTGGAATCTAAGAAGCATCGGTCTGTCCAATGCTCTTGAATGAAGTGTAACATTGTTGGTAAGTTATTGTTTTATTAATTTGTCATGCTGTTTCCGTGGTGGGTTTTGTTGGTAATAGAAGAATAGGATCATTTTCAGTACAGCTAGGCGGTCATCATATTTTACAAAAGAATTTTGCTTCTGATGTCTCATGATACTCCATTGGTTTTCATTCATCATGACAAAGTATCTGATATCTTGTACTACGGGATCATGTTCATGTAGGTGGCAGCAGTGTAGAATTTGTTCCGAGTCATATCTAAGGACACTATCCTTAAGAGCAATTCTAACACAGTTGTCGGAGCTCCCTAGAATTAAGCAGAATCCTCTTGTCAAATTGAACAGGGTGATAGAACAGTAGAAACAATTTAGAGGAAAAATTAAACTCAGGAAGAAATACACAAGAGAGGAAGAGAGAGATGCTCAAAAACTCAAAAGCTTAGCAATAATCTCATGTGCACACTTTGCTATTTATATAGCCACAACAACAACAACAACAACAACAACAACAACAACAACAACGAGCCTTATCCCATTAGGTGAGGTTAATTATATGGATTATATGACGTCATTATACTCACATATTGAACAAAACCATTTGAAGCATCGTTGCTAAGAAAATAAATCACCATCACTTCACAATAAAATATCTTTCCACCGGCACTATTATTAAGTAAATAAATTATCATCACTCTATTATTTTATTCCACCATTTAACACAATAAAATATCATTGATGAATGGCATTTCTGGATGTTGGAGGAGAAGGCTTCATTTGACCATTAAAATATTAAAAAGGGATAAAGCGGCCTTTTGAAAATTCAATGAAAACAAATCAGTTTCAATCATTAAGAAATATAAGGTGCAATTAATACCAAGTAAAGCCATGGTTTGTAATTCAAATTCAAAAATTGCAAAAGATAAATAAGGATTTTAGGTAAAGCTCCTCTATAATAAATATTTTTAATTTTTGTCAAAAATAATTTCACACAAAAAAATGCTAAGACATCTCCTCTCATGTGGGCAATGGAAACTTATTTTTTGACACACTTACACAATAATTATAACAATCCCCTACATGTGTCAAAAGAATATTATCATCTGAGTTATAATTATAAGTATAATCATATCGTATCTGGTGTCTTTTAGACTATAAACCAGACCTAGACGAATATTGCTTAGCATATAGTGAAGTCAATGAAGCATGCTTTTATAAACCAACAACTCTTAGATGTATACTAGAGGCCTTATTAGTTGGATTATACCCCCACAATTTCTACTGTTAACTGCAGTTTTGCGCTTTGATGGCCTTGCACGCGCTTGGTATTTCAATAAATGCTCTAAAGATTTCACCACAATCTCATAGGAGCAGCCTCACTCCACATTTACCTAAGTGATTTCATCAAATGTATCTACAATTAATACACCTTCCATAAGGAATATGACATCATTAAGAGCTTTGCTCTACCTCACTAGCAATGCATTCTAGCACTTTCTCATACACCATAGGAAGAGGGACAAAATAATTTTAGTAGTAGCAGAACTAACAAATGACTTGTTCTTACCTATATGAACCTTCTTCATGGGATCACCAATTACAAATATTAGGTTACCATCACTGTTAATTTCAAACTGGCTTGAGTCTCATTCCCCTCAATGTTTCTACAATTTGTTTCTTCCTTAAAGGTTTAGTCAACGGATCTGCTAGATTCACTTCTAATCTTACATAATCGATAAAGATGACCCCATTTTTAAGCAGCTGCCTTATAATGTTATGTCTCAATCGAATATGCCTACTCTTGCCATTAAAGGTCTTATTTTTAGCCATAGCTATTGCTAATTGGCTATCATAATATAAAGACACTGATGGTGTTAGTTTTTCACCTAAAGGGATATTTGCTAAGAAGTTTTTCAATCACTCAGCTTTAGTACCAACCAACTTCATTGCAATAAATTCAAAATCCTTTAAGGATTTTGTTATAATATTTTATTTGGTTGACCTCCTAGTTACTGCACTACCACCAAGAGTGAACATATACCCACTAGTGAATTTTGTCTCTTCTGAGTCTAAGACCGAGTTACCATCATTGTACCCTTTTAATACAATAGGAAATCCACTATAAAATATACTATAATTTATGTTACCTTTCAAATAATTCATGACTCTTACCAGAGCCATCCAATGTTTATTGCTTGGGCAACGTGTATATCTGCTCAACCTACATATAGCATATGCTATATTTAGCCTGGTAAGATTCATCAAATGCAACAGACTCCCAATGATCTGTGCATGCTTAGATTGAGCCACCAGATCACCTTTGTTTTTAACTAAAGGCACACTTGAATCATAAGGAGTACTCAAAGGAAACTCATCAAAATGACCAAACTTTTTAAATATTTTTTCAACATAATGTTCTTGAGAAAGAAAAATACCATCATCCTTCCTTATGATTTTAACACCCAAAATAAATTTGCTTCACCCATATCTTTTATATGAAATTTTGATGCAAGAAAGCATTTAGTTTCAAAAACAATATCCATGCTTGTACAAAAAATAAGCATGTCATCCACATAAAGACAGATAATCACACAATTATTATTTGTAGATTTTGTATAGACACACTGTTCCACTTCAACTGTTGGAAAACCACCACTTGTTAAAACATGATCTAATTTTTCATGCCATTATTTAGGAGTTTGTTCAAGCTATATAAAGATTTAACTAGTTTACAAACTTTATTTTCTTGGCCATAAACTACACATCCTTCAAGTTGCACCATATATATCTCTTCTTCTAAATCTTCATTTAAAAATGCAGTTTTAACATCCATTTGATGAATAAATAACTAGTAAACTAAAATCAAAGCAATAAAAATTCTTATAGAAGAAATTCTTATTACCAAAGAAAAGGTGTCAAAATAATCAACATTTTCATTTTGTGTAAAACCTTTAGCAATTAGCCTTGCTTTGAATTTATCGATAGAATCATCAGAAAAATATTTTTTTTTTCTAAAAACCCATTTACACCTAATAAGTTTTGCACCTGGAGGCAAATCTACCAAAACTCAAGTTTTATTTTGATTAAGAGAATCAATTTTAGCTTTTATAGCTTCTTTCCAAAGATGAGCATTAGGAGAAGAAATTGCCTCATAAAAATTTTATGGTTTAGTCTGTACCAAATAAGTATAAAAATCATCTCCAAAAGTATTTTCCTTTCTTTTCCTTTTACTTCTTAAACCTTTACTGAAAGCATTATTGAAATTTGTTTAGAAAAAGAAAGAAAATTTTATCCTCTTTGAGGCAAAATATGTTCTTTTAAAGAAAAACATGTTCAAAAAACTTTGCATCTTTGGTCTCTATAATAGTATTGTAATCTAAAATATCACTTTTCAAAACTAGAAATCTACGAGCAACACTATGTTCAGCATAATCAATAAACATATAATAAGAGGTTTTAGAACCTAATTTTCTTTTTTTAGGGTTAGGTAATAAAACTTTTGCAGGACACCCACACACTTTTAAATAATTAAGATTTGGAGGAAAATCTTTCCAAAGCTCATAAAGGGTTTTATTCAACTTCTTATAAGGAATTCTATTTTGTAAAAAATAAACAAATAATAATGCTTCACCCCACAAATTATCTGGTGTAGAAGAACTTACAAGTATAGCATTCATCATTTTTTGTAAGGTTTTATTTTTTTTCTTGCAACACCATTAGACTTAGGCGAGTAAGGAGGAGTTACTTCATGAATAATGCTTTCTTTTTCACAAAAATTATTTAATAAAATATATTTCTCTCCTCTATTAGACCTTAATCTTTTAATTTTTTTATTTAATTGATTTTCTACCTTTGCTTTGTATAAAAGAAGTTTTGCAAAGGCTTCATCTTTATTTCTTAATAAATACACTTTGGTATATCTTGAAAAATCATCAATAAAAATAATATAATAATTCTTACCACCTCTAGTCATTATTTATTTTAAATCTCCTAAATCAATGTATATCAAAGATAGTAACTCGGTTTCTCTTTGAGTAGAAAAATGAGATTTTTTTTAATTTGCTTATTTTCTACACATACTTCACACTTATTTAAATCATTATCTTTAATTTTAGAAATTAATCCAAGATGTTGCATCTTTGTTACATAACCTTTATTAACAGGACCTAACCTAAAATGTCATAAATCAAATGAATCAATCATATAAACATTTATATAATTAGAAGAGGATGCGTTCTTATTCATTTCATCAACAACATTCAGTGCAAACAATCCTTGGTTACAATAGCCCTTTCCCATAAATACATTCTTTTTTGTTATTACAATCTTATCAGATTCAAATGACACTTTAATCCCAGCCTTACCTAGTAGAGCCATAGAAATCAAATTTGCTCTAACATCGGGCACATACAGGACATCATTGAGAGACAACACTTTTCCAGATGTGAGCTTAAGATCAGCTTTTCCCTTCCTTTGAACTTTTGTGGTCCGAGAGTTAGCAAGGTAAACTCGATCTTCAACTTCCTTGATAAGACTATAGGAAGAAAACATCTCCCTATTTACACAAATGTGCCTAGCAGATCCAGAGTCTACCACCCATTTGTTCATATTGGAAACAACAAGAGCTTGAGAAATTACAGCAACAATTATCTCTTCATCATTGTTCACATTGCCTTGAACCAAATTAACATTTGGCTTAGGAGCATTATCTCCTCTAGCTCTTTTTCTACACTGAGCAGTATGATATCCTTGTTTTCCACAGATATAACAATTGCCTTTCTTTTTGAACTTAGGGTTAGAATTCCTAGACTTGTAATCAAGCTTTTTATTTTTAGAGTCATACCTCTTATTGCGTGATTTTGTTTCCACCAAGTTTGCTTTTGATGCTATTTCTTTTCATTTGGCAGCTCAAACCTCCTTCCTGTTAGTATTTTCAATGATGATGTAAGTGATGAGGTCAGACAGCGATAATTGCTTCTACTTATGTTTAAATTGTTGCTTGCAGTCACTCCATGAACTTGGCAGCTTCTCAATCAAGACCCCAGCCACAAACTCATTTGGTAGATTGATTTTTTCAACACATAGTTCCTCCAGCAACTTATGGTACTCATTAATCTATAACTTGATATCCTTGTGATCTTTCATCTCCCACTTATAGTAGTTACCCACTACAAACTTTCATTTCCCAACATCTTTAGCAGTGTATTTATTGATGAGAGACTCCTAAATTTTGTTAGCCTCCTTATACACATAATAGACATTGAACAAATCATTAGATAAAGAATTGATTATGGTGTGCCTGCATACCTTATTTGCATAGACTCAAACATCTTTTTGGGCTCGAGGAACATCTGCAAAGGGCTGGGTTTGGGTTAGAGCAGCGACAACTCTGTGCATGTCAAGGATAATAAATATTCGTTCCTGCCATCTTTTGAAATTCTTCCTATCAAACACTTCAATTTTAGAGATGTCTAAGAATGGCTTAGGCAAGGGCATTGCAATCAGAATATAGGAGCTAGTACTAGAACCAGTTACAACATTCACCCCCTTAGGAATAATATGTTGTTCAACGTGCTCCATTACTCATAAAATTGTAGGCGGTAGCAGTGTAAAATTTGTTCGAAGTCGTGTCTAAGGACACTATCCTTAAGAGCAATTTCTGCACAATTGTCGAAGCTCTCTAGGGTTAAGCAAAACCCTCTTGTAAAATTGAATAGGATAACAGAACAGTAGAAATAATTTAAAGAAAAAATTAAACTCAAGAAGCAATACACAAGAGAGGAAGAGATAGTTACTCAAAAACTCAAAAGCTTAGCAATAATCTCATGTGCACACTTTGCTATATATATAGCCAAGCATTGAACAAAACCATTTGAAGCATTGTTGCTAAGAAAATAAATCACCATCACTTCACAACAAAATATCTTTCCACCGGCACTATTATTAAGTAAATAAATTATCATCGCTCTATTGTTTTATTCCACCATTTTAACACAATAAAATATCATTGATGAATGGTGTTTCTGTACGTTGGAGGAGAAAACTTCATTTGGCCATTAAAATATTAAAAAAGGATAAAGCCACTTTTTGAAAATTCAACGAAAGCAAATTAGTTTTAATTATTAAGAAACATAAGGTGCAATTAATGCCAAATAAAGCCACGGTTTGTAATTCAAATTCAAAAATTGCAAGAGATAAATAAGGATTTCTGATAAAGCTCCTCTATAATAAATATTTTTAATTTTTGTCAAAAATAATTTCACACAAACAAAAATGCTAAGATATCTCCTCTCATGTGGGCAATGAAAACTTATCTTTTAACACACTTACTACACAACAATTATAACAGTTCAAGTATTATTAAAATTAGAAGTACAACAATAACAAACTTTATCTTATAAAGTAAGATCAGCTATGTAGATTGTATGACGCTATTGTGTTTTATCACATATTAAGTTTTTAAGAATATTGTTAATTAAGAGGTAATTCTTTCAAAACCGTCTTTTACATTTTTTATACTCAAATCCAAAATATTGTCTTTAAAAGGGCATGGGACCTTCCATTATGAGTAACACATATTGGTTATATAATAATTACTCCTAAGATATTGTTTGCTCTTAAATGCAAGACTCTAATCTCATTTTGCCTGTCACATTCATTATTTGCTCCTAACCCATATTGATATTGCAACGATAGGGATATTTTCAACGTAAATGATTGAAATGGGATATTGTAGAAAAACTAATACACATTTTTTTACAAATAACTAAATTAAGTTATTTATTTTATTTGTATTAGTTATCTATCTTTTATATTTAGGACGAGAGGGAATGCAACGCATTGATTCACAAAAATTATTGTTCATATTATAATGACTGTTATGTTTGATAGTTTAAGGTGACAACTAATTGGGTTGGATTGTCAAACAATCTATGTTGCATTGATTCAAAATTGATTTAAAAAAAAATAGTACAGATGCATAACAATAAAATTTTTTTTTTAAGTTGCTATTTTTTTTTTCAAGTTATAAATAGTATAGCTTGTTTCGTAGATTGCATGTCACGCATGAGGGCCATTTTTAATAATTAGATATTTTAGGCTTGATATGAATTGTATATACTTTATATGGATTTAAACCTATACAACATGAATTTCTTATGAGACGTTTTTGTCTACGAAGTTTTTTTTTTTTGGGACAAATTGTCTACTAAGTTGAAATGTATAATTCTCAGGGGAACTAATTACATCAAAAATTGGTGAATCATCATGGGAGACCAACTAATGCATCACTTTTAATAAAGTTTTGTTTCTCATTGCATTCTTATATAAATGTTGTATTATTATTTATAATTAATATTCCTGCTTGGAAAAAATCGTTGGTTGCATGAATGAGATGCCAAGATTTGTTTAGATTGAATGAAACAAATACAAATATTTTATCAGTTGTTTTGGCCAAACCCCTGGTTCATTATCATAATACACACACGCACACACACACATAATGATTCAAGCTTCTGGTAGCAAATAAGAAAAAGTTTGTAGTCTCTGAACATGCTAAATGAAAATGGAGACAAGAAGCATAAAACAAATGTGGCTTTTTCAAATCTGAATATTATATACTGTGACTTAAAAGACGTAAATTATTTAAACTACATTCTGTTCCATGCAAGTGTTTCATGAATCACTAAATGTTGTTGTGTCGAACCTTTTACTTTTTTGAATGGCTACTGATATTATGTTCACACAAAAAAAAAAAAAACAGAGAGAGAGAGACAGCTTTAGTTGTTATCTTATTAGGGAAAAGCCCTTAGGCTGATTGGATGTTAATACGTTTGGTAATCAATTAATTATGATCAAGACGTGATTTTAGGGTTTAGGTTGGCCAAAACTATGACAATGATTCTATTACAAAAATCACTTTTCTCAAACAATTATGATTCTTTCTCGATATAAAGATATACATGTAACATCTGAAATCTTCATTTGAGGACATGGAGTTAGTAGGAATTGATTTGGATTTGTATTAGGGATTTAAATAGGAAACTTGGGATAAATAGTTGGCCTCTATTAGTGTTTGATCGCGGATACAACATAGGGAATTGTATTTGTTCGTGGATGAAGTTGAAAGTGTACCCCCTCCACTAGTGACGAGGTCAGTGGTGAACCTATGTTGTAGTAAGGGTGGACACTTGCCCCCACTAATTTTTGTGAAAATTACATGCAAGGCATGTAAAATTAATCCTTTTTGACTTTACTAGTTTTAATTCGAGTATTTTGTCCTTTTGTCCCAACTGACCTAAGGTCTTTAATCCGCCACTAGACAGGGTGGATTCTTGAACTAAGCTTCACTTAACAGGATAAAAGTATGAAGGAGATATAAGGAAGGGTTAGGGCTTGTATAACTTGTTATGGTTGTTTTAAATGAGTTAAATATTTTAGTTGTTGTGAGAACAACATTCTCATGATTGTGAAATCAGTTGCGAAACGCATTGCAAAAGTACCTATGTATAGGTATCTGTTTGTGAAATGAGTTGTAATGGTTTGTTAATGTAGATTAGAATATTTATTCGTTACCGTTTGCAATTTTCGTGTGAGGGTTTGCAGTGGTTCACAAAGGATGGGGCCGAAGAATCAAACTTATGGTTTCCGATTATTCTTCGGCTTGACACATGTCATTTTTTAGTTTTAATTATATTTTTCCATGACCTATAATGATTTTAACTCAAGTTTTTTGGGATTTTATGCAAATATGAGTATTATGGTGTTTTGATATTTATTTAAAAGATTTAATCTCTGATATATTGGTTGAAGTTTGGATTGAGCCCTATTTGATATCAAAGTATCATTCAATTTTCATATTGTGTTGCGAGGCTTTATATGCTGGTTGTGTGAATTTTTGCAACTTGGCATGGATGCTTGGTAGTTGTAATTTTTTTTTCTTTCCATTTTTACAAATATGGATGCTTGTGTGAATTTATGATCTTATCACTTATTATTAATAACTAGGATTAAGGATAAAAAAGAAAACAATATATATTTTTATAAATTTTTTTTAATATGCAAAATATAATTGAAAGTTACTTGTATGTTAGATTGGAGGGAGTAAATCTTTATATTTTGCTCCTTTTCTTTACATATTTTGCGCCATTCATCTTGATATTTTAAATTTTATATCCATTTAAATCTTAAATGATAATAAATTAATAAAAATAAAAACATCACAGAAAATTTTTATCAACTGTGCAAATAGTTATTACACACAAAATAAAGGAAATTTTATTACAGCTTGAAGAATGAATACATTTTTGGGCAAGTGCAACCATTTTATTAGCGATAATTGAGTATTGAGCTCAGTTAAAGAGATATGATATCATGAAATCAAAAAAGAGATTTGATATCAAAGTTTTGAGTTTGACTCTTATGAATAAACCAAAAAAAAAAAAAAGAAATATTGGGATAAGCCCATATTGCCTGAGGACGGGATGCAAATTACTAAATTAATTAATAAATATTAAATTATTTTTTTTTTCCTAGAAAAGCTATCATCTCACCATTCTAAACTGTAAAGTGCCATGGGATCACTGAATTATAAAATGAGTTTTTTTTTTTTGCAAACTATAAAATGAGTTACATTACAATTTACTCATTTCTTTTTTAAAAAAAAAAAGATTGATTGCAAAGTATCTAAATTAATTTTTTAAAAACTTACAAGTGCAAGAAAAGACCTCATGTTAAATTGGGAGAATGGACATGACTAAAAATTTATTCTACAAAAATCAATATAAAATAAATTATTGTTAAAATGAAAATATAAATTTATCTTTTTTCATGAACAAAACTTGTTATTAGTTTTTATTCACGAATAAGTTTTGTGGCTAGTGCTTGTGTTTGGATATGATTCCCCCTATTAAATTAGATATTTGAATTTGGTGAACGACCTAAGTTCACTATGAGTATTTTAATTATAGTTGTTATATTTTATTAATGCTTGAAAATTGCTCCTATTGTCTCAAATTATAAGACAGCATTGAAAAAATTTTGTTGTTTCAAATATAAGATAATTTAATAAAAATAAAATTTTACTAATAACACTTTCCCAACATTACCCTGTAAATTGAGAGAAAATTGAAATGATTGTAAATTTAAATTTAAAATAATATTAAATGATGAGTAATTTTTAAAGTTTATATTTTTATTTTAAAAAATAAGTTTATAAAGTATTATTATTAAGTTTTATTGATATGTATAATCTTATTTTAAATTATCTTATAATTTGAGATAAAAAGTATTAAAATATATTTTTTTAAAAAAATTCATCCTTATGTTTATCATTTAAAAAAATGTGAGATGTAATATTTTTTAAATATTATATAACAAAATTCTTGACAATTCAAATCAAGCAATTATTATCACAAAACGTGAGAAAGTGACTAAATTAGGATTGCTTGACAGACAAAGTTTTCAAATTCAAGATCAAAACTCTTTTTTTTATGTTTAAACATTTAAAATGTTTAAGAGACTTTAATATTTAAAGATTGTTTAAATAAATTATTTATAAATAAAAATTAATATAAAATAAGTTGTTATTAAAATAAAAATATTAACTTTTTTTAAAATAAAATTTATTTAAGTTTGAATATGTTTTTTTAAAAAGTAAAAAAAAATGATTTGACATTAATGTACTCATTCTTTCTTGTCATTCTCAATGTATATTTATTAAGCTGATATGTCAGTGTGTCACAAGAACCGTCATAGTATCTTCTCTTCCATCTCTGCAATGGTGTCCCTTGAAATTATTTCATCCTTTTCATTCAGCTCGAGTCTCCATCTTTGACTTGTCATCCTGGACTTCCACTGTGCTTGCTTGACCTGCTAAGGGAAGTGGCATCCATTTGAGGAGGAGATGGAGGAGGAGTAGGGATTCTTGATATCACAATCATCTGGCTCATGTTGCTTCTGGAATCTGTAATTGCACTTTCTAACGCATCTTCCACATTATTCACTGTTTCTTCTTCTGATGATTCCTCACTTGCGCCTGATATGCTGTAGAATGAATCTGATCTCACAGGGAAGTAATCTCTTCCTGTGATCCCACATATCTTGCCCTCCGCTATGAGAGTTAAAGCAGTGACCACCTGTAATCTCGTTAATCCCACCAAGAATTCAGCGCATCAGAGATTTGGTAATTATGACTATGGCTTTGTTTCTGAGATTATTGTGATTTTATACTTATATGGTTGTATGTAATGCCTAGATTTCTAGATGGTGGACGATGCCTTGTTTGGAATTAACTTAAAAATTATAATAATAGTGACTATGTTTAGAGAACTTGAATTTCTGTCCACTTATTGTGTGAAAATGGATCTAATTAGAAGGTTGTGAATATACAAGCAATGACCCAATATTGCCTTTGGCACTAATCTGCATTTCATTCTTCTGATACAGTGGTTTAACGAATAATGAAGACCTACCTCAGCCATGTTTAATCTCTTGTGAGGGTCCCTGCTTAGACATTTCTCTGCAATTCGAACCATCCAGAATAGTTGATGGAAATCATGAGAATTCATGATCCTTTCGTCGATTAGATCTGGATAATTCCTCTCTCTTAACAGTGGTCTTGCCTGCAAGAACAACGATGAGATCATAAGACAGAATCCAAGGAATTAACATGAGAATATTTAAGGGCAAAATCTTGGTCTTGCCATTGCAGTGATGAATCATATGGATCAGGCTTCTCTTCTGATTTTGTGGTTTTGTCATCTCTAGATGCATTTAAAGTAGGCATACTTTGTGTACATTTGAAGAGAACATGACCATATGATTCGGAGACAACCCCAGCCTGAATCATACTGGTCATTTCCTTTCTCTCTTCTTTTATTAATGGTGTTTTTGCTTATCTTTTTCTGGGAAAATTTCATCTTTCGAAATTTCCCAATTTTTAAAACTAAAAAGAAGGAAGAAAATTTTGGAGGTGGTTTAGTTGAAAAATCTTCACTCTCCTCTCCCAAAAGAAAACTCTCAAGCAGGAGGGAAGGTTTCTATGACACCTTCCCTTCGCTTCCATTACCCCTCCAAACATTCCCTGAAAGTCAACTTAAAGAAAAACATGATAAACAATTAATGTTCTCCACTTATGCTTGAAGATTCATCGGGATTGGCTGTAGTTAGTGAGCAACTATTTGCATCATATACCTACATTGGCTTTCTGGCCAAAACACATGCACACACACACCCACCGCCACACCCACCCCTACGTTGGCTGTAAAGAAAACTAAGTACCTACTAAAACGACAGAATTTGAGGGGGAAAATATTCCAATTTCCAAGGTTCAATCTCAAGCCAAAAAGGCCTAATATATTCCAATTTTAGTTTCCATCAGCAATTATATTGCAATATTTGACTAAGAAGAACTGGTCTTGGTGCTAACATGTAAAAATTAAAGTAAATAAAACATTATTAATAAATCCAGAGAAAACAAGTAGATAGAAAGTGTGGAAGTCTTTAAGAGCTCAATTTGTACCAAAAAAATTAAATATGTATGAATTAATAAAACTTAATGGCATTAATGTTGTTTACCCATCCCACAAGACTTCGGCCTTCAAGTCTTTGGTCTGTAGTCCTCATTCCAGTTATTAACTGCAATAGGATTACTCCAAAAGAGTAAACATCTATCTTAGTTGACACTTTGCCATATTCTGCATATTCTGGAGCCAAATATCCTAAAGTCCCAACAACCTCTGTCGAATGGATTGAGTCTTGATGTTGACTTCTAGCCAAACCAAAGTCTCCCAGCTATTATAGGCATTGATAAACAAAGAAAACACGTTATGTGATGTTGACTTCATGCCAAACCAAGGTCTCCCAGCTAGTACAAGCATTAATAAACAAAGAAAACAAGTTAAGTGATTATTAGTGAAGAACTAATTCAATGAGCCTAGAGTGGTTATTAGCCTCTATCCCTTAGGTTTTCTGTCTCATTTTCCTCATCACAAGAAGTGATGTTAATAATTTATGGTATGCCAAATATTTTGCAATCAATATCTAACTAATAACACATAAATGCTTTCTTACCAATGCTTGATGATCATGTGTTAAGAGGATATTGTTGGTCCTCATATCTCTGTGTATGATATTATTCTTATGCAAGTATAGCAGTCCTTTTGCAGATCCGATTGCTACTTTAATCCTATCTTCCCATCTTAGCGGAGCTCGACAGTGTTCTGCATAAATTTGGCAGAAGTTAGTCTGTAATAAACCGTATCAAGAGCATCCACATAAACCAAGAATATTCCATGTTGTAGAAAATTGATTCACAGGGACAATATTGCTAGTTTGTAACTCTTTTTCATATCTAATTGGTGTACTTTTCAAAAGGTTTAGATTGATGTTATGGTAATTATATTTTGAAGACTAAACTGTTAGAATTGGCATCTTTGGGGTACCAAAATAACAGGTCACTCTAAACTTAGACTATTAATCTTACGAGATAGGTGCTGATCCAGTGAACCATTGCATACATATTCATAAACAAGAAGCCTTTTGTTTCCTCCAGAACATGATCCCAAGATCTTGACTACATTCTCATGTCTTGCTTTGCTTAATAGATTCACCTCTGACTTAAACTCCTTCTCCCCTTGAAGGCTAGCATATTTGTGTTGCTTAACAGCAATTTTCATTCCATCTAACTGCCCTTTGTATACTGATCCAAATCCACCTTCTGATAGAAAATTCTTCTGGGAAAATCCTTTTGTGGCTTTGTAAAGCTCAGAGCAACTGAAGTCTTTTGACCATCCTGCTTTTGGTCTTTTGTTCTTGCACACTGAACAAACTGGGTTTGCAAACTCCTCTTTCATCTCAAGTTGAGGTGCTTCTGTTTGGCCTATCTCTGTACTCTCAGAATTGTCAAATATTGAATGTTTCCCTGATGTTTGGTGTTTAGTCTTCGGAAAATTTTGCTCCTCTTGGGACTTCAGAGAATGACTGGAAATCAGGGCTTTGGAAATTTGAAGACTTGAAACTCCAGTTTCCATGGGATGCTCACTTGATGATATGGTTCCTGTTTGATTCACCATAGGTTATCTCAATGTATTGTTTATTTGTCAAAAATCATAGATTGATTCTTCTTGATACATCACGTAAGGTATGCAGATTTAGACGAAATCATAGCTTTTCATAACAAGTTATTCCAAGCCTTTCAGTTGGAGTCATTGACTAAATTGGACAATTAGTCTTAAAATGCTCATGAGTCATGACATGGAGTTTCATAGTGTGGGTTATGTGGCTTAGAGAATCCAAAGTTTAATTTGACAAAAAGAAAACATATAAGATTTGGGAAACTTGAGTCTTTTAGTGCATCACCATAAATATTTGTATCATAATCTCTAACAGCAGTAAATATAGTTGGATATCATATAGGCAATAATATTATGGGAAAAGAATATCCTTACTCTTATGAGAAGATGGTTCCTCTGAGCTTCCTGGGATCATTTCCATGTTTCCTACATAATTTGAGCTCTCAGCAAATGATTTTATGTTCTCTGTTAGTTTTGGCTTTTTTAGCATTTGAATGCTATACCGATTCCTTATCCTATAAATGCCACAGGCGAGATTGTCCATGAAGTGCCTCTTATCTTTGTTCATGTGTCTGCATTAAGATGAAATTTTCCCAAGCTGAAGACAGTTTATATCAATAAGAAGTAGTCTTAAGTTTGTAGGTCGCAGCATCATAAAGTTAGTTGTAGTTTGCTTGATCCTGATATGCCATTGCCATTGCCAATATTACGAATGAGGCAATGATAGTTCACATAAAAGTTAATAGAGCAAGGTTAGAAAGATCAAAATCTAGACTAGCTATTCATGGACACTATGATGCCATGTCAAAGATCACCTTAAACTCAAAAGCGTGGCCTACTGAGTGGAGGCCAATGAATCGTTTTGTAACAAAATCCGAACTTTATTGTTTTCAGCTAAATGCCTGATTTCTCAAAACCTTGTAAGCTAATTTTCAATACTTATACAAATCTATCTAACCAGTAGTTAATTGGCTTTTCTTTTACTTGTAAGCAAGTTGCAGGCTAAGATATGGAAGCTGACCTATCAAGTATCAAGCATGTTGCCCTAAATTTATCGACAGCTTTACAAGTAACCTCTGGAGAAGGGTATGCAAGCACTCCTATCTGGAATACTATCTGAAATGTACCACAGCCAAGAGTGATTGCATCAGCCATTACAGTGAAAGACAATCAACTAGAGTCAGTAATCAGGGGAAAAAATAAGTATGATTGGTTAAAGTGGTAAGGAACTCAACAATGTTTAAGAAAATCAAATAGACAGAAAAAACTTCATTAGGAGAGTTTCCCCACACTCGGGACCTATCCTGACTCAAACTTAAATTTATCAATAATTTTGATACCAGATAATTTGTCAAAAATAATGCAGTTTTATAGCTTTTGCTATTATATTCTTCAATAAAAGCATAACTTGTGGAGCTGAGTTGGGGAAAAAAAATTGTTGGTTTTATTTTTACATTGGATGACCTGAATCAAACACTTAAGGAATTTAAGGGAAAGAAGTGATACATGTTGTGTTGTGTTGTGCTGTGCTGCTGTACAAACATTTGTTCCCCTAATGAAAGCTTTGTCATTTGTAATCCCATAAATCTTTTAATAGTGAGAATATTATCATGCTTCCAGGCATAAGAAGAAAAATCATGTTTAAAAGTTATTTCAAACATTTCGAATTCTAGTTTGTATGGCTTTGTTCCCTACTTGTGAAGTTTATGCAATCCCTTTATAATTTAGAGACCTATTTGAAGCCTTAAATACTCTAATAGCGTGATTTTTTCATTGAATTACTTGATACAGGCTATGAAGTTATATCAGAATGAACTCACATTTTTTGCTTCACAATACTCAGAAAGTTTCATGACTCTTGGTCTCTTACGATATTCTTCTTTTGTCTTGCAAAGTTCCTTTTGAAGAATTTTCAGATCTGTTGCAACAAATGATCTTGAATCCATCTTGACGATTTTGTTCCCTAACAAGAAAAAGGAAAAGAACAAGGACTTAGAAAGCCAGCTGTATCAGTAAGTGACGCAGCTTCAGACTCAAGTTGTATTTTTTGATTATTAGAGGCAATCCTATTCGAACCAGGGTTGGGCAAATGTGAGCACTCCTCTCAATGAGAATTCAAATCTTAGTTCATTACATTATGAAAAATTAGTTCTTTTTGTTTGACTCAACTCCATTTTATATAATGGAGATGACTCTAATGGTATTAAATAATAAGTTATTTTCTTTTTAAGGAAAAAAATAAATATAATCAAACAGCAAGACATACCAAATATAGCAAGAATTGTGAGCGCATCTCCAGGTTTTAGAGAAAGCTGTTTCAGAACCTTTTTTATTGCACAGGTGCTCACGTCTTCTGAAGCATCTTGTATCACCACTACCCTCTGAAGCTCTAAAGACATTTGTTTCCCCCTCTTAAAATCTCTGTTTGAAGTATTCCTCTCAAATTTTTCTTTGATACTGACCCCCAATTTCTTATTTAAAACAGGAATGAATGATAATTAGTTAACATTACACTTCAACCATAATGACCTTTTCCTTCACTTTCATTTGCTTTCCCTAAAAGTTTGTGTGTTTCTGATAAATGATCTATTCATGAACAAAGTGAGTCGTAATCACGACCAAAAGGGAGGGGGGAAAAATCAAAGAGAGTCCACGCACGCACACACTTCTGTGTAACTATGCTTCAAAAAGTCTCATAACAAAAAACAAAACAGTGTAGGAAAAGAAGTAAAAGGGGAGTGATGAGAGGATAAGAGCTTCTCAAGAGGTAGATTGCTCATAGCAGTATATTCGGATATTCAATGTGAGGGTATGAAAGTAAGGAGGAGATTTTATGAACAATTTCTAAGAATATTATATTATTTTTGGAGATTCTATTTTAATTTGATATTGTTGGGATCTAAGATGCATTCGATCAATCCTAAGCTTTTAAACGAAGTCTCGGAGGTGGTTTTTTTGGTTGGTAATAGACTTCTAAAATAATAGGATCATTGTCAGTACAGTTAGGCAGATGGTCATCATATTTTGCCAAAAGGAAAAAAACAAAAGAAAAGAAAAGAAAAAGAAGAAAGAAAGAAAGAAAAAAGAAAAAGAAAGAAAGAATTCTTCCGATGGGTAATATGTCTTTATTTTATAATATAGTATCTGATATTTGGTATAATCCAAATTATGATTGAGTATTATTAAATCTAGATAGGGGTTACTCTTCTAAAAATATTTTTTTTTTTACATTTTATCAACTGTTAGGGATAAGATGTTAAGATTTGCCTAGATTGAAAGAAACAAAAATGTTATCAATTGTTTTGGGCAAACCACTAGTTCATTATGATAATTGAAAATATACACACACACATTCAAGCTTCTGGTAATGTAGTCTATGAACATGCTAAATGAAATTGGTGACAACAACAATGAAACAACTTTGGGATTTTTCAGATTTGGATGATTCAAGAAGTTTGGTTGGGCCTCAATTTCTTTTGTCTCTCATATTTATTACTTTTTACCTCAAACTATTCCTCTTAATTGTGCATGCAAATATAAGCAATCAATAGAGGTGGTTTCTAATGCAAATGATTAAAAGAAGGGATACTTTAGGAAAACTAACAAAATTTTTTAAACAACTAAGTAACTCAATAATTTTCTTAATATGTGTGAATCAGTTATCACGAAAATCTTATATACTTGATTTGTATATTTAAATTATTTTTTTCACATCAAGACATGTAGATTTTTTTTATAAATTATCTATTTTATTAAAAAAACTTTTATTATGAATATTTTAAAATTTATTTGTCTTAATTTAATTAGATAAAATTTTTTTTTATTTCATCGCTCGATATCTTCAAAAACTTGGGGGTATTATTACATTTTATCCAAACTAATTCGAACCCTCCCTTGTGTAGGATTGTTATTACCAACGGTGGCCTCACAAGTATATTGAAAATATTTTTGACATATTTATTTAATATGATTGTATATCTTAAAACTTAAATTTGAGAGTCTAAGATAAATTGATTCAACTTTTTTAACCAATTGAACCAAGTGCTTTTCAATTGGATAAAAATATATTAAATATATACTCCCTTCAGGCCTTAGTGTAGGATACCTTTTAGAAGTCTTGTTGGTCCAAAATATAAGGCTTTGTGTAATCTTTATAATTATTTTTCAACTATACCTCTATTTTATTTATTACTCTTTTTTAAAAAATGATGCATTGAAATTAATTATCATTATTAAAGCATTTATATAGAGTATTTAATAAGGATAAATTTGAAAAGATGTAATTTTTTTTTTAAGAAATCAAAGTTTCAACTAACATTTCTTTTAGAATCGTGAATTAATTATCAATGTCCAGATATTTTGGTTCGGAGGGAGTAAAGCTAAATTTCAAAGTCTTGCCCTTTGTTATCTGACTTCTAAATTTAAGATCAAAAGAAGTATATTGTGGCTTATTTTTTGACTGAACTTCAGTATACCAAGTCTTTGACATATGTTAATCTAGTTGGAAATTGAGGACACTTTTTTGAAAGCATATTTCTTATGAAAAATGTAAGAGTAAAAGGATAAAAATACCCACAAAGCGATCAACCAAAGGCACTCAGTATCCTAAAGTAAGAAAAAAGGTAAAAATATCCATAAAATTACATGACTAGATGCAAAAGTGATCAAACCGTTAACTTTAACCTAACACCGTTAACTTTAACCATTAAATGTTGATTATGCATGTCATGTGTCAGTTGAGAATTTTTTTGTCCGTGTCAAAGAAAAAATGATTAACTTCTACTTAGGTATCAGCTAAATAATCAACATTTAAAAAATTTAATGGATTAATCACTTTTGCACTAATTTTAATAATATTATAGGTATTTTTACTCTCATACTCTCATGCTTCTCTTAACATCATGTTATCTTAACTAAGAAAATCCCAAGGACCACTTTTGTCAGGGCAATCTTTAATGTGTTTGGTAATACTTACTTCTAGTTAAAACGTTATTTTGAACAAAATAATCTTAGTCAAAAGATATATAATCACTTTTTTAACTAGTTATTAAACAAGAATAATTCTCCCTCAATGTAAAAAGAGATATTGAGTTAGACAATAATTGAGCCAAGCACATTTTTCATACAATGCTCAAAAACTAAGGACCACTTTTGCATAGTATAAATTTTATATTTTATATTGATTTAAACATGCACAACAATGATAGATTATATTTTGTAAATATTTTTATATTAATTTTATATTATGTATTAATTTAAATTTTTTTAATGTGTTTGGTAATTAGTTATTCTAATCAAAATCACGTTTTTGACCAAAATAATGAGAATAATTTAATTTTAAAGAGACACACATGATACATTCATCAATTTTCAATTCACATGGAGCTTTAATTTTGTTTTCATGGTAACAAACAAGTTGATCAATGATCAGGCTACAAAACAAACAAACAAGTTGACATATGGGATGGCTTGCCATGTCATCGTATGTTTAATAATAATAATAATAATAATAATAATAATAATATTGTCTGCTGACATGGCTGGTATAAGGGAATTTATGCCTCTCAACCTATTTAATTAATAATATGCTTGGACACTACCACTTTAACTGGGACTAATGCAAAGCGCGAAGGGGTGCTTCCACACAATTCCATTGCTCTTTTGAAAATTTTTAAATTTTATTTGTAAAATAAATGTAAAAATTAGTTTTAGGTCCTCCATATTTTAGATGATTTTCAATTTTGCTCCTCTACATGTGTTTTTAGATTTGTTATTATTATATACTGTCTCAAATTATAAAATATTTTTAATTTTTTTAACATTTTAAAATATAAAATATTTTAATAAAATTAAAGTTTCACTAATTATACTTTTTTTAATACTATCCTTTTAATATATTTTCTTTTTATAAATAAAATATTAAATGAAGTGCTATTTTAAAAATAAAGGTATACAATATATTTAATAAAATTTATTAATATTTATAATTTTGTTTAAAAATTGGAAGGGAGAGTATGTTAAATAATCTATAGCTTAAAAATAAGGAAAAACATAATTATGTTCATCAATTTTTATAATTTTATTGAATTTTTTTTAATTTTTATAAATTTTTTCAGTATTTTCATTACTTGTAATTTAAAAAAAAATTGGGTGATATTTATTACTTTAATTTATATAATTTTAATATTTTTAATCTAAAAATATTATAAAATTTAAAGTTAAAATTCAATAAAATTATAAAAATCAATACTTATGTTTTGCCTAAGGTTGTTTTGCATTTTCACTCGGCGAGTTCGTCATCCCCATTTCGTAGCTGAAGCTGAGCAAGGAACTCTCAACTCTCAAGCTTCGTGTTCTTCACGTGAATCTCTCCTCCAATGTCTCTCACTATTAAATTTACTCACCGCTTTCTCTGGATACATCCTTCACGTCCTCATTCCTACGTACTTCTTTTAAGCCTAATTATTACCATTTTTGTTCGCTTCTTATCAATCAGATTGTTTTTTTTTTTTTTGTTTCATTTTCTGTGGATTTCATTTCATGCTCTTCTTCTGACCCTTCTCTTTATATATGCGCTAATTCGGGTTCAAGAGCTTGAATGATAGCGTACTCATGCGCAGTTACTGCGCTAAGCGGAGTAATGCCCATCTGCATCATCACAGCCTCCGTAGATGGCCTTGCTTGGCGAATAGCAGCGACAATGTGAGTAATCTATCACGAAATTCGACTAATTTCTTCTTTCTCCTTTTCTTGTTGCTTTTTCATAATTAACTTTTTATGTGCGGGAGTGATTTTTTAATTCATTAGTTTATTAGAATTTGAATTTTATATTGCAAAATCTGCTGCTTGTTCTTCATGACAGTTTCTGCCGTCAAATGCTTTCTTTCTAGTTCATTTTACTGTCAAATTTGTTCCCTTTTGTTATTTTTCTTACTATCGACGAAATTGGAGGCTATAAGTTTATGTGTATTGGATTGATTAGAGTTTCATATCCTCATTCTTCAATGGTACGATGCCTTGATGGTTAAAGATTTTCATGGAAAATGTATTTTATTGTAAGTTATAATGACATAAACTTCAAATGAATGGTTAAGAGTCTCTTGAAAATGATTGTTTTGTTGACTATAATGACAACGCACAGCCAAACAAAAAAAAAAAAAACAAAAACAAAAACAAAAAACAAAACAAAACAAAAAAGATTTGCAGAATGATAGAGAAAGACTATTTGTCTCAGGAAGTCACTAAAGATAATAGATAAATAGGTTACACTATCCTCTTATAGAAGATCAAAAAATTTAAAGTTTCTGGATTTTTTTTATAAACTTTCTTCCGCATGAAACGTTTTACGAGTGCAATAAATTATGTCTATGACTTTACTTTTTTTTATGACTAACTGGATTATCGTCATATATCTCTTGTTGGTGTAAGGTCAGACACATGAGCTATCAGACGCATGCAAGCATGAAGGTACATGACTACTTATGTTTATTGAAGCATGCAATAATGTAGATCTTTTCATGTTAACTAAATATGAATTCTAATTCCGTATGATGAGCCAGAGTGTTCATTATTTATGTATAGGGCGACTACTTATAGATTATATATTGTTTCATTTTTTTTTTCTCGTAGAATTTTGAATTAAGGACATTATTTTCTGGTCAAACGGTTGTGGATTAAATTTCCAATCAAGTCATTCAGATTTGAGCATCTAGTTAAATTGTAAAAGTTGCCATCTGTCATAATGCATACACTGCACATGCCACCATCGATCACTGGCTATGGAAATCCCTAATCCAATTGTTGGTTTCTCTTATTTTGTGAAAAATGTGAAATTTAGAACTGTGTTGTGAAGTTTGAACACCTTGGAGGGCAATGTGTTATTATATGAAAAAAAAAAAAAACACCTTGGTGGATTTAGTTACTTTCTAGTTTGTTTTTCATCTAGTGCAGGCTGTTTACCTATATACTGAGTTGAATAGAGTTATATTCAAATGTTTGAGTGTGTAACTTGTGACAATTGACTAGGTGTTATGTGCTTAGAAGGAATGTAATAGATTAAATTGTTTCATTGTTTCAACTGGAAGGGAAGAGGGGAAATGGTCAAGTCAATGAGCTCAAATTCATAGCTATATATGGGATTTTATCATTTATTCGTAGCATGGACATCTTGGTCTTCATTTTGATTTGAAGTTTCAAGTATCTTAAGTCATAACCACCACAGGGCATTTTTAGGTTCATCAGAAAGAGAAGAGACAACAGAAGCGGAGTCCCTGACATCCAACAAGTATGTATTACCTGCCCTGTTTTGCTCTTTTAGAAATTGACTAAGGCCAGAAAATTTCTTATCTGCTTTATCTTGTATCTTACATAATAAGTTGATGAGGTGTGATTGTTTCTTGACAAGCAACCTCATGGAGTAGGTTGATGAATAATGATAAAAAAAAAAAAATTAAGGAATGAGCATAACAAGTAGAGAAACAGATGCATCATTTGTTTGGGGGATGGAGAAAATTGCAGGGAATGACAAAGGGAGGGAGGAATGAAGGTCTACTCTTTCCTTTATTCCCAGAGAGGATGCAGAAAGAAGGCTACAATGATACCTAATCAAAACCTTCATCTTTCATTACTAATCAATTAAGTATGGAAATTATGATCGCCCCTTCCCTCTCCCACACTGTTTTCTCATTGTTGACATTAAGAAATTGTGTAAATTGCTGATGGTGCCAACTTTCTTGTTCTGACAGATATTTCTTTGCTTAAACAGCTTTAGCCAGCTCTCATTTGTTTGATATATCAGGATCCTGAAGAAACTGAAGAGATATGGAGTGTCTGGAATCCTTTCCTATGGACTATTGAACACAGCATACTATCTCCCAACATTTCTTTTTGTATGGTATGTGAACACGTGTAAGATTTTTTTTTTTTAAAACTGTAGTATATTGATAATACATATAGTATGGGTGTGCGATATATGGTTGGGCTAATATCGTAAGTAGTCCTAGATTTGGCTAAGGCCCGCCCTTGTTCTGGAGTTATAGCTTAGGTTCTTGGGCTAAGGCATTGAATCAGTTCACATTTGTTAAGAATCTCACTTCTTCTAACTTCTTATCTATCACTTGTTTTTAAGGTGACATGCATTGGGTTATTTTTTTAGCCCTTGAATGCCCTTGGATAAAATGCTATATCCAACATTAACTTGGAATTTGTTGTTTGTTTGTTAGGCTATACGTGGTTCCAGCACCTAAAAGGATGGGTTATCTTGCCGCTGTCGAACGGTAAGAACATCCATATTACCCTATCTCTCATGATTTCTCCTTTTAACTGCTGTCAGTATTAAGGATAATAACTTTTGACCTTTGTCCAGATTTCTCAAAGTGATGGCCATGGTCTGGGCTGGTAGCCAAGTGACAAAACTTGTAAGAGCTGGAGGGTGAGCTGCCTTCTTGAACTCTTTAACATGACTAACTTTGTAATTATCTCTCTTGTGGTCTTTAGTTAGTCTAGAACATTTTTAAATTTTTTTCACTGTTTTTCATATGCTATAACTCCTATTGTTGATGGGAATTTTCTTTCAAATTTTTAGCTGAATGGAAGTGATCATCTAGATTGTTTGAGTAGCAGCATGGAAGTTCTTTTTTGGAAAAAATATGCTTAGATTGTGATTTTAGGTGTTTTCTATTTAGGTTATGTTATGGAATTATGGCATTTGGAGGATGTCTCGTATGGAGTGAATAATGTGACACTGAATTGTAAAGAAGTTCCATGATAGGATTTTTTTAGGGAATTTGATAATCAACTTATAAAGAAACTTTACCTCAGTCTTGTCCTTCCTGATTCGTTGCACATCTTGAAGACCAAAGCTGTGATAAAACCAGTGGATAATGGAGGAAGAGGGATTAGCTCTCTTTGCATTCATTGTTATGGTTGTTGATTTTGTTTGGGGAGAATTACAGCAAGTCTTGTTCTGCATTTTAACAACAATCCATTCTGAATTGGTCCTTGTCCGTGATAAATTCTCTTGAGAGGGGGCTGGCTGTAATTCTCACCTTTGTTTTTGTGGAGTACTCACAATTGGAAAATGCCCTTTTGTAAATTTTGCAGCGCATAAACCTAGGAGGTTACTAGTATAATGACAACCATTTCATGCAATTGACTTTTTTCTTGTGCAGAGCTTTAGCAATGGCCCCTTTTGTAGACAGAGGATTGTCATGGTTTACTATCAAGTTCCAGTTTGAGTCTCAGGGGAAGGTAATCTCCTGAACTACTTTTTCCTCTTGCTCCCTCCCTCTCTCTCTCTCTACAGGGGCACGTGCGCATGTGCGTGTGTTTTGGTTTACTATGAAGTTCCAGTTTGAGTCTCACGCCTTGTTCCTTAACGGTTCCTCAGCAACAGTGCTATGATCAATTTTTAAAATTCTAACCTAACCAATTATCTAGAATTTTTTTTTTTAAATACCTCGCTTCCTCCACGTGTAATAATTTGTTTAAAAAGAATTGATAATAAGTACTTGATATTATACTTAGATATTTTTGTTGGACAGAAACTATTTTGATCCTTGTAGTTAGTGTCATAATCAATTTAAAATCTTCATAGATTTGTTTACAACAATCTAGGTGTTGAAAGGATGACATTGTTTCAATCCTATAGAATATATGATTTTTAAAAGACCCTTGAGGAGACCAAGATTGTGGTACGAAATGCTCTCTGTGAGTATCTAAGTGGATTGATTCTTTCACTTGATAACTAGCCTTTGAGGCATCACCCTAGAGCATCCATCCATTGGTTACATCCCATGTTTTATAGAATATTTATGTGTTCGTTATTCCATCTCGATAGTGAGCTTTTAGATCTCATCACGTTACTGATATAGGATATTCACACACTCTTGTAATGGTGAAATTGAAATGAAATTATACTTTTTGAGTCCTAAAGTATTGATGCAAAGCATATGTGGAGTCCAATTGATAATTAACTAACTTCCACCAACAAATGGCCTAATTGGTAAGAATTTGACTTATATCCTACAAAGTTGTGAGATCGAATCCACTCTTGATGTGAAAATTTTGTTGGTAAGCAATCTCTAAGTAGTTCTATAAATGATCTTTGAGCCTAAAGACATTCTCTGATTCAAGTATGTCCCAACTTAACTCACCTAAGCTTCCATTTTTTTTTTCTGGAAAAAAATAATTACCTCACCTTCCAAGAAGCACAATGAAAGTTTTTGTCTTGTTAAAATCAGTATTATTATATTATACTTGTGCCATTCTATGGCCTAACTAAATGATTGAACAATCTGCATTCTGCAGGCGTTCATGGCAATCGTGGCGTTTTGTTTTGGGTTGGCAATTGTCATATTTTTGGTGATCACATTGCTTTGGGCATGATTTATGAGACATCTGATTAGAGCCAATTAACTTTGTATCACCTGAAAATTTGTATTAAAGCATGTTCAATTATCTCTTGATTCTTCCCCCTTGAAATCTTTGCCAAAATTGCTGAAAATGTTAAGCTCCTTAATTTTTGCCAAGGAGCTTTTTTGGCCCCAATTTGTGAAAAAAAAAAAACTATAATTAATCTCTTGATCTGTTAGTCTCAGCGTGATATATAGGAATTTATGATAGTCCCATAATAGAGTTCTCAATAAAATTTATTAAAAAATATATTATAAATACTGAGTTAGAAATAAAAATTTTAACAACGAAAATTATATTTATAATTTAAATATATTATTTATAATTAGAACTCTTAAATTTATAATTACATAAGTCAATATTTATTATTAATTTTTAAAAAAATTTTACGGGAGACTTAAACTATCAAAAATTTGTAATCAGGATTTCACTCTTGAAATAGTCTTGGCGTAATATATATCTTCATGTTTAATTTAGATGTTGATTAATTTACAAACGCTTTTTATTCTCTTTGTCATAAAATATGATAAGCCAGTTGCTTAAGATTAAAGAGAGATATTTAATCAAAAAATATTAAAGAGGTAGATAAAATAAGGTTTTAGCCAAAAAAAATTTTCTGTATCTACTAGGATCTTTTACTCCGTTACTGCACTATGAAAAAAATGGAGTTGGCTTTTCTTTATTACCCACTCTTTTCACTTCCTCTTCATTTCCCATCTCAATCATCATATCTTTTTTTGAATGATTTTGATTTAATGTTTCATAAAATCAATTTTTTATTTTTAATTATAATCTTAAATCTTGAATTGTAGTTTAGATAAAATTAAGAAAAAATGAATCATTTAGTTCTTGTAGTTTTAACCCAATTGTAGATCAATATATCAACTTTGACTCATTATAATTCAAGTCGTGAAGTTTTGACTCGGTTGTAAATCAGTCTTTAAATTTTGTCTCTTGCAAGTTAGTTCCTGAAGTTTTAACTTCTTAAATATTGATCCCTATATTTTAAAAATTAAAATTATAAAGATTAAAAATATTTTAAAATTTATTACTAATTTTTAAAATTTTAAAATATTTTTAATCTTTATAATTTTAATTTTGAAAATATAGGGATTAACTTCATGAACTAGATTGCAAGAAGTAAAGTTCAAGAACTGATTTACAATTGAGTCAAAACTTTAGGAATTGAGTTATAATGAGTCAAAATTCAGAAACTAGTTTATAACTGAGTTAAAATCACAAGGATCGAATGATTAATTTTTTCTAAAATTAATTATATCTTAAATTTATTTATTTTTTCATAAATTTAATGTTTTAATAATAATTAAAAAATTAATTTTATAAAATATTAAATCAACCATCCAAAAATGAATTTGATGATTGAGATGAGAAATGAATAGGAAGTGGAGAGAAAAAAATTGAAGAGAAGCCAACTCGCCCATTGTGTCCTTTCGTTGATATTTGATAAAATTGGAAGAATACGAAACGTTCCACTTGTTAATGTTAACAAATTAAACTAACATACATAGACCTTTGCAAAAAGATTAGTGCATTATCCACTTTTAATTACGAAGATGCAAAAATTGCTGCATAGCTTTCACGCTGGGCCACTCTAGAAGATGAAGGATCTAGAATTCACAATATTAACAATAAAAAATTTCAAATGTCAATTTCTCATAAGCTATAAAATAAATTATTGTTATTATTAACATCACATTATTATTTTCATTATTACAAATTTTACGTGTCTATTTTACATATCCCTGAATTTGAAAGGGAAGATTAAGGGAACAGAATCAGAAATGCAAAATATTTCTGAAGATCGAGCATGTTCAGAGTTCGATGACGAAGTAGAATCTGGCTTCTCTCACAATCGTGTTGGACTAAATTAACAAGCAGATAGAACTTCTCAATCCAAAATTTAGCTTGTACATGTAGAGTCTGCATTCTAGTAGTACTGTCAACACGGGAGCTCCAGATTACAGAACATTGTAGGATTTGACACCTTTTTTTTTTTTTAACCGGAAGTAGGATTTGCATCTGAATGTAAGATAGAAGTGAATTAATTGATTTTTGGCTACAACATAATCCTCTAACTTTATATAAAATTTCAATTTAATCTTTTAATTTTATAAAATATCCTTTCAATTTTTTAATCCTAACACCATTAATTTCAATTACACTTATAATATTTTATCAATATTTAAAAGTTTATTGTATAAATTTTTTATTGATGAATAATGATAGGATTCAAAGACTAAAAAAATACTTTAACCTTAAGCTAGTCAGACAAATAAAGACAGACCTGGTGTTGACAATATGTTCAAGAGAGTAGGGCAGACATGATAATAAGACAATATGAAAAACTATGATAACGTCATTCATTTCTACAGGAAATTAAGTTCTTGTTTCCAGTTAGAGTCATAAAAGATTGTCAAAATACTTTGTGAAGTCGGATGTTCGTCATGAGAGCTGTGCCTATGTTCCTACCTTAACATCAAACCCAGCCCCCATCTGAGTTTCTTTTCTTGTTACCGGCCGCCATCAGAACAACCTTGACCAGAAGAATGAGCACTAACCCAGCCGCTGCTTTTGTTGTCATCATTACCTCCGCGTCCCCAGCCGCCGCCGCTAGAGTGACTGGTTCCAGCATTGCCCCGTTGCCCACCAAGGCTTTTGCTATCATCATTACCTCCACCTCCCCAACCAGCACCACCACTGCCACTAGAGTGATTGGTTCCAGCATTGCCCCATTGGCCACCATCACTTTTGTTGTCATCACCACCTCCACCTCCACCTCTCCAGCCGCCGCCGCCGCCGCTTCGACTAGAGTGATTGGTTCCAGTGTTGCCCCATTGTCCACCATTGCTTTTGTTGTCATTAACACCTCTGCCTCCCCAGCCACCACCGCTAGAGCGATTGGTTCCAGCATTGCCCCATTGTCCACCAAGGCTTTTGTTGTCATCATTACCTCCACCTCCCCATCCGCCTCCGCCACTGCTAGAGTGATTGGTTCCAGCATTGCCCCATCGTCCACCATCGCTTTTGTTTTCATTACCACTTCTGCCTACCCAGCCGCTGCCACTAGAGTGATTGGTTCCAGTGTTGCCCCATTGTCCACCAAGGCTTTTGTTGTCATCATTACCTCCGCCTCCCCAACCACCACTGCCGCCTCCACCACTGGTTCCAGCATTGCCCCATTGTCCACCAAGGCTTTTCTTGTCATCATTACCTCTGCCTCCCCAACCGCCACCGCCACTGCCACCACTGGTTCCAGCATTGCCCCATTGTCCACCAAAGCTCTTGTTGTCATTATTACCTTTGCCTCCCCAGCCGCCACCACCACCACCACTGCCACTAGGGTAATTGGTTCCAGCATTGCTCCATTGTCCACTATCACTTTTGTTGTCATTACCACCCCTGCTTCCCCAGCCATCATCACCACCTTTATTCCATGCCCTTCCTCTTCCCTGTCCTTGGCCTTGTCCCCAACCACCACCTTCATTGTTATTACCTTCTCCCACATCATCATTACCCCAACTCTTTCCTTTGCTACCTCCCCAACCACCACCAGAGTTGTTTTCATTGCGTTCTGGGCCGCTGCCAAGAATACTCTCACTCCAACTCTTCCCTTTATTATTTCCCCAATCCGAACTCCATCCACCACCATTATAGCTGTCATCATTACCACCTTCATGTCCACATCCTTGGCCGTCACCTCGGCCCCCTCTGCCTCTCCTTCCCCTTTCCCTTCCCCTTCCTGAAGAATTGGCATCAGTCCAGCCGCCGCCGCCGCCGCCGCCATGATCATTTCCAGTATCACCCCACCCGCCACCACTATAGTTGTCATTATTACCTTCACGTCCACGTCCACGCCCGCGTCCTCGGCCTCTTCTTCCCCTTCCTCTGTCCCCTCGCCCCTGTTCCCAACCACCATCATTGAAGGCACCATGATTGTTATCAGCAGGATTCATCTCACTCTCATAATTACTCTGCTGCCAGGTGGCTCCTCCGTCATTGCCTCCACCAGAACCACTTTCACCCCAACTCTTCCCTGTGTTACCCTTCCAACTAGAAGACTTAGTATTAGCCCAACCGCCGCCATTGTTGTTGTCAGTTTCAGTTCCAGCATTACCCCATCCACCACTGTAGCTTTTGTTATTGCATTCATCACCTTGGTTGCTTTTGTTAGACCATCCATTACTACCAGTAGTGTGGTCATTTGAAGCACTGCCCCATAAACTATCGGTCATTTCAGATTCACGTTTTCCATCATAACCTTGGCTCTGACCCCATGCATTTTCATCCCTACCAGCATTTTGCATTCCACTTTCACTGCATCCGCGTCCGCGTCCGCGACCAAAGCCACGTCCACGTCCACGGCCACGTCCGCGGCCACGGCCATCTCCCCCATTATTGTCTGAGAGGCATAAATGAAATAAGATAAATTAAAAATGCAGATTCATAGATACAAAGAAAGGAGTAAGCGGCCATTGAGGAGGAATTTTAATCTAGATTCTGGTTTCAAAGTATTTTGATCTATCCATGGAAATTGAAATTCGAGCTCAATCTATAATATACTGACAATAGGAAAGCAGTATTATATTGTAAATAAGTATTTTGAACCTTGCACAGTAACATGTAAATTTATTCCCAATGCTGAAAAATACATACATTTAACGATTAATGATTTAAGATGATATGATTGCAATGACTTAAGATGACAGGAGCTACGATGACAATTTTCAGATGAAGAGACAACCTACAGAGATGAGAACTACTAAGATGCCCATTTATCTAATGTTATCGACATGCAAAAATAATTCTTTGAAACAATTGCCTCATACTTCTTGAATGACAAGAATTTCTCAACCTTAGGTGGAGGAACCTATTCATCTCTGTTTTTTTTTTTTTTGGGCGAAAGAGGAACCTATTCAACTCACTTTTAAGTTTAAATTCAAAGCTTGCTGAGATCAACCTGACGTCAATCATCCCCCAATTTGTAAAACTTATGACATCGTACATATTGAGTTGTGCACAGCTACTGTGACATTCCCTATTTTTTTTTTTTTTATGTGCATGCATATGTAAATATTTGTAACACGATTGATATGCATAAAAACTCATGGAGTGACTTATAAATGATCCAAAGATTTCAAAATGAATATAAAGGCTAAGTCAAAGAGGCGTAAAAGCTAAATTGTAAATTTTCATGTATTATATTGAAAGAAAAACTTTAGTTTTGTAAATTGACTAACTTATGTAGATTGAAAACGAATTAAAAAAGGGACCAAACGATTACGTATTCATGCCATTTAATGAGGATTTCATAGCTTTAACACATCATAATGCACATTACTTTATTTTCCGTTAATCATAATACTTGACACATTTATTTACCCTCAAAATTCTTTCACTTGACACGTAATACTTCCCATGCCTTGACTCATTTATTTTCAAAGCTTCATTCTGTACATGATAGATCATGAATTAGTAACTGCATTCAACCTCCAAAAAAAATCCCAATTGTAGTTTTAGCGGCCAACTTGCTTTTTTCAAATTGTTTTTCATAAGAGCCAGTTCATCAAAATTTTAGAAAGAATAAAGAATTTGGTTGGAATAAGTTTCCGATTATTTGTATTACCTTGACTTTCAAAATACGAACATGAGAAAAAATCAAATATTTTATATTTTTTAGTGTATATATTTTTGACTAGATTTCTGTTTCATATTCATTCTTTAAATTCTTTCACTTGACACATAATACTTCCCATGCCTTGACTCATTTATTTTCATAGCTTTGAGGGCAAATAAATGTGTCAAGTATTATGATTAACGGAAAATAAAGTAACGTGCATTATGATGTGTCAAAGCCATGAAATCAACATTAAATGGCACGAAACCAAGCTGCTCCTATTTAATTTCATTTGGCTGAGCAAAACAAAACTTAATTTGGCACTGTTAGCATTTCATTTTGGTGCACATAAAAAGAACCATGTCAGAAGCAAGTATGAGGGTGGCAAGTAAATGGTGAGGTGTTGAGCCATGGGAAAGTAAATCAAATGCCACCATATTGAGTTGTTTTCCAACTGAATTTCATTTGACTGAATCAAGACGGCATGATATTTCATTTGAATTTCATTTAGCTGCCATATTAGGTGCTAAGCAGAATCCATGTGCCAAGAGCAAATTCAATGGTGGCAAATGAACAGTAACGTGCTGATAAAAATTTAGTTCTAAAAAATTACAGCTTTTAGATCAAATAACTCAATTAAGAAATTAAGATAATCCAGTATATACCTGTGGACTTCTCCCATGAACCATCTATGATCGGTTTTCTTCCTGGTAAAATACTGTCATTGATATGATCCTGGAAGTATGACACCAGCTGCTCGATGTTATCAAATAATTGCTTCCTAAATTTGAATCCTTTAGGATGAATACCAATAAACTCATGACGCAGAGTTGTACTTTTAATGTAAGTCAAGATGAAAGTGCCAGGATGCTCAAATGAAATTGCAAAAGCATATACTATCCTTTTTGGATATTCTTCCTTCTCCTTTTTCAGTAACTCGTCAACCTCAGCTTTTGAACCCTTAAATTTTTTGTGATTCAGCATCGCTTTCAGATTAACCACCAATGGATTGACAAAGCGTTCCACAACCTATAAACATCCCAGGGAAAATAATGATGTAAGAAGTCGAGACAAATTCAAAAGTGTTAATTAAGAAGAACAAATGCTTAATACAAAACAACAACAACAACAACAACAAGCCTTTATCCCACTAGGTGGGGTCGGCTACATGGATTGCAAGACGCCATTGTGCTCTATCATTTATTAAGCTTTTAGAAATATTATTAATTAAGAGATCACGTTCAACAACTTCCAAGAGTGTTCTCTTAGGCCTTCCTCTACCTCTCTTAATCGGACTCAAAGTTATATGTTCCACTCTTCTCACTGGTGCCTCCCTTGGTCTTCTTTGTACATGCCCAAACCATCTCAACCGATTTTCTACCATTTTTTCCTCAATAGGTGCCACCCTCACTTTTTCACGTATGTGCTCATTTCGAATTTTATCTTTACGTGTATGTCCGCACATCCATCGTAACATTCTCATCTCTGCTACTCCAACTTTATGCTCTTGCTGTCCCGTTAGAGCCCAGCATTCACTACTATATAACATTGCCGGTCTGATAGCAGTACGATAAAACTTTCCTTTAAGTTTATTAGGCACCTTACGGTCACAAATAACTCCTTTAGCTTTTCTCCAATTAAACCACCCAGCTTGAATTCTATGTGAAATATCTCCACTGATTTCGCCATCATTTTGGATAATGGCTCCCAAATATCTAAACTTTTCCACTTGAGGTATAATTTGATCTCCCAATTTTACTTCCAAATTATTTTCGAATAGTCCTTTATCAAATTTACAATATAAATATTCCGTCTTACTTCTACTCAGACGAAAACCTTTCGACTCCAATGTCCTCCTCCATAACTCAAGTTTGCAATTAACCTCTTCTCTTGTCTCTGCTATAAGAACTATATCATCCGCGAAGAGCATACATTTCGGGATTTCCTCTTGAATATGTTCCGTCAAAACATTTAAAATCAAGTTGAACAAATAAGGACTCAGAGATGATCCCTGATGTAGCCCAATCTTTATAGGAAAATCCTTTGTTTGACCACTAGGCGTTCTTATACTAGTTTTTACCCCCTCATACATATCTTGTATGGCTTTAATATAAGCAATCCGTACTCCCTTTTTTTCCAACGCTTTCCAAAGCACTTCTCTTGGTATACGGTCATAAGCTTTTTCCAAATCAATAAAAACCATGTGTAGATCTTTATCTTTACAACGATACTTTTCCATTAATCCCCTTAGTAGATAAATCGCCTCTGTAGTTGATCTACCTGGCATAAAACCAAATTGATTCTCAGAAATACTTGTCTCCAATCTCAACCTATGCTCAATTACTTTCTCCCACAATTTCATTGTGTGGCTCATGAGTTTAATCCCTCTATAAATGCTTAATACAACTAGTGAAAATTGAATTTCCTCCCAGGGCATTGTCACCAAACGGAGAAAAATAATTATTTTTCCCAAGTCAGTGTCCAAAAGCCACTAGAACTTGAAATCGTGAATAATTTGCTTTATTGGATACAGTATAAAAGAACTCTAAGGTTGTACATGAATTAGTTCGATGCTAGAAACTCAAACCAAACTGATCTCTACTGAATCTAAAATTAGGAAACCCAAATAACCCATAAGAAATTCTGAAATTGGACCATTGATTGCAATTTAGTTTGTTTTTAACTCCTGCTTTACTGTTTTTAAAGTTTGTTAGTATTTTGATATCAATTATAATGCATTTAATAAAAATACATACCAAGATAATACATATCAAAACAGCTATAAATAAGTGATAACCAATAGTTCAACAAAACAATTGCAATAATTGTCTGATGGGGAGAAGGGGTGGAGAGGGTGTAAGGGTGAACATGTAGTGGAGTGAAAGGTGAGATGTAAGAGCATGTCCAATGTATAAAGTTGTGTTAGAATATTCGATAAGGTTGCAAGTGCAAACTCGGAGTAACATGTCACTGAAGTTTGTATATGGGAGCTAGTGTGTTAGTCTCAGTTTTATTCCACACAGGTGACTTATCACTTGGCAGTTTGGTTGGTTGGTTCCCTGAACACTTCTAACAAAAACAGAACCAAGAGTCTGATCCATGAGATAAGTCTGAAACAGATCAGCAACTTCATTTATCATAACACACAAAGAACAGCATATAATATAATGAATCCCAGATATTTCCTGAAATATTAAGGAAGTTGACCTTGTCTATGTCCTCAAATATTTCTTCTCCTATCCTTAATGTCTTCCCAAGTGCAAGCATGCTTTTCATATCTGGAGCTTTTCCACCTTCAACAATGTCTTTGTGCACACAAAGTCCATCAAAAATTTTAAGAGATAAGGTTAATTTCCACAGACAACTACCGCTTGGGTGAAAAATATAGTGGCCAACAGCTTTATCTGCAAGGAACTACAAAACAGAAAAAAATTAAGACACCGCCAGTCAAAATCTAAAAACATTCTAACATAGAAAACAACTGACCTAAGACATTGAGCAAAACGTAGATAACTAACCAAACTATTAACTATTAAACACCAAAAAAAATGTACCTCTTTCGCTAGATCAGCAGTTATATTTTGAAAATGGGGATGAGAAATCATCCTGGACTTGAAATGTTTATTTACAAGCTCCTCCTTGTTTATTTCCCCTGATTGACTCGGTAAAATTTTTCCTTCACAGTAATAAGGATCCATGTCTTGGAAACTTTGCTCACCATCACTCTTCAACTCACTTGGTTTACATGTCAAATGCACCCGGTATCTGTTCTTGTCAATTAATTTGATCTTGCAATTAAGCACAGCACCTTCACACAATTTATCCGTTAAAAATATATCATCAGTTTCATCTGAAAAATCTTCCTTAAGCAATACTGCAGCCAATCCAGAGTCAAGTATGCAAAATGCTTGCTTTGACTGCACATTACGAACTGTTGCCTGAACTCTCTTCCCCTCAATAGGTACATCCCCAGTTTCTCTAGTCATCATCAAGAACTCCTCATCCTGAGTAGGTTCCCTATAAGGTATCCGGGGATCTTTAAATCCATCAAGAAATTCTTCCTTTATATCATAGAGAGTCTCTCTTTTACATTCTCCTGTTTCTACTTCCAGTCTAGCTGCATAATCATTCACATCAAAAGTTTGTAGCAGGTTAGGTTCATCCTGCAAAATTTCAATTGCATTCACTTGGGTAGCATCAGAATCTGGATTATTGTGTCTATATACAGCTCTTGCGAATTCCTCAGCAAGATGATAAGACTCAGGATGAACTCTTGTACGATCCAGAATGTTAGCAACGGTATCAGCAAAGATTGGTTCATTACATGACACCTTTAAAAAGCCAACTGCATTCCAGAAAATCCTCATTGAGTTCAGACTACATTTACTCAAATACTTCCTATCTCCCAGAGTTGTTCCAAGTAATTCTCTACACAGAATGTCAGCTTTTTTGGGTCCAAGACCAGAAACAAATTGCAATGGAGCAGAAAGCCAATTATGGCCGATAACCAAATTTACATCCACGCCTACTTGGTTGGTGATATCTACCATGACCCATTCAATTATCTCTAACTTATCATCACGTGTTAGAAATTGCTCCAAAGGATTCAGCTTCCAAGATAAAAGCTCCTTTTTGAACCCACAGAGTGTTGCAACCATTGCCAATGGATTTAGAAGGTAACGTCCAAGAGCCACTGCCCTCTTCACAATGCCTATATCATCTCAAGAACGGAAAAACCATGACCAAGGAAACATGTTATTTAAAAAAAAAAAATAAAGAGAGTAAAGAAATGAAATCATAAGAAAAGAAAACGATCAATTGCCTTGTTGTCTGGGAAGCTGGTCCTCAGAAATTTCCGAATCTTCATAAAGGCGAGGCAAGCTTTCATCCCCTAAAACTATTGTTAGTCCTTTCATCTCCTGACTGACATCTTCAGGATTTTCCCCCCGCATCACTGAAATAATCTGATTGGAAAAAAAAAATTAATATTTCCATGAATCATAAGGCGTACTGACCATAAACATGCATATATAAGTAACACTAACAACAGAAAACTTTCATCTGTTTTCACCAAAAAAGCTGCTAACTTATTAATATTTTTTTACAAAGAATAGCTAGTAGATTCCATATGTGATTGAGAAACGCATACAATTTTGAAAACAGAAATTAAAATTTATGAAGACAGTTAAAAAACAAAGAAAAGATTGAGACCCCAATGAAACATACACATTTCAAGAAAAAAGAACCAGGTCCAACAACCATCAAATACTTGTTATAGACACTATGAACTAAATCTACTTTAATCTAGATGAAGACACCTCAAATGTTCCGTCACATGTCCGCAATCAGCATCAAATCTCATGTCTACAGCAATACTCATGCCTCATAGGAATTAGGATTGAATTTTTTTTTTTAATTCAGCTTCTCTAAACTTCGGTTATTGCTAACAGTAGGTTCATTGACCTATAAATTTGGAGTTGACAACACAGGCACCAGGTTAGCATGTAACTATAGCAAATATAACTTTATAGGACAAGTTGTCTAAAATTAATTAAAAGAATTTCCCGAACATATGTTGTGGAATTACAGATCGATTTGAATTGCTAATATTTTGGAAGCAGAAAACAATATTGAGCCTTCAACTCAGAAAAGGAACAGACATTGGAAGTGATAAATTTGATATTGGAAGTACTAGAAAGAGAAGGTACAGAATGAAAGTCGCTGCATTTAAGTCTCCAGTGTAAATTATTTATAATTGCATAATTGATCCCTAACTACTTATAGGTCAGAAACATCATTATTAATTATACAGAGTCAGGAAGAGAATATGTTATGCTTCTTCTGGCAGCATCCACTTATCAAGTTTTACATAAACACAACATGACAATGATCAGGAGGAAAAGCAAATTTTCAAACAGAATCCAAGGGATCTCATTGGTAGACTAGAGGTAAGAAAATCTTTATCATTCCAAATGAAAAACTGATCGATTTTTAAGTAAAAACTATATTGTAGAATATATATTATCAGGAGAACTGATGAGATAGGAAAAGTGGACCAAATGGAGTTAACGAATTAGCTTACCTCGTTAATGTCATCTCTCAACCGTATACAGGATGCATTAGCTCCGATAACAATTACTTGTGGTTGATGATTTGTTAGGAACTTAAGAAGTCGCTGTTGATCATTTTTCCTCCGCTGCTGATCATTTATATTCTGTGATCGTAGAGTAAGTGACCCAGCATGGATCACATCAACCAATTCGCCTTTAGAATCCAACATCACAAATGCAGTGCCCGGCTTTCCAATTCCCCAACAACAGGCCATGACTTTGGAAGCACCACCAGCACCCTTCTCTTGTGCAGTGGCATTGCCCCTGCATTGATATGGTGCCACACAGACTCTGTTCCATAATTCCCTCCCATACTCCATTATTAACCAGTTTTTGGCCTTAGCAGTCAATAATTCTCGTGCTTCCTTCTCCATAGATGGCAGAAGAAAATTTGAAATAGCATCCTGCACAATTGACTTACGCTGTTCATTCCAAAGCTGAGCAGACGTACGTTCACTGTGGTTGAGATAAACATCATTGCAAGCATTTATTAATTCAGATAGAACACGATCAGGCAACCTTATTTTAACTTGAAGAAGCTCCTCTTTCTCAGCATTTTGAATGACAAACCACTGGGCATCCTTGAACTTTGTGAGGGGTTTGTCCTGTAGCCACTTGACACTTGCTAATTGATGATGTTTATCTATTGTTCTATTTCCTTTCAATGTAGGGCCAGTTGAAAGTAGAGCACTATTCATATATATGCTGCGAACATATTTCCTCAATGACATCTCACTGCTGATCTCCACTGCAGCCTAGAGAAAGAAAATTATCTATTAGTAAAGTAAGCTAGATTGACTCCAGGGTTATGCAGAACCAAATTGATAGCAGACCATGTGCCTAGCGCCTTCAAGCACAAATTCTGGAGTTTCAAATGTTGCACGCTTGTATATCGAAGCTAACTCCTCAGGAGATTCCTCAGGATCCTCATGATTCTCCATTCCCTGTTGTGGAATAATCTCAGTTACTGCAAAGCGCGCACATGCACAAAAACAGAGATGCACAAGATAAATGGCAAAAGGTTACCACTTTCTCAGGAGTAATTAGCAACCCAAATTTCTCGGAGCTCCCAAATTTTCTTGCAAGCAACCATAGACCTGCCACACTGCATTTAGAATATAAAGACTCCTTCACAGGCCTTTTATAACCGACATCCAAGAACCCTTCAACCGGAGGAAAATGTAAATTAAACTTCAGTTCGATATCATCAATCTCTCTATCTGATTCTGCTGACTTGAGCATATTGGTGATAGTTTCAGAAAGCTGCTGGTTGAAAATGGCTTTTTCATCAGAGAGAGCCGTTTGGCATCCTTCATGAAAACGATTGTTATAGGATGTCATGAGAACACTCTTTCGCTTCTGAAGAAGCAACCATTTTTTATCCAATTCCCTGATTATCCAAAGTACCTACACCCATTAAAAAAAGAAAAAGTTTCCCATCAATAGCATAGGCATTAATTTATCCAATGAATTACTTTGTTATTTCCACAACCTACCTTTCGTCCTGGACAATACTACCTAATACCCATAACTGAGACATTGAGGTGAACTCAATGTTTAGGCCATAAAATCCAATAATAAAACACATGATGTTAATGATCACCTTGTGCCATTTCAGCTGAGGCTTTCTCTCAATATCTTCTACTGTTCTCCCTGCTTCATCCTGCTCTGGATCTTCCAGAAGACTGAGGCACTGTTCCTTCCGGTACATTGCAATAAATGGTATCTAAAACATAAAAAAAGAACGTCAAAAAATTAAGGACCTCTATTCACAGAGATAACCAAAACTGTAATTAAAAACCACACTACCACTTACGTCATATTTCTTCACATGATTCAATTCCAAAAACCTCACAATATCTTCCCTCTTTATTCTAGCACGCAGTCTGCATGATTCATCCTCTTCTCGTTTCTCACTAAACAATGGATTTGAATCAAGTTGACTAAGAATCCAAGAACTTTCTTCTTCTATACTCTTTATGTCACACGGAATTGATCCCATCATGTCCTCAAATACCTGTTTGAAAATCTATTAGCTGATTAAAATTAAATCGCAACAGTATGGTTACAATTAACAAGTTGAAACTAGAATAAATTTGAAACCAGGACCTGCATCCTCTCAGGTATGTCTATATCATCTAAAGAGTTACACTTTCCAGTTACATTCACTTCTGTCAGAACCAGTGACTCAGACTTGTAACACTCATCAGTCTCGACGGATGCAAATGGAACTTCCTTGCAATGTTCTGGTAGTGGAACACCTGTGCCAAAAGTATATTTGGCTTCATTTAGCTGTAACGACGACTTCTTGGATTCACTAAGCTTCCCTTGTCTGAGTTATACCGTGAAGATAGTGAGTAAATATTTAAATTTAAATTATTAGTAAATTCAACCGCATTGATGTTAACTACAACATACCTGAACGTATCTTTCTCCCCATACGCATCCTCTTCATCCACTATGAAATCTTCCATGTCATCCTCTGAATCATCAGATACATGCTGGTCATCTTCAACATTATCATCAAAAAGTGATCCTGGAAAACCAAACATTTTATGACTAGTCAACAAAAGAATGGCGCCAAGAACTCAAGCAAAAAGTAAAACCGTCAGTGAAAAGCTATCACAGATCATCATTGGAAATTTGCCCCAAAAAAAGGGGGAGAGGCAACATACTTAAGAATTCCGAAGACCGTCCCTTTTTCTCACTTTCTGTGCCAGCCTTTTTAAGCCTCTTAAACTGTTCATTGCCCTAGGACAAAATCAATGAATCATAAAGAAGCAATTTGTTGCAAACACACAGAGCAAGAAATCAAAACAAAGCAAATGCAAATGCTTACAAATTCTTCCTGATTAATGCCCAAGTTTTTGTTTTCACGAATTAGCTCAAGATCATCATCATCAAGAACAATGCAATTTGATGGTTTTCTGAAATAGTTAGCGAAGAGCAATCAGTGTCGAGTAACATATATAGAATTGCATTGCAGGGTAAGAAGGGAAATGAACCGCTTCTTCTTTTTCGGCTCTTGCGTTTCTTGTGGATTGTCTTCCTCCTCTTCTTCATCAAAACCAACGATAAATCCATCATCCTCAAAGTTATCCAAATCATCCTCTGCGTCACCAAGTGAGGGAAAAAAGAAGTCATTAGATGATTTTTAAAAAAAAAAAAAAGTTAAGTGTAATAAGTTCTCCGGGGCTTATCAGTACACGATATACACAGACTAAGGTCGGAAAAAAAAAACGAAGAAACCGAAAAAAGCTACAAAGCGATAGCTTGAAAGCAGAAACTAAAAGATTGAGAGAGCTGAGGGAGGAAAGAAATAAAACGAAGAGTTGACTGCAAAACCAAAATATAAGCTACCTTAAAAATGAATCATGCAAAATATAATCCCATGATAATACACAGTAACGTTATGATTTAACTTATCACGCCTCACCGCGACATCAAGCAATAGGTCAAAATATCCCGCAATTTTGCAGCCTTAAGATATCGCCAGAAAATCCCGCCGACGCATGCAATGAAAAAGAGAAGCCTCTCATAATTCCATATTAATCTCAAATTTCGGGGAAAATGCTTTATTGAGTTTCTTAAAGTTAAGCTTGAACTGAAAAAAAGCATTTTGAAATTAACAACGGCGACTTCCTTAATCCTGTAAAAACCAAAAAAACAAAAACAAAAAGGGAATGTCCACTAATGTTACATCAAAAGACTTACTGCGCATTATAGAGAGCCAAAGGTAAAACCAAGGACGAAAGAAAGGAAGAGGAACAACGAAAAGAGGAATGAAGCTCAAGTTTAAAGTTCAGGATTAAATATTTGCACAAGAGGGCGCTGATTTTTAGTGCATTACCATCTTCTAATTCTTCTTCGTCACCCTCGTCGTCGTCTTCCACTGTGATAGCTTGTTCTTTCATTTTCCCTTTCTGTAGAACTCTCTCTGCAAGATGTAAACCCGAATGAACGATCAAAACCCTGAAAAATGCAATCCGATCAAAAATACACATGACAAGAGAAGGTTCATTGTGATAAATTCGACCTCGTTCTTCGACGGAAAGCGATTTTCTTCGCCTTCCCATGGCTGTTTCAGCGAGCAGAAACCACTAAGCCCTGAAGAGTACTGAACAACGAAAATGCGTGGGCGGAAATAGTGGGTAGCGACTGGAGATCAAGCGAAGCGACCAGCGCAAAATGCAAAACAGAAAAAGTGAGTAGATTACAGCAGGAGAAGGGGGAAAAATAGTTGTATAAAAAAAAAGAAAAATAAAAATAGGAACGAATTTGATGATATGCCCTTTGGCATCTGAGGAATTTACGGGAATGCCACTGTCCCCTTGTTTAATCTTTTTCCGCCCTTTCCACGGCGCCATGTCACGTTTAGTGTTGGAGAGATCGGGATTCCTTGGTTTACGTGGCGTGGTCTCAGGGACACAGTTGGGAGCTACTTGCAAGGGTAAAAGGCAAAAATAGTAGAAGAGGCTGGAAAAGTCAGCTCAAGTAAATTTAAAAAATTTTAAGATAAAATTTAAAAATTTAAAATATTTTTTTTACCCAGGACTTGTTTGGGACTTTAAAATAAATTTAAAAAAATTCAAACCAAACTTAAACTCGAGTAAACTTAGTTTGAATACCAAAATTTCTTATTTATTATTAATAAAATAATATAAAAATTGAAAATATTAATTTTTTAAATAAAAATTAAAATTAGATAAAAAAATAAAAAATATTTAATAATTTGAGTATTCAAGCTGACCCGAATAAGTTCAAAAGCTAAAGGACTTAAAGTCAAGTTTGGCTATATAATCTTTTTTTTATATGGTAGAATACTTTTATGCTCAATTTAAAAAAATTCAATTCAAATTGAGTCCAACTCAAATAAGTTTAACTTGCCCGAATTATCGACTGTAAAAAAATATAAATATTTTTTTAAAAAACACTCAATATCTTTAACTAAATAGGGTGCAAAAGTATTCTTAAACTTGCTTTAATGAGTGCAATAATCACCATTTTATTAAACTTGACTAATGTTCATTAACGTTGACCACTAAAACAAGGAGAAGCAAATGTAAGACACAAAAATACATATAAACTTTTTAATTATTTTACATCTAATCCTATTTTGAATAATATCATTCAAATTTTAATCAGTTAAGTTAATTAATATTTAAATAAAAGAACATCCCAATATAAATTCACACCATATTAACTAATGTTTACCTCAATTTCAAGCAAACTTCAATATGTAAAAGCTTTTGTATTATAAATTTAATCAAAACACACACTATATATCCTTTAAAAGTCAATTTGAATATTTAGCTTATGAATAATGTTCTGATCTAAAAATATTTTACTTCTTTCTCCATGATTAAATCAATCATTACTTGTATAGTGGGTAAACAAGCATGTAAGTAACGAGATTAATAACTTTTTTAGTTTAATAAAAATTTAGATGAATTTAGAGCAAAAAAAATAGATGAATTAAATTTCAAATATTTACTAATATAATCTTCATGTTATGAACGCGATTTAAACTTACATCTATGTGAAAATGTGGACAAGCCATTGACTCCTGTAAATCTAACAAAGTCAGCCATAAATAGCTTTTCACATGACAATGGTTTTTCTTTCCACATCTTCAACTCCAATTCACCACCTTCCCTCCACTTTTTATCTAGATCACTTTGATTAAATTTAAATAATTTTAATTTAAAATTTTATTTAAAAAATATTACTAAACTATGATTGATAAGGGATACACTTGTATTTGAGTATTTGACTTTCATCCCCTTTTCTCCAGTCAATTAAAGCAATTTCTTGCCCATCGATTTCTTGATTGTTTATATGTTTGTTTATGATTGATATATTTGGCCTACCTTAGTACATCCAAATTTACTCTAAAATCTCACATGAACTTATCATTACTAGAGTTATCAATAAAAGTTAGCAAACTCTTATAGGCCTAATCCTTGAGGGCTCAAGCCCATAGACTAGCATGTCTCAAATTGCTCATATTTTTTTAAGTTCCATCCTTGTCGAAAGAGCTTAGAATCGGGCTTGCATAACTTTTTTGTAAATTTATAATTATGTTAGTACATAATTAAAAAACTTGTATGATTTTTATATATTAATTCAAAAATAAAAATAATCCAAACAATTTCAACCATATTATTTTGCAATATTAACAATTTCCAACAATTTCAGCAATATGCTAACCAGAAAAAAGAGACATATAGGGCATAAAAGGGCTTGGCCTTTTAAAGAGCCTATAAGGCCCATTGCTACAAGAGTTCTCCTAGGCAAAAATCGCCCATTTTTCAAAGCACCGCCCTCAAAGAATACAAGACCTAAATGTGTAGCTTGAAGGAATTCACCCTTGTTCACGACACTAATCGTAACAAGAAGTCCAAGGCAATCATCATTGGCTTACCAATAATCTCCACAAGAACACTTCCCATCCTTAAAATGATGAAACCTACGCATGTCACGCACAATAATTTCCCTCCCAGTCACAAGTGAAATGTACTTACTTGCGTTATGGCAATCACCACAGACTCTCAGATTCTTCCTTATGTGTATTGTTGTGCCTGGCCTTGTGTTTAGAAGTCCAAATGCTATGGCAAGCCTCTCACTATGACTATTAAGCAATTGCTCCTTCACATCTTCTTCTACATCATGAATAGAGTTTGTGTCTGCCACATAACCAGCGGCTTTTATCTCATCTCCTAGAGTCTCAAGAAAATCATAGATTCTTTTGGATTGTGGGTGATTGGTACTTCCAGAGTAGAAAGTGTGAACTTCATTTCTCAGTTCCACCAAACTGCAGCCTGGAGTTTTCTCAATCCCTTGCTTCTCCATGGCCGTCCTTACCTTGGCCACTTTGTCCCACATGGAAGCGGAGGCATACATGTTCGCGAGCAAGACATGGTACCCGCCATCGTTTGGGTTTTGCTCGAAAATTTTGTCAGCAACTTTCTCCCCTAGGTCTACATTTTTATGGATCCCGCAAGCACCAAGCATGGCACCTAGAACATTGATTCCTGGGTCTGTAGGCATCTTGCGAATGAAGTTCCAAGCGTCATCGAGCCGTCCAGATCGTCCTAGGAGATCAACCATGGCACCATAGTGATCCATTGAAGGCTCTAGGCCATATTCTTCCTTCATGATTTCAAAGTAATCAAGGCCCTCTTCCACAAAACCTGAATGGCTGCAAGCTGAGATAACAGTCAGAAATGTAGTGTCATTTGGTCTAATAGAGCCCCTCTGCATTTCACTGAATAGATCCAAAGCTTCTTTTCCAAGGCCATGTGTTCCATACCCATCAATCATTGCATTCCACGTTATCACATGTCGCTCTTCCATCACATCAAAAAGTTTTCTCGCTGTTTCGATGGCTCCACATTTCGCATACATGTCTACAAGAGCAGTGGCAACAAAGACATTCTTGTCCATACAAGTTCTTATAACAAGGCCATGGATCCACTTAGCTTGGCGTGTAACTGATAAATCTGCAAGAGCAGTAATGACACTCACAAATGTAAAGGAATCTGGTTTTATATCATGAGATTGCATCTTACAGAACAAGTTTAAAGCTTCATTTACACAACCATTTTGAGCATAACTTAATAACATGGCATTCCAAGTGACTTGTGTTTTCTCCTGCATACCATCAAATATTGTGGCTGCAATATCGACTCTATGACACTTTGAGTACATGGATATTAAAGAGTTCATAACTGACACATTAGTATTGAATTTTAGTTCATTTAATAATTTATGAACAAATTTCCCACTTTCAAGATCATTTAAATCAGCACAGGCATGTAAAGCTCCCATTATGGTAACATTTGTAGGTTCCACCCCCTCATTCAACATCTCCAGAAAAGTTGCAAATGCTTCTTCAGATTCACCATTTTGTCCATATCCATCAATCATGGAATTCCATGAAACAACAGTCTTACTATTCATTCCCTCAAAAATCAACCTTGCATCCCTCACTGACCCGCACTTGAAATACATATCCACAAGCGCCGTTGAGAGGTTAACAAAAGATCCAAACCCAGATCTCAAAGCATAGCCATGAATTGACTTTCCAATCCTCAAAGACTTGATGTCTGCAACAGCAGGCAAAACACTAACCAATGTGATGGAGTCAGGCTTCTGACCTCCCTCTTGCATTTCTGAAACTAACTTTATAGCTGCCTTGGCCAAGCCATTCTGTGCAAACCCAGAAATGACTGTATTCCAAGAAACCAAGTCCCTCTGCGGCATTCTCTCGAACATCTTGTATGCTTCATTAATCTGTCTACATTTTGCATACAAATTCACAACCGCAGTCATGGCAAACAAGTTCGATTCATGCCCACAAGTTATTAACTGCCCATGAATCTCTTTACCCCTCTTGAGGTCCAATTTATCACCACACAATTGCAACAAATAGGTGAAATCATAAACAACCGGCCTAACATCATCCGATTTCATACTATGATAAAAAGACAAAGCATCGCCTAAAGTTGAGTTTTTAGCGTACCCTTTGAGCATAGTGTGGTAAAGCACATCGATTTTGTCTTCAATGGGCTCGAAAACACGAGCAGCCTCACTGATGCTGCCATAGTTACAGAACAAACTTACAAGCTTGGTCTGGAAGAGGTGTTCATGGTAGAAGCCATTCTTGATGATGAGAGGTAACATTTGGTGGAGTTCTTGAATGGAAGTGCAGAGTTCTAAGAGGATTGAAGAGGGGTGTCTGTAGACATGAGAAGGAATGTAAATTCTCTCGTAAAGATTATTATTATTATTATGGGATGTGGCAGAAGGCACGGAGGATTGAGATGAAGGAAATGAAATTTTTTTGGAAATGGGTGGAGGTGGAGGAAGAAGAGTCAATAGCTTCGAGCTCATTCTTCGCTGTTATGTCTCTCACTCGAGATTCATTCTCCAATTCGCAAGTGCCTTCTTCAAATTCATAGTTCTTCCCACTTCCCACGGATTGAGATTTTTTGCGAAGAAGACAAATGAAGAATTATGGCTTGTTTACTGGCTTCTGTTTGTTTTTCATCCGGAAGCTATAAATTCAAATAAAACTTTATAAAAATTTTATACTACAATGCAAAGCTCTGAAAATCAAATCATTTATTGAATCGGTCAAACTAACAGATTATAAATTAGTAATTTAATTTAAATTAAAACGAGAGTCAATTTGAATGATAAACTAATTATGATTAAAATAATACTTTTTCTATCTCAAATTATAAGACACTTTTAAATAAAATTTTAAATATCAATAAATTTTTTTAAATACACTTAACAATCTTATTTTTTTAAAATAAAAATTTAAACTTTCAAAAATACCTATAATTTAATATATTGAAAAAAAAGTATGAAAATTAATTATAGAGAGAAAAAAAGGTAATATTAAAATTGTTACATTTAATGAAATCTTAATCTTCTCAAAATATTTTATATTTTAAGACAAAAAAATTCCTTCAAGAATGTCATATAATTTAAAAAGGAGGAGTACAATTTAAATAAAAAGATATTAATTATAAAAATATTTAACTAATTTAAAATTAATTTCTAATACAAAATACAAATACAACAATAATTATAGAATTACAACCATTAAAAAGTTTAACAATAATAAAATATAACTTTTTAAATATTTATTTTTACAATTATAATTTACAGCCCTTCAATCATTAAAAAGTTTAAAACTAATCACTAAAATTATCAACAATGACAATCATAATTTATAAATGTTAAACAATAATCAAACAAATGAACAATAGCAAATAATGAAAGATTAAAACAATTAAGACACAATTAATTTAAAAGAATATTAAATCTTTTAAGTTCGAACTTACAATTAAAGCCCTGTATTCAAAATTCAAACTACAGACAGTGAAATTTAGTTTAGCCCTTTGTTGCCTTGCTTTTTAAATTTTCAAGCTGAATTTTTTTACTTTTTATTTAGTTTTTACAATTTTAAAAAAATAAAACCAAGAAAATTAAAAAGTGACCCGACTGACCAGCAACTCGGCTATCGGGTTATCCCGAGTTGACCCTAGGTCAGCCGGGTTACACCGAGTCAATGGCTGGCCAATTTAAGTGGAAATCTAAATCGAAAAAGAGACCAAATTATCGGTTCACAAGCTAAACTGGTTGATTCAGTTTGAATTTTCATACAGTGCTACAATGAGATTTGAATAGAATTATGGATCAAATCTCACTAAATACCTCTTGCTTGCGCTACTGACACAGTGATGATGGTAGCTATATTTGAGTAAATTATCTTAAATTCTTATAATCACTGATTAAATTTCATTGAAGGGAAAAATATGTTTAGTTGTTATATTTGATTCATATTTTATTATTCAAAAAATATGGTTCTCAATACTTTTTGTATTTTATATTGACATGTAATTAAATCTAACAATGAAAGAAGCACAAATGATAAATTATGTTCATTAATAGAAAAAAAATTAAAAGTTTAAAACTTATAATAAAATGTCAATCCAGGTCAGGCTTTCACACACCGCATAGCATGACAGTTTAGCTTGCTATAATTTTATATTTAATATGGCTTCAGAATGATGTTCATGATGTCTAAAAAATTGATGAATAATAAAGGAGGGTGCTTTAATTCTTAAATGATAGCTTAAATAAAATAAAATGATAATTTTAATGTAAAAACAAATGATAAATTTCAAATAAAAAAATTATATGTGAAGATGGAAGGACCCTAATTTGGTTAGACCTTTAATTTATGAATCTTCACTTATAATTTTTTATTTAAAAAAATTAAGTCTATAATAAATTGTTATCATTCATGAATTAACATATACAAATTATGTTTCGTGTTATTTCGTTTAGTCTTTATTATAAGTCACTTATAAGTAATTCACATAAATAAAAGCATTAATTACATTGTTAAAATTATCTAAAAATTGCTTTATTTTTATTTTTATCTCCTATAAATATCATAAATTTTAAAAATAAAACACCTCATCAGAAATTGAAAAGAAAAACATATTTAGAATAAACCAATATATAATAACAACAACAAGCCTTTATCTCACTAGATGAGGTCAGTTACATGAATTGTAAGATGTCATTGTACTCTATCATTTACTAAGCTTTTAGAAATATTATTAATTAAGAGAGCGTTCAACAACTTTCAAGAGTATTCTTTTATGCCTTCATTTACCTCTTTTAACAGGGCTCAAAGTTATATGTTCTACTATTCTCACTGGTGCCTTCCACGATCTTTTATGTATATGCCCAAACCATCTTAAATGATTTTCTATCAATTTTTTCTCAATAGGTGTTACCCTTACTTTTTTGCGTGTATGCTCATTTTAAATTTTATTTTTACGTGTATGTCCACACATCCATCATAACATTTTCATATCTGCCACTTCAACTTTATGCTCTTGTTGTCCCGTTAAAGCCCAACATTCACTATTATATAACATAGCTGGTCTGATAACAGTACAATAAAACTTTCCTTTAAGTTTATTAGGCACTTTACGGTTACAAATAATTCCTTTAGCTTTTTTTCAATTAAAACACCTAACTTGAATTCTATGTGAAATATCTCCACTAATTTTGCCATCATTTTGAATAATGACTTATAAATATCTAAACTTTTTCACTTGAGGTATAATTTAATTTTTTAATTTCATTTCCAAATTGCTGTCAACTAGTTTTTTTACCAAATTTATATAATATAAATATTTCCTCTTATTTCTACTTAGATGAAAACCTTTCGACTCCAATGTCCTCCTCCATAATTTAAGTTTATAATTAATCTCTTCTCTTATCTTTGCCATAAGAACTATATCATTCGCAAAGAGCATACATTTAAAATTTTTCTCTCGAATATGTTTCATCAAAAACATTTAGGATCAAGTTAAATAGATAAGGATTCAGATTATTCTTAATATAGTATAATCTTATAAAAAAAAAATCTTTTGTTTGATCACTAAATATTCTTATATTAGTTTTTACCCCCTCATATATATCTTCTATAACTTTAATATAAGCAATCCGTACTCCTTTCTTTTCCAAAGCTTTCCAAAGCACTTCTCTTGGTATACAATTATAAACTTTTTCCAAATCAATAAAAATCATGTGTAAATCTTTATCTTTACAACGATACTTTTCCATTAATCCCTTCAGTAAATAAATTGCCTTTGTAATCGATCTACCTAACATAAAACCAAACTAATTCTTAGAAATACTTATCTCTAATCTTAACCTATGCTCAATTACTTTCTTCTACAATTTCATTGTGTGGCCAATTAACACTATATAAACCCTTATATTTAGGATCACCAAATTTTTCTAAAAGACAACTTATATCTACCGAGGGAGCAATAGAGTAATATTTTACAGTGACAGTGATCCAAGTGCCAACTGCCAAGTTTGAAGAGAATGGTATAGTGCATAAATTCCTTAGTAAAAAAGGACCAAGAAGCCAGGTAGTTAACCCCCATGCTCCGTTTATCTATTTAAATATGAACAGTGTCCTATGATGGCAATAAAATACATACACCCTACATTTACATTAAAAGAAACCAGAATATTATTACCTAACATCATAAATTTATATACAAGAGTCCTTAAAAACATGGCCTTATGCTGAAAGAACCCATGTCAATTAAAAAAAATGGGCAAAAACAAAACTGAAGTACATCAGAGCTCTTCTTTTCTCCTGCAAGCAACACATACAAAATCAGGTAAGAACCCCACAAATTAACCAAACAAAGGTGCAAGACTCGCTTTTAATCACAATTCCACAAGAAATGTTTCCATAACAACAATGAATATATATACATACATACATGCAAAAGTCTAATGTCATTTGCAGCATAAAACATAACATGCAAAGAACTGAAGCAAAGGCAGTATCCTGAGAGTAATGTTACAATACAAGGAGTGGCAGATTTTGTTAGCTAAAGTAGTTATGCGGGAAATTACTTTAAGATTTGGTTTAAAATTGCAATACTTATATTAATTACAATTATTCTCAACAGACTGCCAGAATAATAATCCCCAAATCATAATTCTAAGGAAGAATAGGACTGCAATATTAAATTCAGTGTTTAATTTATCAAGTAGAAAAGGAATTTTTAAGTTAAAAACGCTCCTTGAGTCCACCAAGTCCATATGGGTATGAGAGATTGGTGATAAACATGAGCCACAAATAAGCACATTGAAAGGAGAACTAGAAGCAGAATATTGACCATTTTTAAAAATGACAAGTTGACTTGGGTTGATGAAGCTAGAGCTATTGATGAGAAGCCTACTCATTTGTTCTCTATTTTTGGCTATACTCCCATTGGATTAGATCATCATTCACCATCCACGCAAGTAGTTTTAGTGGGTTAAAGAATCTCACAAATTCTCACTATAGTAATCAAGAAAAATGCAGTAACCATATTAACAATGTTAGCAGAAAACCAGAAACTGTGTAATGATGAAAGTGTAAAGTCTCACCGATTCACGGCATTGCTACCCAGTAGAGCTGCAGATTGAGCAAGTTCAAATATCTTTTCAAAATTATGCTGCCCAATTGCTTTTTTATCAAATATGGCATCTGATAGAACTACTGATGATGCTCCTTGCCTAATATATTCCCCAATTGAATCTACAACCATTTAGAAAAATCATATACATTATACACTCATGGTGCATGACAACAAATTGATTACTAATTAAGATGCATGTGTGCGTTCCTATTCATATATAGATATAAGTCAAAATATTGTACAGAAAACTCTTTCTAAAAGGAACAACTATAGTTTGCAGGAAGCAATTCTTATGGGTTTACTAACTGCCCAATACTACAACTTCTAGAAAGAAAATATAAAAAGAAGAAATAATGGACAGATAATGTCAAAGACAGCCAAGTATATTCAGGTTATATTCCCTTTCACTGGCTATTTAGTAAGTATAGTGGCACTGTGATCATAAGTATGCTCTGGCTTGAGGAACATTCTGAAGATTCATCTCCATCGTCACCACCCTCTGGGCAGACAGTCAACTAATAATGACAAAAAAATCCTTTGTAAAGGAAGCTATGAACTGACATGCTTATTATTAACTTTCGTTTCCTGACAAGTTACAAATATATACAAGCATTGTTATCTACGATTGATGTCTAACCAATTGAATTAAGTCAGAAGTAACCTGGTTTGGAAAATAACTGCCAACAAAAGTAACTGCAGAAAGTACCTAATTCATCATTAAAACAAAAATGCAAAAGTACCTATTGTTATTCCCTGAGAAGCAACCAAAGGGATTTGAGCGAAGGGCTTCTTGAGTGCTGAGATATACCGAACTCCTCCAAGTGCAGAAACTGGATAAACCTATTCCACAAGGTAAGTGTGAGATTCATGGAATGATTATATTAAAATATATGATAAATAAGATTCCTGTCAATCAACAAGGGAATAGCATCGTGAGATAAAAATCTTCACATGAATTGTTCATATTTTACATATGACTAAAGTATAAAACAAATATGCATGCCTTGTGTTTTTATCACAACATGCTTCAGCCTAGGAGAAAACTAAGATAATGAAAATACCCACCTTGACTATTTTGGCACCAGCTTCATAAGCAGACAATATCTGCATTACATACACTGATAGTTAATGAGAGGTACATAGAATGCTCAATTCAAGCAAATTGTGAGCATTAATGATGCAGGAATAAATCATGAAGAGGTTCTTAAAATGCTTGAATGCTGATTCTCACTTCAGTTGGAGTCATTGCACCAGGAATGTATAAACTCTCACAACATCGAACATAATCCATGATGTCCTGAGAGAGGGGGAAAAAAAGCTTCAGTAGCTTATCAAGCATCCTGGTATGTTCATTTACATCAAGCTTTCAAATGAACAATGGTCAGCAATCTCCAAACATTCAAATCTAACAATAGCATGTAGTTCCATGTCTGAGTATATACATAATAAAATTTAAGACCTTCACAATTGCAGGACTCATGAGAAATTTGGCTCCAGCATTTATTGCAGTTTTTGCATCCTCAACTCTAAGAACAGTCCCAACCTATGTGCAGAGAAAGAAATCTGATTGGAGAAGAATAACAATCTCAAGTACATAATGTTGAAAATTTTTTATAGTCTTGATCATCTACATACAAAATCAAATAACAAGGATACCTACAAAACCAAAGGATGCACATCAATTTGGAAAATGTTAGGTTTATGAAGTACAATCAACCAAAATTTCCCATCTTATCAATGTTTTTTCCCAATTTCAAGAGAACCCAATGTTCTTATGCAGTTTCAAGGTAGAACTTAATCACACGTTTGCAGGGTTTAGGATGACTTATTGAAATTACTTAGAAAGCTAAGTAGAACAGAAAGAGGAACTAAAGAAAATAAAGAAAAAAATTAAATATATTTTGTCATGAAAATCATAGCAACATACCTTGATATAATAAATAGTAATGATAATCTATTAAGGTTTGATCTTTACTGATAAACAATGTAGGATCTACTCAGGAATACTCAAAATAACCTTACTGATAATTCATGATTTACTACATAATTCTAATAGCCGAATAACATACAGATTCCCAATACCACTTACACAGTTAAAAAGTAAAACGTGTGAGAATTATACCTACTCATGCTGGACTACTAGGTTTAACCTTTCTCCTTAATCTTAACGGATGATATGACTTCAACATTAATTTTATCAATTCACATGAATCATTCATGAAGCACTAGCGATTATATATCAACTTTCAACCAATGTGTTTATCAGGTCGCTCCCTGTAGACAAACCCTTTGAAATGACAAATGAGAGAACAAAAAGATAGTTTTTAAGCATTTGTAGACTTAATACACCTTCAAAAAAAAAAATTGATGGCATGTATGAAACGAGAAACAAGGATGGAAGCATACTCCTAGAGCCATTGCAGGATGCTCCTTTACTAGCTGCCGTAAAACCTACGGATTCAGACCTCAAACAGAGCACATTAACTTATAAGCTCAGTGCAAGTGAGGTAAAATAACCTAAAAAGATTGGGCAAACACCTCGAATACACCTGGGGTGGACATTACAACCTCCAGCTGCTTGTGCAGAGGAAAGAAAATATGATGAGCAACCAATCATTGAAATTTAAAAGCAAGAGAAGAGCACAGCATAAATAATGAAAATTTAAACAGGGAAAAAAAAAAGAAAATTTGGTTATACTCTTAGTTGATTCTCAAAATGTCAGCCAAGAAGAATCATTTTATTGTCTCGTGAAGCATTTCAACATCCATAATTTTCATTATATATATATATATTCAGCAATTTGTAGCTAAACTTGTAACTCAAAACTCTGAAGTAGTTCATATCTAGGGAAATGCCACAAGGGACAGTGACTTCCTACTTTAAAACCACTACAGAAGATTCATGTATTAACATCAACTTTGAAAGTTAAAACTACAGTAATACTTTCAGATAGATCAAGCCCATTTTTTGCTGTTAAAAATGACTTGGAGGAAAGAAAATCAGAAGAAAACTCACGACTGAAATGCCTCCTGCTATTGCAGCATGTGAAGCTTCCAAGGCCACTTCTGCGCTACATGGCAGTTGAAAATATATAGAATAGACTGTAAGGTAAGCCATGGAAGAAAAGTGCCATGATGAGATATCAACACACACATCATTTTACAAAAACAAGTTAAAAACAGTGAAATACGATTTCAACCAGACGAACGAGACCAAATCGGAAGGAATTAAGAACTCCTCACCAAAAGCAATCAGAATTAATGAAAAAAAAAACCCAAAACATAAAGAAAAAGGTATAGATATACTCCATGCATCAAAACTCAAAAATAGAAACCAAAAAATGCCGCCCACCAAAGACCAAATTAAAGGGAACAAGAGGAACCAAAAACAGAAAACTGATTATAAGAAGTTAAAATTCTATCTAAAACCAAAACAAAATCACGTTAAAGAACTGAAAATGTGGAAATGGTATAACAGAGACATACCTACTTGCCCGAAGACAAGCTATGACACCAGAATTCTTGATCTGAGTAAGGGTTCTGTCAACCGGAGATTGGGTAAGCTTAGGCTGAGGACTAGGGCATGGTGGCGGAGAAGACAAACCCTTGACAAGCCTTGATGAATCAGAAGGCCATCGACCGTACAAGCTTAGAGCTGAAGCGCTCATTCCTACTGTCATTTCCTCTCTCTCGTCGCAGACAAGAGCCACCTTTTTAGCGGGAGACATCTTTATCTCCCTAATATCTCTAATTTATAAAACAATTATTAATTAATTTGACTTTTCTTTTTGAAGTTTTCATTTTATTTAAAATAATATTTCAAAATTTTATTCAAATATTTAAATATACTAAAACTAAATTCTGGCAAAACAAATATCAAATGTATCGCCTATTTTCGGACAAATTGTGGGTATAAGAATTTGTCCATCATCCGAGATCAAATTTTATGATTAATATAAAAGTTGGCTAAGCTGTTAAAGTATGGAGTACATTCAATCATTTAATTTTATAGAACATTTTATACTAGTTTTTTAAATTTATAAAATATTTTTTAATTTTAATTCTATTAGTTTTATCCTAATATATTTTTTCATTGAACTTTTAAAATAAAATATTTTTAAATGTTGACATATTAAGTTTTATTTTTTAAAAATAATACTGATTGATATAAAAAATAATCATTTAAAATAAATAATGTTAGGGTTAAAGAACTAAAATGATACTTTATAAAATTAAAGGATTAAATTAAAACTGAAACTTTATATAAAATTACAATACTAAAAGTATAATTTAACCCTATTGGTGAGTGATATCTTTTTTTTTTAAATGTGATAGTAAATTTTTTTAACTTATCCCTATTTAATTGCAAGAAACTAGGACTATTAGCATTTTTTTATTTCTATAACACATTATTATACATATTAATTTAGTGAAGGATAAAACTAGAAAATTATACAATTTTTTATAAATTTAAAACTAGATTTTTCATCTTGATGCACAGAACATTAATTTCTATTTAAATTGAGGGAAATAAAATAGAGATATAATTTTAATAAGATTTAATTTTAAAAAAGATGAACAGGTGAAATTATAAAATTTTAACAAAAATTATAGGAGAAATATAATAATATTTATATAGAAAAAATTATAATTATATAAATAATTACAAATAAATAACTATAACAATAATTATAATTTTTTGTATTTCTCATGCAATACATGTAAACTAATTGAAAAGGTAGATTATGTTAACATATTTATTGTGTAAAATTTATTATTCTATGCACATAAATAATCACTTGTTTTATTTCAAGATTCCCGGCCAGCATATTAAAAATATAAATAAAAACTTACAAAAGGCTAAAAGCATAGCTATCATTTATGTTTTTTATTAGAAGCCTCACACCTTTTTTTTTTTTTATAACTCTGTCCAACATTTTCACCTTCTGCCAATTGTTTAAAAACAAAAAAAAAAAAAAAGAAGCACATTTAAGAATTTTTTTTATAAAAAAATTGCATCAAAGTGGTCCAGTTGAAAAAGAAAAGTCCAATAAAATACACGTGTATATACCTATATTATTATTATTATTATTAGTGATTAGTGCAATAAAAGCACGTAAGTAACTGATTTAATTCACCATAGATCAGCAGTAAATTTTCAACCATGTTTACAAAGGATTAATATAAAGTTAGATTAGATGAAGATAAGATAAGATAAAGATATCATCAACTACCGCTCCTTATAAAATTAGTTAATTAGTTAATAGTTTTTTTTTTTGGGTAAAAAGTTAATTTTGTTATATAAGTAACAAAATTTTATATTTATAAAATTATATAAAATTTTGTTATATAATTTTGTTAATAGGGTGTATTTTTAATTTCAAAACTTTATATTTAAATTATATTAAAATTATAAAATATGTGAATAAATATTTATTAAATTAAAATGATACGGAATTAAATTACATTCTCCGAATCGGCGATCGGGCGTCGTTCTTCACAGCTTCTGGTAAAGAGGAAATTTCTTCTCTAGTGTTAGTTAGTGAAGACATTTTTTGTTTTGTTTTGTTTTGATTTTTGTTTTTTTCGGAACTTGTGATTCTGTTTCTTTCTACCGAAGTGATTTTGCAGAATCGTTATTCTGGATAGAACTTGTTATCTGATTTGTGATTTATTTGTATGTCACGTTGAATTGGTAAGTTTAGGAGACGGTAAATTTCTGAATGGAAATTCTGGAAAGTTGTATTCTGTATGCTTGTTTCGAATTCGAAACTCTTTGCCTACGACTACCTCTACTTACTATTTATGAAACTGAAATTGGGTTAATTTTTGTTCTTCGTTGGATATTGATATTGGATTAGTAGCGACTTTTCTCAAACTCTCTCGATTCAAATGTTCGTCACACCATTTTAATGAAAGGAAAACTAATTTTTGGAATTCACCATCAAAGGCAGAGAATTTGAGCCGTCTGGTTTACTGCTGCAAGCCTCTATTGTATAATTCTCGTGATTTCTTCTTGAATTTAAATTCCGTTGGTGATGTATAATCTTTGATTTGGATTTTGAGCTTGAAGAAGACTACTGCGAAGTATCTTCCTTTTTTCTGATCTGGAATAATCTATTGCGGGCTTTGTTTGTTCCTCGTCTTAGGATGGAGCCTAAACAGCTTGACCCAAAGCACTCTGGAGAGTTACTGAAGTAATCCTTGAACTTATGCTTTTAACATTTAGTTTATATTTTTTCCTTTCCTTTGTTTTTTAATCTAATGGTTTTGATCTTGTCACAACAGGCATTTGGACAAGCAGAACGAGTTCCTTATGGAATCCTATAGATTAATGTTTCACGACCTGCAAAAACTTCAGGTATTTCCATCTTTCCAAAATTTTGCTTTCTTTTGATTCTCCGGTTGATTAGGGCTTCTAACTTTGCATTATTTTCAATATCTACCTGCCATACCCATTGCCCTGCCATCAAAGGAGGAGAAAAGAGTTTTCTCTATTTTGTTGAAGCTTGATCGCTATTTATTCGGATTAGACTTTTTGAAGCGATGGTACTTTTTATTTCCCAGTTAAATAGATTTTTTAGTTATCAATTTAGGGGCTTTGTGAATTAGATAGGGTAGGAATATGATTTTGCTATAGGCTTTAGATGTAATTGCAAATTGTAAGAGACAAGATAACATGAACTATTTTATTTTTGTGCTGTGGACTATGATACTTTTTTCCTACAGTAAATTGGTTATTTTAGACATAGGTAGCTCTTAATGTTTACACCTTGCCTTAACTACTAATAGTTCAGAACTCTAGTTTTAATCACTGAAGCTTTTTATTATTTTATTTATTTCCTTGATGAAAGAAAATTTTATTGGCTTCTTCTCTGATTTACCATCTCCTTGTTGTACTTGTATTTCAATTTCGGCTGTTTGTTGGGAAGCCATGCATGTCATCATGTTCTTTTTTGGTGGCCAGCAGCTACTGACATTCATTTATATTGAGTGGAGAAAATGAAGTATACATGAATGATAACATTTTTACGTTGGGAATTCAGTAACTCTGTTGCTTGGCTGGTTCATACCCTTGAATGTCATGGTTTATTCTTTACTTGATTGTTATTTCCTTTAACCTTTGTTGGGCTCATCAGACACATCTTTTTTCCCCATCCCTTTCCTATTTAATGCCATTAGAAAATATTAAAAGTATAGGGAGTTATATTGTTCATAAGTGAATAGTATTTGCACGGAAACCTGTTAGAGATAAATTTAGTGTATTGGAATTGTTTTGGCATGGTCTGTTTTAAACACACTACATAAACTCGTTATCATAAACTAGTATCCTTAGCTGCTGGAGGTCTTCTTATATAAGGTGGAAGAAGAAATGCTTATGCGCAAGCTTCATGAAGTCATGTCTCCTCGTGATCTTACTGAAAAGGTCTGTTCATTTTTCCCCATCTTTTTAATCAATTTTCAAGATGATTGATATATGAAATTATAGAACATACTGTACTCTAATTTGTTGTTAACATTTGGAATCTTAGTTTTATAATGGTGCTGTTTTTGAGTATGCTTATTAGCATTGATGTTTTACATAGTACTTTTGAGTTTTTCCTTATAGCCATATTTTGCTTAACAGTCTGTTATGAACAACAAGGCTGACAACATGGAAATAGCCGATGGAGATGACACAAAGGACAATCATGTGGAAAATGAGCAAGACAGAACAAGCAAAATGGCCAATGGAGGTGACACAAAGGACAAGCACGTGGAAAATGAGCAAAATAGAACAAGCAAAATAGCTGATGGAGATGACACGATGGACAAGCATGTGGAAAATGAGCAAAATAGCATGAGCGTAATAGCTCGTGGAGATGACACGATGGACAGTCATGTGGAAAATGAACAAAGTAGAATGAGCAAAATAGCTGATGGAGATGACACAATGGACAAGCATGTGGAAAATGAGCAAAATAGCATGAGCGTAATAGCTCGTGGAGATGACACGATGGACAGTCATGTGGAAAATGAACAAAGTAGAATGAGCAAAATAGCTGATGGAGATGACACAATGGACAAGCATGTGGAAAATGAGCAAAATAGAATGAGTAGAATAGCCAATGGAGATGACACAATGGGCAAGCATGTGGAAGATGAGCAAAATAGAACACGGCGAAGCACACGTGAGCGAAAGAAGACATGGAAACTAAGGGCCAGTGATGAATAGTGCATATAATAGTGTGATGAGAGATAGATAGTGTGAAAAAGAATTGTGAAGGTCTCACCCTGAATCCTTCCTCTTTTCTGTAACCCCATTCCCTGTGTTCTTTCTTTAATTCATTCCCTGTGTTCTTTCTTTAATTTTCTTACTCTCTTCTTTCTGTTGAGACAACGCTTTCTTTCTTACTCTCTTCTTGCGGTGTAATAGAAGTTCTGGATCATAGTGTCTAGGGGGGCTTATCAGGGTGAAGGCATATCTCTAAATCCAAATGCTTGCCTTCAAACTTAGAGAGCACTTATAAAAATATTTGCATCACCTTCTAACAAGGTCCTTACATTAGTAGTGTGATTTAAACTTACAAATTTGTGGGTTATAAATCAAATCTTTACTAATTGAGTCAACTTTTGTTGGCTTAGAGTCTATTTTTCTATTTTGATGGGAAAATATAAATCAGTTAAAGTTAAATATACCAGTTATTTTTCCAGGTTGGGAAGGAAGCATTTGTGTAAGAAATAGCCTTGTCAATATTTAGCAACTAATGAAGGAAATGAAGATGCTCCTTGAGGTGAGGGGTCTCTACTTCTCTTCTCTGTGAGTTTTGAAGCTGTCAGCAACTTTCACACAAAGCCTGTTGATGTCTGGAAAAAGTACTGATCTTTTAGGACACGAGTTCTGCCTTGTGATTTACTATTTATCCTTTCTATGGGGCCAGTATTTTGCCCTCTTTATTTCTTCTTTTCTTTTTTCATTTGTGGGTTCGATTTACAGTTTAGTTTGCTACTGTAAATTATTTTTTTTTAAAAAAAATCAATGTTATATATATATATATATATATATATGGGGTAAAATGACTAAAATACAAAGGTCCTTGATGCAGTCCATGGAGAAAATGCAAATTATAAGGTTTATCAGGCAGTTGGTCAAAAAAAAAAAAGGTTTATCAGGCATAATTGGGATCACCCACTTAACTGTTAGTAAGTAACATAAATTTTTTCAATCAATAAATATTTACATATGATAAGGTTTTTATAAAATTTATAAAGAGCCACTCTATTTACAAACTGTTAATAGGATTCGCTACCCTTTTTCCATTTTATATTCCTTTGATCTTTTGTACATTTTTCCAACAAAATCTAAATATTAAAAAATTGGAGATGGTCTTTGGGGGAAAAAAAATTTAAAATGCTATATCATCACAATTTTTTTTTTTACTTTTTATCTTTCTCTTATTACGTGAGATCTCTATAACATAACCATAAACTACATTTTTAAAATTTTCGGATTAGAACAATACATCTGCAGATGTAGAGCACATAGGAGAAAAAGATAATTTCTTCCATCAAGATTCGAGTGCATTTTTTGCATTAAAAAAAAAAAAGACTATGCTATCAATCAAAGTTAAATCTGACAAAGGAGGTTAATTCCTTATGATATGATGACCTAATATTTAAATTTCTATTGAAAGAGATACACCTGCTTGACCATGATAAAGATTCAAATTTCATGGAACATAAATGTTGAATATTTGGTTCCCCTGTACATGTAAGTGTCCAAAACTTTCACCCATATCAACTGTCACCTTCAAAGATTATTTTTGTATCACTTTAATATCTACGGGTATGAGTTTATTCTAATTTCATGATTACAGAAGTGCAAATGTAACTGCACTATCTTGAGTGTATTATAACGATACAGAGAATCTGAAAGGTAGTTCACACTATGTCATCTGCACCGAACTAGCATGAGCTTTTAATGAAGAAAAAAGAAACACAGTTCAGAGGCACAGTCCATTATGCTGCCTTATGCTTAATTGACCTACAACAATTTCTTGTATCATCACCATATGAAAGATTAAGTTCATGTTGGTGACTAATAAGCATGTTCATGCTAAGTTCCTTCAACATTCTCCCACCCTCCATATTTGGAACTAAAGGTTCCACCACCAAGCTTCTGTGCATAATCAAATATTGCTTCTCTGACACATCTTTCCCATGACATTGCTATGTCCTTAATCAACAAGGGATGTGTCAGGCTTTGAAGAGAACTCTGGAGCTTGAGTTTCGCTTTTGTCAACAGATCATCGTCCGATTCGCCTCTGTCCAAACCAAAAGAGTAACAGGTGAAGGGGAAGTTGAAGATGAAACAAACTCCAAGAGAGACTTGAGAGAACACAATCATAATAAATAATAATAATCCTTCATCAACTTGGCATAAGCTTTGTCTGAGAGGGGGAATGGATCTGGTGTATTTCTTTCTATCATGTTTCCCTGTGCATTTCTTATTTTGTTATTAATTAACACACCATATCAGTATCACGCATCACTTCTCTAAACTTCTTTTTTGATACTAGCATTTGCTTTATAAGGCGTTCCTTGGTATTGTTAGACAGCACTGCAATAAGGCTGAATGCTGGCCTTGTTATGTGAAAGCCCAATCCATGTAGTGAAGTGACAGGGTGTCTGTTACTGTACAGAGAAGTAAATAAAATATTTAAATTTTAAATGATAGGAAAATACAGCCTGAATCTCAAACCTGGATTCTGTTGGCATTTCATCTAAAAGAATTGGAGAGAAAATTGGATAGCTTGTAGGAATAAGCAACCGAAGCGGTTTGATCATTGACTGCATGATTAAGATCTGAGGTCAAAAGGGAATGATAGAAACATTTAAAAGAAAAGTAATTCAAAGTAGAAGATAAAAAACTTACCCTTAGATTGAGAACAAGGTGTGGCGTAGGTTCCAAACTCACAGTTACCCCTGTGAAATACAATTCCACAATTAATCCATCACCTTGCTCGGCAGCTCCTGCAGCCACACTTGGAATGATGTCTGCTTCATTTATAACAACCTCACTGTCCAATAATAACTTCTTCACCTCCGTTATTTCTTCTAGAAGAGCATGTTTTCCCTGCACGTATTGCATATTCTTAATTAAGAAGAAAAAACTAAAACATTCTCACCTACACTTGATTTTTATTATGGAAACTAATTTTCAGGAGCAAGCACATTTTTAACATCAGCAAGAGAGGCAATGTTGCAATGAGATTTTTTGGCAGTTACTGCTAAGTAGATAGTGAAATAATGAGATTTTACACCGTTCAAATTATATACTGTAAGCTCTAATCGTTGGATTGATTGTAAATTGATTTGTGACTTGCAAAATGTCACAACATCACAAATTTTAGGCGAAGCATTAGGGATGATTACAAGTTTTTTGGGATTCTTATAAAGGGATTAGCTCTTAAGGGAATCTCAATTATTACAGAATTGAATGGATGTGTGTGTGTGTGTGTGTGTGGTTGGGGTATATTGTTTAGTAGCTTGCATCATGACAAAAAGACCAGAAAGTAGATTTATTACCCCATTCATAGGCCATTTGACCTGAGGTCTGACTGAATTTAAGTCAGATTCATCAGCATCAGTCAATAGATTAAACGATTCAGATGTACTTGCGAATAATGAATCAGTATGTATGGGCATTGCATCATGGCAGCTTCTAATCTTAGTTTCTCTCGTTAGAAAATCACCAAATTTTGAGTATCCTGATTGTGAATCTGCACCAAGATCTAATACCGAATTTGAGCGAATCACATTCTCTGGCCTCTCGAATGGTGCTGACGATATATCAGAGAAACAGATTACATCTCTAATTTCACTAATAGATTCACTTAATGACTTGTGTGACATGGATGACACCTGAAAATTTATCATAATCATATCACTTGGTATCATCTACAATAAATTTCTATGCATAAATTAAATAATAATAAAAAAAAAGAGCAAGCACATTGTATGTTTTAGAACTAACCACTTTAACCAAGCGCTGGATTGCAGGACTAGATTGATCAGAAGTGGCTGCAGATAATGGAGTTTCATGCTTCTGTGAAATGCTGTATTCCTTGGCCACTTGCTGCGTCAACGACTCTGGGTTATCTTGTTCTGACTTAGCTGATTTCACCTGCTGGTTCATCTTGTTTTGATTGGGAATTTGCTTTGACAAATGAGAACTCTGTAGGCTCGTTGATGGCAGTGTTAGCTGCATTTCAGATAAATCGTCTTTAGAGACTCCAGATTGTGATGGGACAGCCTGTTGTATTGAACACTTGTCATCGAGACGTGGAACGAGACTCATGTGTAATAGAGTCGCACGGATTTGCGTTTCCATATCATCCAGTTTCGACTTGAAATCAGGGCTAATCTGGCTTTTAGTCACATTTAAGAACGCAAAAGTTTCCTCTAGGATCTTCTTTAACCTTGTGTGTGATGGTATACAAGCTGCTTTCAATGTCGTATTCTGAGGAGAAGAATGATTCTGGAGAAAATCAATGTGTCACAATATATTGACCCTTATATGAAGGCAATGATGAGCGAACTGTCTAGAGTAATGGTATAAAGAGATCATCTACCTGCAGAAGATCGACAACTATTTCACGGTAGAACTTATGAAGTTCGGAGAAATGCATGCTCTTCAACATTTGAACCTGCAATAAGAAACTATGAAAAGCTATAGTGCACCACTATCTTGTTCTCAAAACTGACCAACACATTATTCTCAAATTTAATCACAAAACTAGAGGCAGCAAGTATTGAACATTACTGCCTGCCTCAAGCTGTGGTACTCGCACCAAAAGCCACTTGACTATGAAGTCTCATCGCTGCATTAATGCCTTGCTAGCTATTTATAATTCTAACATAACGAACCTAGTGGACTCCCTATAGCTTATTTAATAAACGATGATTGACTTCCACAACCATATAATAATAATAAAGAGAAAAACATGTTTCATGTGTTAAAAGGTTAGACACACTGAAATGGTACTTTCTTTCATACCTGTGTTAGGCCACGGTCCATAAGGTGTACCGGAGAAGGCCAAGACAAGTACAAGAGAGAATGAAATAGCAAAACTGACAAGTACAAGATGTGAAGGGCCTCAGGAGGAAAACGGCTAGAAAAGAGAGAGAAGTGATAAAGAAAAACAAAAACAAAAAACAGCTGGCTTGAGAGAGAAAGAGCAAAGGAGGATTTGGACAGAAGAGTTCCTGGCATCCTGAATTGCCAGCTAAGGTATTCTTGCTTATCGTTTTTCATTACTCTGCCAAAGCTTTATTGCATTTCCCTGCTATGCTCTTGTCCTTTTAACTTGGGCCGCCGGTTAGGAAGTTGATTCCTAACACTATATTCCAAGATCACATCAATAGTAATAGAAAAAGCATAGAGACATGTTTTTAAAACAGTAGAACATCTAGTAAGATAAGACTTGTCGTTATTATTGTTTAGTTATCAAATTGGTTTGTATCTCCTTTTCCTAATTAGAACAGTTATTATTTGAATTTGAATCTTTCGGTTATTTTAGGATTACATGGGTTAAGAATGTAAGCATCCTTCCCATTTTATGTACATGACTATTCCATTTATAAGACATGATTCAATTAAGAAAAATATTGAGCTTCGTCATGGTATAAGAGCCCCAGAGAGATCGACCTAATCAAGATAGTTAAGTGTTAAACTATTGAGAGGATATCATATTAAAAATAACCATAAAGTTTCAATAACTGAGTAAAAAAATTCCTGGAATCTTTTAAAATATCCAGACAAATAAATCCACTCTAACTGTTGGTATTAGAGTGCAAGAATTTTGTCAAAATTTTATTTTGGGAGTTTCAAAAGGATATCCATTCATGATTGTAATATCAATATGGGAAATGCTCCTCCCCATAAGGAATACCAAGAGGGCTAGGAATGGTTCCTATATAATGCACAGGATTGTCACCTTAAAGGTTGACTCTTATTCCAAAGCCTTTCACCATATTGACACACATTCATATAGGGGAGAAGTAACAATGAGATTGCATATTCAATCCCACTACACCAGGATTAAGTGAAGTCTTACTTATCAATAATTTTTTTCTAATCACAATCAATCAGACTATCGCAGATGCCAAAACTGAAACATGGAAATGAAGAAAAACAACGTTGGACATTACCCTTTTATAGAGCACCTCCTGCCCATCTACATCTGCAACTCTCTTATTTGATCCTAGACATAACCATGAGCATATTAAGTCAGGTTAGGTTAAATCGTGGGCGGGGGGATTACTTAATTCATACTTGGGAATAAATGCAAATCATTAAAAAGGGAGACCAAAGAAGCTAGTACAAGCCAAGAACCCGTTTTTACTTTCAATAAATTCCCTATAGAGTTGAAGAATCAACTAAAAGCTGCCTATATAACATAACCTCCATAAGATTTGTCTAGTGAACGTAGAAATGGCAACTTGCAAACACACTAACCATCCCTAGAAGTTGAACGAGCAGCATGAATGCATTTACTCCAGTAATCAAGTAATAAAAAAAAATGGGAAAATGTCACAATCATGACATTAACATTGTTGTTGTTGTTGTTGTTATTTTTGAAGTAGGGACTAAAGTGTTAATAATTTCCTTACAAGGGATCCAAATGCCATTCTCCCTAAAATCATTTAACATGGTTACTAAAAGGGTTAGGTCTGGATTATAAAATAAAATTATTGGTCCACCAACAACCAATATTGCATTATGCCCTTGTTTGCTACAGAAGCTTTCAACAATGACAAATTCCCGGCTGGGCTTCTAATGCTTTCACATGTTTCACATCTAGAATCAGCAAACACAGGTTGGGCTCAGAGTTTGGGCGCCAACTAAAACTAATGGAATAGGGGATTAAATCCTAATTTATGAAAGAACAACATATTCATGAATCCCCACTCTAAAAAAAAAGAAAAGAAAAAAAAAAGAAAAGCAGCATTAGAATATTTCCGAAAGAAAAGATGTTGCTATTTCAATACCCGAAGATGATGCGGCTTCACTTATATTAGAAGAGGTAGCCAAATGTTTGGGTCCAAGAACCTGAGACGATGCCTCTATTGACATTATCCTCTTTTTTATCTTTAAAATGTAATCAGCCTTAAATTAACGCCACAGCAAAAATGTTATTAATCCTCAAATTTGTTATGACAAAATAACTCAAACGACTTGATTGAAGATACCTCATCTTTGGCAGAGGCATTTTCATTTTCTTCTAATTTTTCCGCCAAATCCAAAGCTTCAGATGTATTATATGGCCATGGATAGTTCACAATTATAGCATTTGCACTGCAAAATAATATATTACATGTATATCAAGTTAGCTTAGAGAACATAATGAAAGTTAACAGGTTCTATGACAATAAAATTTTTTAAGATAAAATGAAGCAAATCATTAATAATTAGTAAATTGAATATTATTAGAAAAAAAAACACTTTAATTGAACTTCCAAACTATCAAAGCACGAAGCAATAGAACAAGAAGTCATCCTAAAACAGCTGAAGCACATTTTTTTTTTTGGGGGGGGGGGTGTGGCTCCATATTGAACTCAAAAGAATAGCACAATCAATTTGCAAATCATTAAAGAAACCAGCCTAAAGATAAAATGAGTTGAAACTCACAGAAGAGACAGGAAACAAATCTGCCTAACGAGGACTCCAGTGCTGTATGATACCTGGATAATCTTGAATTGCATTTGAGACTGAGTTGAGCCAAATGCACAAGCAACAACAACAACAACAAGCCTTTATCCCACTAGGTGGGGTCGGCTACATGGATTGCAAGACGCCATTGTGCTCTATCATTTATTAGCCAAATGCACAAGGCCTTGCAAAAAATACCTCATTTCTAGGATATCTTATAATCACTAAGCCATGGGAATTGTATAAATACATGAACATCTCTTTTCTAAGATAAAGAGAAGAGTTCTATCTTGTCTCAAACACTTGAGGATTTTATCTTCTTTCCTTTATAAATAGAGGTTGAAAGCTTAGAAGGAAAAGTTTTCCAACATCCACAAGTGGAGAGAAATTACTCTAGAAAGCAGTTCTTCTGGAGAAATCTGACCGAGCCTTGAAGGAGTTTGTGAAACATGATACATTCTGCTGTTAAAGATGAAGCTTTTAAAGGACTCAGAGAACCAGACACTTCTCCTTTGAAGTTCTCAAGGTGAACTCCCTATTTTCAATAGCAAATACAAATCCCAGAATTTTAAAGTCCTTATTTTGTTTTCTTATCATGTTTCTGAGTCATTTCTGAATCTCAAAGTTTTCAATTCACTTATGGAATTGAAGGTTCTCTATCAAGTTGTAGTTTGTTGAGTTCAACTAAAATGAAGAAGTATACCTATTATTTGGCCACAAAAATTGCACCAACTGCTATTTCTATTCTTCCCATTGTTAAGTGGGACTAATATTACTTATAATTAATAGTTAGTTCTTAGTTGATAATCCATTAGTTTACTAGAAAGACCACCTCCGTTCTTTTGCCAAAATTTCTATTTCTTCCTAGTTTCTCACAAACATATTTTAGTTTTATCAAATGCTCTTCAAGAAGAAGTCGCAGTAGTGCTAATCAGATCTCTACTTTAGTTTCGGCTCCTCTATTGATTCTCTTGATGATACAGTAGTTCCTAAGTTATTAACCTTAGCCTAGGCTGATGATGGTCAGATAAAGGCATGGAGGAGAGAAGCTTGCTTTCCACCATAATAAGACATTGGACTTACTCCATCAACGTTCATGTAAACTATTTTTGGGTTATAAATTGGAGAATGCAATGAAAAAGAATCGTGAAAGTTGTTGCTAAGCTGAAATTTTTCTTGGTGGACCAATGGTACAACTAATATATGACTTCTTCAACCCTGTGGCCAAATTGACATGACTCTTTATATCTTTTGCTACAACTAATATAAGATCAGGATAGTTATCGCTTAGCTGAAAATTTACCTGGTGGGCAAGAATACATTTTTTTCCAATGGATATTTTGCAAGATATATGATACCAAGGACAATAAGCTGAAAACTTGCTTGGTGGGGAACAAGTTTTTCAACTAAATAAAGTGCTTTAATTGTATGATACTGAGGACTAAAGTTGGGAATACTAAACTATATGGACTGGGATGGCTTGAATTCTCACCTCTACTAAAGGTTTAAGAGGCCAAGAAAAGGACGGGGCTTGTGAGGTTCAGGATAGATTGGTCACTCAACCATCTTCATTAAAGCATCCAAGAACCCTGCATTGGATACATTGTTATTCAAGATACCTGGAGGCATACAAGATACCTGGAGGCATAGGATATGGAGAAATTCAATAAGATGGGGATATGAGACATTCAGTTATCTGGGGAATTAGAATAACTCCTCATAAAACTGAACGATACAGTCACTTGATCATAGAATTCTTTCTCAATGCCTTTTGAACTAATATTTAGTAGTAAGCACTGATCCAAATAGTGAAATAATTGAAAATAACTTTTTTCAAGAATAAAGATACCGTGAAAAGAATAAGACATCCCTGTCATGAGAAAGTTATGGCCCTTGTTTAAAGTGGTGGCAATTGACAAAGCGTAGAAATCCATAAATGTTTGGTGGTGGTGATTATGGAGGGTAATCTATGCAATGGAAGTACGGATAATTAAGGGTAGCGTACTATAGTCCTCATTCTCAATCCGATCCAAAATGAGCAAGTCAACAATTCCCATCACCATTGGATTCTTAGATCCTGAAGCCTTGACCATTCACCAAGAATAATTCTCAGGCTGTGACTCATTTGCAAAAAATTTTTTCAAATAAAATTACAAAAAAATGTTTCAAACAACTAATAATATAATTCAAAACCCATAGAATGCTACTTGGATGATACCTTTTAGTGTCTTTTTATAATATATCATATTGAAATGTATTTTCAAACATAAATAAATATGCATGCATCGCAAGTCTAGAGGAGGGTGGGTATCATAATATCAAAAGGGGCAAGAAAAAGAACCCAAAAAATACCCATAAAAATCCCCATATTAAGACCTAATGTGATAAATTTTGCAGACATCAATGGAGCATGGATTTTTTGCCCATCCCAAAGTGGAAGAGAAAGAGGTAGACTGTGGTTACACAGTAAGGAGGTTGTATATAATTTCATGGCTCAAACTAGCAAAGCGAAACTGAAGTAAAAAGAAGAACTACAATTGAAGCCTTGTATTTGTAAAATCATTTCATTTTTTTTAATTTTCTCATTTACTTGCATGTGACTGTGGTAGAACAAAGTTTATTATAATGTGTTGTTCAATGATAGTATAATTATTATTTACTATAATGTTTAAATGTTGACATTTAGCGATGCACGGGGGTAGTAGAGGCTAGTTACCTTAATACAGAGAACCAGGGTTTCACACAAGGATAATTCATTATGCTAGATGTTTAAGTTGATACAAAAATGATTTCACCATTTTGCCTTAACTTTAAACATGATGTCATTTTATTAATAAAATTAAACATAAATGATTCTACAAGTAAAAATTGATTAAAACTAATTGATATCATGATAATTGACTGAGTAATTATTTGATAACAAGATAACAATGTGACATACATGACTATGATAATTTAAAATAATATGAGCAATTCCAAAAACATTTTGGCAAAGGTATGCTTCTTACATTTCCTTCACAATCTTTTTACGAAACTCTACAGATTTCCCTCTATTGGTCTCATTGTTGGCGATGCCCTTACCGGCTCTTTAGCTGTAACTGTCCATCCAGTATGCAAGATACTCAAGGTGTCCCTAAAATTCATAAAATAAAATCTTTTTTATTCTCTGCAAGATGGTTATTTGAAATGAAAGTATGAGATTGAACCATCTGATAAAATCAGGATCAAATAACTCATGAAATTTAATTGACATTAGAAATGGCCTCTTCTTTACTAATTGACCTTTGTTGAAATCTGCAAAGCCATTATATTATAATATAATATAGAAAAAAATTACAAATGTCGCCTCCAATCAGGCAACACTTGGAAATGAGTATGAAAGGGAATGGTTCATACTTATTCGAAGCTACAAAATAATGCAGCCAGAGAAAGTACTGTTTTTTTTTTGGCAAGATTTTGTCAGTATCATCATTTCTCAAAGCACAAATTAATATGCTTTAACACTATGTCTATAACAATAAAGCATCTTGCAAGGGAGACAAGCGACAACATTGGTGCTAAGATTAGCCAAAAGGTTGGGCAAAAAAAAGAGCCAACTTACAAACAAAACCATCTGAACTTGATAAAACAAATAAATAAACAATGTCGAGGCTCATTCGTAGTCTTGGGTACCCAAAAAGATAAAAGTAAGCTACCCTCCAAACCCAAGACCGATTCTTTCAATTTTGAGTGCATTACAAGATGGCACAACTCATGACACATTTAACTTTTTGGTCCAACTCATGAAAAGAACAATGTCCCTTCCCTTCTCCTTCAATCACCTAACAAACAAACTGATATCACCGAACCAACAACAAAATAATAGAATTTCGAAACCCATTAATCGTACTGTACAAAATACTAAACCTACTCTATCATACCGTGTCTGAATTAAGCAGCAAGACACAGAATGGCTTGCGTGAATCCACATTTAAGTTCAGACGCACGTAGATGATCAAGAAGCAATTATCAAACCCTTTCTATCACACGCTTCGAATATATGAAATGAAAGACCTCGAGCTTAAACAGAACAGAACTTAAATAATTCAATCAAGAACCTAAGCAAAACCGCAAAGAAAACCATCACTCACGCACACTCAAAGATAAGCCAAGCGAGAAGCGAGAAACTCTAAATTGAGAAAAGTACACACCAAATACGAAGCCAAGAAGTCGAGCATATTAGCAATACAGAAAATGATCGGTGCTTAAGCCTGCTTTTCGCGCCACTGCAAGATACTTGAGGACCAAGAAACGCGGGGGGAAGGCGAGACGTTTTATAGTTGCAGTTCAGAATACGGTGTGTGCGTGACCACGATCGCATTCGCGTGAGGGCTAGTGTGAACGTAGTTTGACTTTACAGTGTGAGGACAGCGGGCCCGAAAATATTGGTGACGAAGGTAAGAAAAATTAAATTTGAGAAAAAATTACAGTGTAATTCCAAACAAAAAAATTAATTATTTTTTAATTTTATTTACAAGTTAAAATTTAATAGTCACATCAAATTTTAATATGTACAATAGGTAATTAATTTTTTTATATATATTTATACTAATTTTTCCTAAAATTTAATGGTCTCCTCCATTTAAGAAATATTTTTTATAAATTATCAAAAAAATTTATGGAATTTTTAATAATTAATATACAAGGTCATTGGTAAGGGTGATGGGCATAAAAAAAAAGATCCAGAGTTCAAACCCTTATAATGTAATAAAAAATTAAAATTAGCTTAGTGTGTGTGCATCTTTATTTTTCATTTTTATTTGCTTATTAAATATTTGATGAAGTTAAACCTTTAAGAAGTATAATTTCTTACTATAAATTAATTTATATTCTTTTAAAAAATTAATTAATTTAGATTCAAATTATATGAGTCTCTGAATGATTTTTTCTAAAAAAATCTCCAGTATATTTTTTTTATTCGAAAGACTCAAAATTGAAACCTGATTTAATAAAAAATAAAAAAATATAAGAAAAACCCATATCTTGATTTTTTAAAAAAATTATATAAAAATTTCATAATAAAAATTTTAGATAATATTGATTAATCTCAACTTATATGCAAAATGCAACTTATATGTATTTGTTTATATATTTTTTTTAATATTTCGATCTCAACCTCAACTTTAATTAACCCCTCTTGCTCAGAAAGGATGATGAGATGGCATATTAAGTCGGTAATATAATAATTATTCCTAGGCCCAACAAAACATACATATATAATGATTAATGAAAATGGCATGATTAAAAAAAATTATTTTGCTAGAAAGGTTTTGTGGATATGTTAAGAAAAAGCAACAACTAGATGTAAACTTGGGCTAGAAAAGATTCACTTATCAGTCAGCAGGCAACATGTTAAAAGATTTTATTTCAAATTTAATCAACACATGATCTTTCTAAGATTTTATATGAGTTTTATAAATTAAAAAAAATGTTTCGGATTGCATATTAGTAAACTAAACACCAAATATGACTTTCAAAAATCAAATAAATAATATTTAATAATTCATTTGGTAATGTTTTTATATTAAAAAAATACTACATGGAATGGAATGGACAAAAAAAGTGAGTTTGTACAATCCCACAAAAGGCTTGCAGTTTTTCTTAAATAATAATAATAATAATAATAATAATGGACATTCCACATGTCATTCTTTGTGTAATGAAATTCATTTCAATTTTAAAGACTTAGAAATGTTTATAGTTAATTGGACTCTCATGAGATACCATACTTTAACTCAACATCTATTTTATGTTATTTGGACATGGTTTATACTACTTGAACTTAATATACTCATTTAAAAGAGTAGAAGAATATGATCTCAATCAAAACATTATTCGAAAAATGTCAATGAGAATATTAAATGAGCATGGAGAAGAAAAATGTTGGTGCTTAAATTACAAAAGAAGATGAAGTAGAAGTGATATCATCATACCTTTATATGTTGTTGTAATTAAGTCTCGGAAACTAACCGCGGCAATAACCACCTATGGTTTCTCCGATTCTTATATAACAAAAGTAAACTTATATAACAAAAATAAAGGCTGAAAACGGAAATGAACAACTGTGTACGATCATCATGAATGAAAAGTCAACATGTGTTGAGTCAAAAAAAAAAAAGCCCAATTAAATTTATCACTATCAACTATTTAATCAATATGAAATATGAAATTTATAATCTATCATATACAAAAAATAAATTGTTTTATTTCATTACATATATATATATATATATATTGAGAAAATGCAAGATCTATATACCATTTATTTTTTTTTATCATTCTTACTAAATCATGAATGACAATGTAACACTTTAATGAGGGGAAAGGGGGAGGGAAATGTGAGGAAAAAATAACATTTTCTCCTACTTGGCTACTGCAAGAAAAGTGGAGGGAAGAAAAAAGTATAAAGAAAATAATAGATAGGACTCGCATGTTTTTGCCTCCAATGTTTTTTTCCAAATATGGAGAGATTTTGCAGAGAAATTTTTATTTTCAAATTTTCCTATCAATTTTTCATTGTTACCTCTTGCTTTCCTTTTTTTTTTTTTGACGTGATATTTATAGTATAGTTGCATTTTAATCATAAATTTTTGTTAAACAAACAGTATATTTAATTTTTAAACTAATTAAACAAATACTAATTCTAAATTTTTAAGTTAATTTTCAGTTAAGTACTTTATATTTAGTTGTAGTTTCAAATTTTAATATTATTATATATTTATAATTTAATAAATAAAATTTTAAATTGGATAAAATAATTTTTTGTCAATATGAAATAAAATAATTTTTAATAATACTTTTGTTCAGTTAATAATATATAATAATTTTTATTATATATAATATGTTAAAATATTTAATTTTATTATATAAATATTTTTATAAATAATAAGATTATTATTGTCTATATAAAATTAACTTTTCTCTCCTCCTAGTTTTCTCTCACTCTATCAAGCACAATGAGAGAAAATTGCATCCCTCTCATTTTCTCTCCTCTTATTTTTTTTTTTCTCCTTTATAGTTTCTTCTATGAGCCAAGCATAACATAAGAGTAAAAATGTATATGACATCATATGAAAGATATATCCTTAAAATTACTAGTAGGAGAGAACATAGTCTGAATATTAGGAAATGACAATATTCATAAATAGTTTTATATGATTTCTTTTTAATCCTTCTTATCAAACAATGCATGATTAGGTTGAGTGAAACTTGATAGGAAAACATGTAGATACACAAAGCCATTATAAAAAGTATACCTTTAAAATGGCTTGGAAAAAAGTAAACTAAATATTAAGGAAACATGACATCCATGCACCATTTTATTGTCATTTTAATTCTTGTTATCAAACAATGCCTGGACACATAAATGAGCTAAAAATGTACGTCCATGCAGTTCATGTAAAAAAAAAAAAAATCTTACTAAACATTCATGAACTATTTTTTTTTTTCATTTTAATCTTTCTATTAATCCATAAACGAGCTAATTAAGTAACACTTTTATGTGGAAAAATGTACATGAACCTGGTAAAAGTAAAAAAAAAAAACATTTTAAATCATTTGGATAATTGAGAAAATATATGCATGTACATGAAAAATGTTTAAAATATACTTATATACCTTCTAAATACCTTAGAGAAAATATAGCTCATCAAATTATTAAAAAAAAGGCTTTTGGCAAAAAAAAATCTAACAAAATGCATATCCATTTAAAAATTTTCTAATCCTTCTTACCAAATCACAATGCATAAACGAACTAAATAACAATTTTATTTTAAAAAATAGTAATTAATAAATATTAAAGACAATAAATTAACAAAAAAATTATATATAATTATCTTTATTTTTTTAAAATTTCCACCCTTACAGTAAGTTGTTTTCTGGGTCCGCCTATGGTGCGATTTATCCTCTTTGTGTGGGTTGGTTAAAACAATTTTCAATATATTTATTTAATTCTTTAAATTTTCGCATTAAAATCTATTTAGTATCATATCTTATAGAGTTTAGATTATTTTTCTTCTCATATATATATATATTGAAAATTTATCCCAAGAATGCCAATCAGTATGGTTGATGAGGAGTTTGTGCCCCCTCTTTTTTTATAAGAGCTTAAAATGTAGACTGTCCCAACAAAAGGGAATCAAATTAAACTAGTGAGAATCTTACTTAGGAACTCAAGAATACAAAAAATTATATCTAGAACTCAATAGAGTCTAAAAACGCAATTAATGTTTGAGGGCTTTTTTTGTAAATTTTGTTGTAAACAAAAAAATGCATTTGCCTTTATTTCAATAGAATGCCTATACATATGTAACATAATATTTATAAATTCTCAATACAATATTCATGAATACACAACACACATAATAAACATAGTTTAATTTGAAGTGAAATGTATAAGCAAACAAATAATGAATAACATAATGTCCATCAATTTTCAACAAAGTGAACATGTATAGACTTGTAATATTTGTACAACATAAAGTCTATAATGAATAACATATTTTCATTAAAATAACATATTTTAAATTAATGTCCACCAGATGTGTTGTGTATTTATGAATATTATATTGAGGATTCATGAAAATCGTATTGTGCATTCATGAACATTTTATTGAGACAAAGCAAATGCATCTTTTCATCCACAATAAAAATTTGCAAGAAAAACCTCAAGCTTGCAGTGCATTTTCAAATTCTATGGCGCCTTAAATGTAAATTTTTGTCTTTTGAGAGCCCTAAGTGAGATTCTCTCATTAAACTATCTAATTACTTTTTATTACATACTATTTGATGTAACAAATTTGAAATTTATGATATATATGTGAATATGAGAGAGAAGAAATTCAATGCGACTTTAAAGTTAAAGCACAAATGAGGATAGGCTCATTAATGACAATTCAGATACAACTTTAAATAAAAGTGTGCATACATGATGCCGTTGATGAAATCAAATGTTCATGCACAATTTTTAAAGTTCGTTTTTTCCTTCCTACTATGGAACAATACATGAATGAGATGAGTAACATCGGAAAAAAATGTGCATGTATCATCTTAAAAAAAAAAAACTTTTTCAAGACCTTAGAGAGAATAATGTATCCCAAATTATGATTCACTTAACATTTTTTTTAATCCTTTGTCCAAAACAATGCATAAGCTATTGTCAAATAACACTTTATTAGGAAACATGTTCTATAAACAAGCCAATGTAAAAATATATATCATTAAAATCATTTTGAGAAAATATAATCCAAGTATTGAGAAAAGCCAATATCCATCACCATTTTGTTAATCCTTCTTTCTAAGCAGCAATTTAGGGGGGAAAATGTAAGTACACAAACACTGCCTGTACCACAGTCTAGGTCTTTGAAGAAGAGTGTCATGTTTTCACAATATTGGGTTATGCATCCTAATGTATCATATTAATTGTTAAGAATGCATGCTATAATACTAGCAGTCTATGATATATTTGTTTAAACTAAGTGTTGCCTTAATAATTGGGATTTCGAATCTACAATTTTGGGTGAAGGATTTAGTGTTTATCACATGAAAGCACTCGAGTTGTGATATATTTCTCCTTTGTGCATGGATTCAAGACTTCTGGAAGAACTTGGTAAGTTTTCTTGTGATACTTTCACATCATTTGTTATATCCATTATTGCTGGTTGAAACCTTTGGTCTTGCTAGTAGTGATGGTGTCTATTCTCTAGCTACGTGGACATATTTTTTGTTATGGCATGAAAATGATTGTTTTGGATATATGGATTTTGCTGATTCTCATGGAATTGGCTATTGTATTATTGTATTTGAAGTATACTAAACTGGTGGCAGAGCCACGACTCAGGTGGGTGCAATATTTAGAACTCAGGACAAGGGTACAAAGTAATACAACTTAGGGTTAAATAGGTAAACATTTCAAGGGCATAAATGCAAAATACTAAAATTTATACACTGAATTTTTAATATTCCCCAAAGGGAAGGGTAAATTTACCTCAACCTCAATGACTCTATTGTATTTAACCTTTGGATTCTTTTTAGATCACTTATGGATCTAGAAAGCTTAATTATGTCTTGATTAAAACTATATTAAATCTTAACTAATCAAAATCAAGTTAAGATAGTTTGTATTTTATGGCAATAACTTATTTAATAATAGTTCTCTTCATTCCTATCACTCAAACTTGTAACATTATTTAAGGTGATCATGGAACAAGCCACTCAAATGAATTAAACCATCTAATTCTTCTTAATTAAACTATCCAAGATGTATATGAGAGAAGAAACTCGATGACTCAAAACACAAAGCAAACAAATTAAATTATCATTGCCAAAGTTTTTAAACAAACATAAATTAAAAAGGAAATATAGTTAACCATGACAACAGTTTTTTCCCCTTTTGGGACAATAAACTATCACAACTTTAGACACTATTTTAAAGCTTAAGCGAAAGATCAAGACCAGAAGAATCAAGATCATCACCATGATCATTCACTCCGGAAGATTCTCCAGGAGTTTCATGCTTCAGTGAACTGCTGCATCCCATTGCCATTTGCTGCATTAGCTTCTTTGGATTTTCTGGTTCAGAGACAACTGATTTTCGCTTGCGATTCCCGTTGTCTTGATGAGGAACTTGCTCAGACAAACAAGGACTCCGCGGGCTCATTAATGGCAGTTCAGTTAAATTCTCTTGAGCGACTCTAGACTGTGAAGGGACAGCCTGCTGCACAGAGAGTTCATAAGCAGAATATGGTCCTTGATGATGACGATGTGAAGAAACATTTCTTGGTCGCAGAATGGAAATGACTCGCTGTTCCATGTCATCCAGTCTCTCCTTGAAATCAGGGCCAATCTGGCCATTGGTCGCATATAAGCGCAGTGAAATGTTCTCCAAAATACTCATCAACAGATTGCATTTCACTATATGAGCTGTCATCAAATTTGGGGGAGCAGAGAAACGCTGGAGAAAATCGATGTGATGATAATTGATTAATATTGACATTAGTATCGATATAAAATTTGAGTAAGTTGTCCAGAAAAGTCAGCAATGATAGAAAATTAAACCTGCCCAAGTAAAATAGCTGCTAGGTTGCACCAGTTAGGAAATATGGCGTAGTACATCCTATATAGCCTTTGAACCTGTAATAAGGATATGAGAAAAGCTGCAGTTCAACACTACCTTGTTCTGAAAACTGACTAACAGATTATGCTCAAATTTAATCACAAAACTACAGGTAGCAGGGATTGAGCTTTAGCTTTTACCTATTACTATTTTGCTATTGTAAATACTTTCGTAGAAAAGCAAAAGAAAAGAAAATGCAATCATTAGGATCACTTCCCAGGAGGGAAGTCCTCCCTGGTTTAGAAATTTGGATCCTATCAAGTTTTAAGTCTGAAGTTTGTGAAAGTCTATGCAAAGCATTACTCTTTGTTTTTATTCTTACATGTAAGAAGCAATTTAGATATAACACAAAGTACTAGTAACTTGTGTAGAACTTCACCAACCTTAAAATCAAACTTCAAAGTATATATCCGAATTCCTCAGCGCAAATAGAAGGAAAAAAAGACTGGGAGACAATTTTTCTTTTAAGGATTTGGGTCCAACAAAATTGAAAGTGGAGAGTTGCGGTAAAATTTATTAAATTAAGACACAAAAGGAAAAAATATGTCACCAAAGATTGAAGCAAACTCAACCAGAGCAACTATTGCGTGCATATTCTACTATAGGCTATTCCCCCACTCAAGAGGTATAATGTTACCATTCCATCACTTGCAAAGCTTGTATATATTTTGGTGAGGCACTAAGAGTATCCTCCGCTGCCAACAAAGGCTAATAAACCACAGAGTATTTAGTGTAAAAGGCAAACCTCTCTCAACTAGGTTTACTTCACACACAAAGATTGCGAATCAAACCCCCCAACCACTTAAATGACAGTCCCAACTCACGCTAATTTAAATCGGTGCAAAATATATATATATATATATATATATTAACTTATATATATATATATATATATTGTTTAGAGGATTGCATGCTTTATTCATGATGACAGACTTGAATACATATACCAGAAAAAGTAACAACGGGATTGCTAACCTAATCCCAATAAATTAAGAATAAATTTAAAAAGAAAAGGAAATAAGTAAACTAGATCCTAAGAGAAACATATCAAGACAATATAGGTTTCATATTTACAATTTTAAATTTTTGTAATCATTATTCTTTTAAGAAATTATAGTTAGAAAATTACATTATACAATGCACCTACGTGTAAGTCTTACTAAACAATAAAATTATGCTGATCATAACCAAACTACAAGAGATACCAAAAACAAAACATGGAAATGAAGAAAAACAATGTCAGGCATTACCCTGTGACAGATTGTCTCCGGCCAATCCATATTTGCAAATGTCTCATCTGCTGCTAGATGTAAACAAGGCCATTCACTCAACTGAGGTTAAATCAAATCCAACCGGGGGGGGGGGGTAATTATATTCATACTTGGGAATAAATTATGCAAAAAATTAAAAAGGGATAGTAAAGAAGCAAGTACAAGTCAGGAAACCGTTTCTAATTGCTATAAATTCCGTTTAGACTTGAAGCAACTAACCCTCTCTAGAAGCTGAATGACTACTGAAATGGCCAGGATCTGAGTGATCAAATTAACAATGAAGTCTGGATGATAAAGTAAATTTATTGGTCCACCAAATACCAATATCACAGCAAGCCTTTATTGATCTTAGAAGCTTCCAAATATGATAACTTTCCAATTTAACTCCTAATGCTTTCACATTTCCCAGCTAAAACTAGTGGAATAGGGATTGAATCTTAATTATGAAAGTAGAACATGATCATGAACCCACACTCCCAAAAAATAAAAATACAGCATTTGAAAATGCCCTGGTAGATAGACAGAAAAGAAAGATGTAGTTATTTCAATACCTGAAGATGAGGCCAGCGAAGGTCTAAGTCCACAGATCTCAGACGATGTGTCAATTGATGTTATCCATCTTGCCATGTTTGAATTATAATCATCCTTAAATTAATACCAAAACAAAAATAAAATTTAATGAGTTGAATTCAAATTTATCATGACAAAACCTAAAAAAACTCACATACAACTTGATTGAAGATACCTTATTGTTTGCAGAGGTATACACCTCTTTCTCAAAACCTTCTACCCAGGCCATCACATCAGCTATACCATATATCACATTACGAGGAGAACTCGCAAGAACAGCATATGTTCTGTAAAATCATGAATACATGAACATGATACCGAGTTAAAAGAACTGAATAGAAGTTAACAGGTTCCATACCAGAAAAAAAAATTTGTAAGGTAAAATGAAGCAAATCGATAGAAACTTGAATAATATTAGAGAAAAAATTGCACATTAATTAAACTTCCAAACTATCCAAATGCTCAACCAAAAGGATAAATTTTATAAAAGTAAGAAAGCACAAAGCATTAGATCAAGCAATCATCCGAAAACACAGCTAAAGCACAATTATAAAAAGAAAAAAGAAAATTCCTCTGTAATGAACTCAAAAGAATAATACAATTAATTTGCAAATCATTAGAGAAACCTGCCTAAGGATAAAATGAGCTGAAGCTCAAGAAAGAGACAGGAAGGCAACTCTTCCTAAAAAAATCCGAATGGTTTAAATATCTAGATACTGTTGGATTGCAATTGAGTTGAGCTAAATGCACAAGGCCTTGCAAAAATATCTCATTTCTAGGATGAAAATAAGCATTTTTTATCACCAAGCCCTGGGAATTTTATAAATAAACAAACATCTCTTTTCAAAGATAAATAGTTCTATCTTGTTATAAGCTCTTGAGGATATCATCATCGTTCCTTTATAAATAGAGGTTGAAAGCTTAGAAAGAAAAAAATATTCCTAGAAGATCCACAATGCGACATATATGACAATGATATTTTGAAAAATATTTTGGCAAAGGTGTGCTACTTACACTTCCCTTACAATCATTACACGAAACCTTATAGATTTCCAACCAGCAGACTCACTGTTGTTGGCTATGCCATGACTAGTGCTTGACCTGGAATTATCCATCCAGAATGCAGGATAATTTGTCCCTAAAATACAAAAAATATGAGAGAATTGCAACATAGTCCTAATGCAGTGCAGATGTATTCTTTGCTGGATGCTTATTTGAAAAGCAACTATAACATGGAACCATATAATATAATAAAAATCAGGACTAAATAACTCATCAAATTTGATACCATAAGTTGACATTAGAAACTGATATTTTCTTTACGGATTTACCTTTGTTGATATCTACAAAACCTTTTTAACATATTATTAAAAAATAGGAAAAAATTACAGCTGTTGGCTCAGATCAGGCAACAACTTGGAAATCAGAACTATAAAAAGCCAATGACTCATATTTACTCGAAGTCACAAAACAAACTAACTATAGAAAGTACTTTTCTGCAAGCTTCTCTCAGTATCATCACTTCTCAAACCAAAATATGTTTCAACAAAGCATCTTGCAAAGCAGATAAATGACGGCATCGGTGCTAAGAATATCTAGAAGAAGAACTAACCTATACACAAGGAAAGAACAATGTTCCATCCCCGAACCAACAAAAACAATCAAATTCCTCAACCCATTAATCGTACATTACAAAATACCAAACCCTTTCTATCATTCGGTGCCGTAATGTGTGAATTCATGTTCAGGTTCATGCGCACGTAGATGATCAAGAAGCAATTAGCAATCGAGTCCTTAATTCCATGCAGTCGAACGAAGTTCGATTGCGATTTCATCAAGTGCCGCCTCACCCACTTAGAATAAATTAGATGAAAGACTGAGATCTTAAACAGAGCAAAACTTAAACTCAATCAAGAAACTAAGCAAAACCACGAAGAAAAACCATCACACAGACTCAAAGACAAGCGAAGCGGGAAGCGGGAAGCTCAAAATGAGAAAATTACACACAAAAACGAAGCCATGAAGTTGAGCATCAGTAATGGAGCGAATAATCAGTGCTTGAGCATCCGTTTCGCGCTACTACATGAGAACTTGAGGGCCAAGAAACGCACGTAGAAAAATTGAAGCTTTTATAGCTTGCGCGAACACAGTTTGACTTTATAGTGCGGGGACAATGGGCCTGAGGTGCTTGGTGACAAAGGTCAAAAACAAAAATAAATAAATTTACTTATAATTATAAATTATATTATAATTATTTAAATAATTCGAGTAACTATGTTGATGAGAATGGGTAGAAAACAAAGTTCAAATCTTCTATTGTAATTTAAAAAAAGTAGGGTTGATATCAGTGAACTAGTTGGTTTTTTCGTTCTTTTTCGATAAGCAGTGAACTGGTTGATTTTCAATTATGTAGCATGTGCTGATTTTTACATATTCATTTTTCATCTTTATTTGTTTGGTTAATATTTTTTTGAACTTAATTTTTTAGAATTATTTAATAACTGGCACTAAAAGTTTAGATTCAAATTATATTAAACTCCAAATGAGATTTGAAAAAGAAAAAGATCTTCCAATATGATTTTTACTTATTTAACCTTGAATAAGGAAAAAAAGACTCGACCTTGAATCGTTATTTAACCATAGAAGTTTGGGGAAAAAAGAAAAAGAATATGTCATAATAAAAGGTAAGAAAGTAAAGTCCATGTTAATGTAAAATCTATATCTGGCCAAAAAAATATAAAATTTAAAAAAATATTAATCTTTTAGTCCTTATAATTTTGACTTAGTTGTAATTTAATCTCTAAATTTTAACTCATTATAACTCAATTTTTAAAGTTTTGACTCAAATGTAAATCAATTCTTGTATTTTGCCTCTTGTAATTTAGTCCATGAAGTTTCAACCTCTTAAATATTAGTTTTTATATTTTAAGAAAATAATATTATAAAGATTATAAATATTTTAAAATTTATTACTAATATTTTAAATTATTAAATCCTTTTAAGCTTTATAAATATTAAAAGTTTAAAATATTTTTAATTTTATTTTTTAAAACATAAGGATAAATATTTAAGAGATTAAAACTTCAGGAACTAAATTACAAGAGATAAAATTCAAGAACTGATTTATAATCGAGTTAAAAATTCAAAAATTAAGTTATAGCAACTCAAAGTTAAGGAATTGAATTACAGTTTGGTCAAAAATACAAGGACTAAATGATTAATTTTTTTTATAATAATCATGCAACATATTTCTCAAGTTCTATGCAAAAATGTTCAAAACTCATCTAGTTTTCTCAATGTATTTGATGAGACTCTCCCAATATGGAGAGGTTGATATGATGGCATAAGTTGGAAATATAATGATTATTCGTTTGGCCAATGAAATATAATAAAACACACACAATATTACTGAAAGAAAATTACATGAGTATAGTAAGAACTAGATGAAAAAGCTGTGACCTCCCAAAAACGAAAACAACAATATAGAGAAGTATATTAAAAGGCCCAGGCTTGTGAAATTGAAAAGTTTGGATATATGATTTAGCAATATTCATCTTTGCCTACAACAAACACAAAGACAAAGGTGATGGTGAAGAATAACAAACACAATGGTACAGGAGAGAAGATGAAACCATGGTGGTACCTTGCCTTCACCTAGTCATGGGAGGATTGTGAGAAAGAGAGAGACCAAAGGAAGGTTCTAGACTTGGCATGGTTAGGCTATATTAAAGATACATACATATGTGTGTGTGATGTGAGACCAAAGCAAACTAGTTTTTAGGTTAGTCCAAAATCTAATCTAACTCAAGTGTCTCTAACTTAGTTCTATTTGGTCAATCTTTTCATGAGGTGCTTCTAGTTAGATTGGCTGAGTTTAATGTGCAATCCAAAAAAGATTTAGGGCATATTTGATTTCTATTCTCATTTTTTATTTTTTAAAAATGTTTTGTAATATAGTTTTTAAAATTACTTTACAAAACAAAGTAAAAATCCGATTGGTCATATTAATTTAAACATAGTTTTAGAGTTAAAAAAATAGACTGATAATAATAGTTATAGGTGGTTAATGATAGTTGTTTATGATAAAAATTGATCAAAATAACTGTAATTTTTAATAATTAAATATAATTTATTTTAGAAACAAGAAAAATAAATTGAAAATAATTTAAATTTGTTTTTATTTTAAAAAAACAAAAAAAATTAAAAACAATTAAATAAAAAATGCTTATCGAAAAAAAATTATTTTTTATTTTCAAAAACCAAAAACAGTTTTTAAAAACTAAAAAAAAAAAAAACAGACTCTCAAAAGATTTTTTATAGAATTGAGATTAGGAATATGAATAGGAAAGAAAGTAGGACTAGAATTTTAAAGAATGTTTAGCTTGACAACGAAATTTGGTACAATTTTTATTTAATATATGCTTCATAATATTAAAATGACTAAAACATCCTATACTTAAATGCACCTTTTGGTGAAAATTAGGAGTTTTGCTTGTGAAAGTTTTAAAATAGATTTTGGCCCCCACTTCATGTTTTATTTTCAATGCAGCCCTTCTATTCAGTGGCTTGTGGTTCTGTCCCCACACTACCTTCAACCCTTCAGTCTACTCCATGATCAGCCAAAATCAAAGATCAAAACAAGGCCCGTTAAAATCACAAAACCAAAATCATTGGGAAAAAAAAATCCTAGATCCATAATCAGAGATGGAGGAGATAATGATAATATGAATGTAATAGATATTGCACATATATATTGATAATTGTGTGATACAATCCATTTCAATTTATATCATCTCTACAATCAAAGCCTGAGAATATTTCCTTAAACCCCCAATGGGATACCATATAATGACTCAAAATCAAATTTATACCATTTGAATTTGATTTTACATTACTACTTGTACATAATATACTTTAAGATTATATACTTAAGCTAGTGCATACCAAGCATAAATTTATCATTGTGAAATAGTATGCTAAAATATAATCATCACTTTAACTCTTTCAATGGAATTGAAGCATGCAATTCCCTTCAAAATGAGTTAAATTACAAGAGAAAAATACATGGATGTAATATCGCACCTTTGGTTGCCATTGTAGTTGAGTCTCAAAAACTTACAACAATAATCATTGATAGTCTCTATAGATCTTATATAGCAAAAATCATGGCCGGAAAAAGAAATTAGTAACCATCACCCTAAATGACCAAAAGGAAGAAAATGTTTCCTAAAGCTATCAAAATGGTCCAAGCCAACCGTTTGTAATCAGATTGAATTAAAAGTCAACTCGTGTCTAGGAAAAAACATTAGACTAAAGTATACATTTAATCTTTTAATTTTATATGTTTTATTTTAATCTCTTAATTTTATAAAGTATCTTTTTAATAATTTAATTTTAATATTTTTAATTTTATCCCAACAAATTTATACATTAAACTTTTAAATATTGATAAAATATTCTTAGATGTTCACATATTAAGTTTAATTTTTTAAAAATAATAATGATTGACATAAAAAATAATCATTTGAAACTAATGATATTAAGGTTAAAAAATTAAAAAGATACTTTACAAAGTTAAAAGATCAAATTCAAATGCTATATAAAGTTAAAGAACTAAAAGTATACTTTAGCAAAAAAAAAAAAACTATTACAAGGTCAAAATATTAAAAAATTAATGAAAAGTAACATTCATGCACCATTTTATTGTCTTTTTTATTCTTCTGATAAAACAGTGCATGAATAAGCATGGTATAACTCTGGGTGAAAATGTATATACACGAATTTTATTGATATTTAAGGAAGGTTCATGCACCGTTTTTCTTTTAATTTTAATCTTTGTACCAAACAATGCATGAACAAGCTGACATTCATATTATGAGAAAAAATGTATATGAACATAGAAAATGTATAAAGTTAAATCTTTGGAACATTTGGAGGGATCATTCAAAAAATGGATGAACATCCATGATACAACTTTAAATAAAAATATAAATATAAACAAGGTTATTAAAGAAATCCAATGCTCCCACACCATTTTTAACTTCATTTTATTTTTTCCTACCTAGCAATACATGAACAAGATGAGTAACACTTTATGTGAAAATGTCATTAAAAAACACTTTATGAGAAAAGATGTACATGTACATATACATGACAAATGTTAAAAATATACTTTTAAAATATCTGAAAAGGAACATAGCCTTAACTAGAATGTATCATCCATTTTCTATTTTTTTTTCAAATCCTTCATATCATTAAAAAAATAACTTTTGACAATGATTCATCATGATTAAAAAAAAATCACCACTTAAGATTCACTTTAAGCGATAACACAATGTCATCACCAAAATGATCATGAAAAGTATACTTTTGACGACGACAGAAAAAATCTCCACAACTTAAGCTTTTTTTTTTTGGGCTCAAGATTCAAGTTTAAATATTTTGTCTATGGATGATAACAATTATTAGATATTTTAGAACATCTATGTGATTTTTTTTAATTTTTATTTGCACTTAAAATGTGAAATTTGGATGGTTAAAGTATACATTTAATCCTTTAATTTTATAAAATATTTTATTTTAATAATTCAACTTTATAAAGTGTCTTTTTTGTCCTTAAACCCTAACACTGTTAGTTTTATCTTAATAAATTTTTACATTAAACTTTTAAATATTAACAAAACATTCTCACATGTTAACTTATTAAGTTTAACTTTTTCAAAACAATAATGATTGATACAAAAAAAAATGATCATCTAAAACTAACAATTTAGGATTAAAAGACTGAAAAGATGCTTTACAAAATTAAAGAATCAAACTAAAACTTTATATAAAGTTAGAAGACTAAGATTATACTTTAGCCAATTTGGATTTTAAATTTTTTTAAATATTTCATAATTAAGTTGGGTTTTACAAAAATTGAAAATAAAAAATACAAACTTCAATGCTAGACCCTAAGCCTCAATAATTTGAGCCAAACCTTGAAAAAATGACATATTTAAAGGAAACAAGGCTTTTGGGCTCAAACCTTGATGAGCTTAACTCGTAAAGATTGAACCAGTCCATTTCCTAGCTCTAGACAACATTAATGCAACATTATTATTTTTTTTCATTTTAATCCTTTGTCAAGTGCATTGTAAGTGGGGTGTAAATTATTGTAAAAACACATTCTCATAATCAATTATAGAGATGGTAGTCCACTTATTAAGAAAGAAACAAAAGTGAAAGAGTTAATTGATCTATATGTTTAAAAATGCTTAGGATTATAAACTCATTTTTAATATAATATTTTCCTTTAACTTTTGAAAATAATGCAATCTAACTTTTATTATCAACAAAAGTTAACTTTAACTATTGATTGACCAAAAATAATAGAAAAGGGCCTCAAAAATTACCCAAAAAAGGATCAATAAAATTGTCTTGGCCTTTTTTTGTAATTATTTTGGAGTCATTGTTTGTAATTTTTGTATCCTTTATTGTAATTTTTGAGGTATTTTTTTTATTTTTTTGTCAACTAAAATCAAAGTTAATTTTTTTAATGATAGCAGTTAATGACTCATTTACCTAAGAATTAATCAATTAATCAAAATTATTAATTTATCAATTAAGCTTTTTAATATTAAAAAGTAACTATAATTTGGTTTTCACTACATTTATTAAATAAGTTTTCTTACTGGTAATTAATTAATATTTACTAAGCACCTTATATTATTGAAGGTAGCCATGGAACAAACCATTAGGACCCAAACTACATTTTTTCTAACTTATTAATTCTTATTACTAAAATCAAAGTATATAATAAAGTGAAAACCAAAATGCATGAAAGAACAAACTCGATGGACAAACAAAATTAAGGCTATATTTGGTAAGTGGAATCATAAGCCTGGAAAAGAAATTGAGGTTGAAATCATAAAACACTGATGTTTGGTACATGTGAATTTGAATTTTCAAAAATCCTGATTCAAGGAAAAAAAGTTAAATTGGATTCTTTGGCGGGAGCTATGAAATTGGAGCAATTCTATGAAATTATATTTTTTGAAGATAATTTTATCCTCATATAAAAATTGAAAAGATGACTATGCCTTTGCTTATTTGTGATTAATACTAGAAGAATCGAGCATGTAGGCGGTTGTGATAGGGACAATTCAAAATGCACAGTTCTTGCGCTTTCATTCCTTGTTCTCTCAAATATATATATATATATATATATATTGTAATATAATATATGTGTGTGTTTATATAATTTATATATTTATAATATTTATTTTATAAAATATTTTACTTATTTTTAATATCTATCATCTATATAATATTTCATTTATATATTAAATAATACATGAGAAATTAAATCACAATTAAGCTTTTAATACATTTTTAATTTTGATTTTAATTTTTAGGAGTATTTTTGTCTTTTAAGTATAATTCTATTTCCATGTCTTATATACCAAACAAAAATAATACAAGAACTCCATTTATTTTTTCTAACATAGCAAACGTATTTTTAAAATTTAATTCTATTTCAATTTTAATTTCAATTTCAATTCCATCAAAAACTATTCATACCAAACGTCGCCTAAATTGTATTGCCAAAATTCTTCAACAAAAAAAATTTAAAAATTAAATATAGTTAACCATAACAAAGATTTTGTTTTTTTTGGACAATAAACAATCACAAATTAAAACACTAAGTAACTTAGAGCTTAAGCGACAAATCAAGACCTGAAGAATCAAGATCATCATCATCTTTCTCTCTGGAAGCTTCTTCGGATATAAACTTGGTATGTTGATCACTAGTAGCAGCAGTACCAACAATGGTAGTAGTAGTCGTTGAAGAAGATGAATTATTCCCACACTGATTATGAGTAGTTAGAGGACTAATATTACTAACTTCTTCAATCCTCAAAGTTCCTGAACTTGCCCTAATTCCAAACCTATCCAGGGATTGCTGATCATGCCTAAACTTAAAACTAGGGTAATTATAAGAAGGCTTATGAATCATGGAATCCATTCTAACCCCAAGTGGCTTATTATTATAAGTCATCGAAGAGTTATAATTAATTAGAGGGTTCGGGTAATTGCCACAATAAGGAGAATAATAGTGAGGACCTAAAAGACCAAAATGATTATTTTCAGAAACGACAATCTCTGCTTGTCGTCGTTTTGCAATTGCACGCTCTTGTTTGTGTGCGTTTTGATGGCCTCCTAGAGCTTGTGAGGATGAAAACTCTCTTCTGCAGAAGTTGCAGCAAAAAGTCCTTTGTGTAGTGATGTTCTCGTGTTCATGATCATGATCATGATCATGAACATGAACAAGATGGTGATCAGCAAGATTATGAACATGTTCATGATGATCTTTTCCTTTGGTGTTAATAATGCTTGTTTTAGACGAAGAACCTATGATGTTCACTTCAGATTTGAAGAAATCCAGCTCAGTCTTTGACTTACGAACAGAATTATCATCGTCATCATCAGAAATCTTCATATGAAATACATATCAAGCAACATAAAAGAAATTAAATCAGTTAATCAAATAGTGAAGATATGTGGTAATGTGAACTCAAAATTGTTCTTTTGGTTCTATATATCTCTATGCTAATATAATGCATCAGTTGAGAGATAAAGATAGACAGATAAGATAAGTGGGCCTTCACATGTTGAGTATCGTCTATTCACCTTATACATAGAAACTAAGCCAGGATTTAATATAAGAAAAAGGAAGTATTGAGAGTAACAAATTTTAAATTTTGAAAGAAATTAAAATAATAATAATAATAATAATAATAATAAATGTTTTAAAAAATTATAAAAATATTTAGTACATGGTAACTTTCAACCAAAAATAATGCCATAAAATAAATATTATTCATACAAATATTTTTTTTTAAACAAAAAAAAAACATACGTTTTGGTTGAGCTAGGCAAGGTTAACTCTTACCCAATGTTTAACCTAATGCATGTGCTTGAATGACTCGAGCAAGGCCAAGCTTACTAGAGTCTTGGGCAATATAAACAACCCTAGCTTTTATAAATTTTGGAGCAAGAAGCATAGAACATTTATCTAATGCTAAGAAAAATTTAAAAACTTAAAAGGAGCCATAGCCCGTTCTGGTCTCCTTTCCCTCCACCCTTGACTATAAGTCTACACAAAAATGAAATTAGGTTAGTTTTTTAGTTCCTTGCTTTATTTTTGAAATAACTTTGGGATTTTATTCATATTTTTTAAATCTTTAAACTATTAAAACATTAAACATTAATGGCTTTTTTATGGAATTAATAAAACTAATCACTAACTTAAAAATGAACATGTTATGGAAGGTTTGGACTCTATTTTTCTCATTCTTAGACTACAGACACGCTCAAATCCTCTACAAATTAAATTTGCATTTTTATATATTCAAATAGAGTAAGAGCACGATTTGAAACCTATATAATATATCTGTGTGTGGGTGTGCGTATATATAGTGGCAGAAGTAATGACTGATTACAGAATATTAAAAAGGTGGTAAAAATAATAGACGATAAGTTTAAAGAAAAGAGAGAAAATAATTAAGACAAAACTCAAGAACTTTTTTGTGCTAGTTTTTCTATGAATATATGATTATAAAAAATTTAATCTGACTTCAAGAAAAAAGTTTCACGTAATATATAAAGAGGATTCCAATTGGACTGTGTGATATTCACTGATGCTTCAAACCTTTGTGACAGTAACATATAAAAGTGATTTAAAAATCCCTCTTGTCAGAAAATACGAGTTATTGAAACTCTCAATTTTATCATTAACACAACCTTAAAAATAACAAAACATAAAAAAACAAACAAACAAAAAAAATTATTTGAAAAATAAAAAAAATTCTATATATATAAATTCACTCACTTGAATGCAAATTATTTTTAAAAATTGTTTTGAAATGTAGTTTTTAAAATTATTTTTTAAAACAAAACAAAAATAAAATTTATTTGGTTGTGTTAATTTTTTTAAAAAAATAGAATTAAAAATCGGCTAATAGTTATGGTCATCAACGGTTAATAATGATAACTTATAATGATCATTAATAAATATAACTATAATTTTCAATCATTAAATATAATATATTTTAAAAAACAAGAAAATTAAAATTAAAATAAATTTAAGATATTTCTGTTTTTTATTTTTAAAAATTTTAAAAAAATTACATTCAAAATATTTATCATAACAAATTTTTTAATTTTTTTAAAACAAAAAAATGTTTTTAAAAATAGAAACCAAACAAGCCTGAAACTCTCAATTTTCTGTCTAACACATAACCTTAAAATTAACAAAACAAAAACAAACTAACTAACAAAAGAATTATTAAAAAATACAAAATTTAAAGCTATATATGTATATATATTCACTCACTTGAATCATCTTCATCTTCTGGTTTTTGATCACTTCATCTTTGGAATCTTCTCCTTTGGACCCTCCTAAGATGCTTGAGATTTCAGAGGGAGAAAGCTCCTCACCATTTGCAGCCATGGGAGCGAAACACAAAACAACTTAAAAAGAATCTCAGAGAGAATGAGATATAAATTAATCAAGATGAAAGAATATATGTATGTATATATATTTTCAATTAGAGACACCTATAGTTAATGCAACATAATCTTTAAAGAATTGGAAAGAAATCTGCTTTTAATAATATTGAGGTTATATGATTTTCATTAGAAATATTGAATGATTTATTTGATAATCAAGCTTCCTCAAATTTAAACACACATTCTATAAATATTTATATAAATAATATTAAATGATAATTAATTATTGTCATAGTCAAATCTTTCATAAAGAACATGAAAGTTTGGTGTTAGTGCATCACGGCTTTTATGTAGTTTGTTTGTATAGTATGATTTCAACCAGCTACACGTAAAATAAGAAACCAGGAAAAAATTAATTACTTGTTTAAATAAATTAATTATTTGATCCTTTCTTTGAACTTAGTCTCTTGAAGATAAGAACTATATCAAAGGGATGAAAGAAAGGGAAAACTTATATAATTAACTTTATATACTTAAAATACATATTTTAAAGGAAAAATCATATCCAGCCCCCTCTCAAAGAAATTAATTACAGATAAAAACTAACAAGTCTCATTTGAACAAAAAAAAATAAGTCGTGTTCTCATTTTAACAACAATATATTCCGCATTGATCCTTATCTATGATTAATTCTCTTAAGAGAGGGTTGGATGTGATTTTTCCTATTTTTAATTGAATCAAGACATGTGTATCTTTTATAAACTATTTAATCTACAATTGTTATTAATATTATTAATATATTAAAATTTACATATTTTAATTTAATTAAATAAAAATATATTAAGTATATAAGGCTAAGCATATAGCTATTGCGAGGAAAGAAACAATTTTGGCTTGATTTGTGGCTTTATTTATGGAAATGAACTGAGTGTAATTGATAAATTTTTAGTCTAACCTTGTTAGAAAGATCTATATAAAATCAAGTGCATTTTACACTGGATTTTATTTTGATCTCTTAATTTTATAAAATATATTTTTTAGTTTTTTAACCCTAATTAACACTATTAGTTTCATAAAAAAGAATTCTACACTGAACTTTTAAATATTAAAAAATATTTTTAAATATTGATATATTAAGTTTAATTTTTTTAAAAAATGACAATGATTAACATTAAAAATAATTTATTTTGAAACTAAAAAGAAAAGATACTTTATATAATTAGAAGATAAGCTGAAATATTATATAAAATTAGAGGACCAAAATTAAACTTGAACATTTTCTTTTCATACAAGAGAAAAGAACAACAATTAGACCATAGGATCTAACATATTCCTACATATTCAAATCAAGTCACATTAGATTTTTGCAGTTAAGGGATGGATTGGTCCATCAATTTTTTATTATGCCACATCATCTCTTAAGTGGAGCGTCACGACTCTATTTTGAATCAAGGCTTAAATTCAAATAGATGTTTTGAGATCTTTTCAATCAAAGTAGACTATGAATATGAATCTTGCATTTACACGTAACAGAGCCCTTGATTAATATTTCAATTTATTGCTTTAATTCCATCTTATAACAAAGGATATTTTATATTTTAGATTATCTGTAATTTAATACTTTATATATTTTAATATGATTGTTAATTTTATATTTTTCATGTTCAATGTAATTAATTATATGAATGCTAGTCATATCACTTTTACTATTTACAGTATTGTAATTATTAATTTCATCATCTCATAAATCATTATGTACGTGTATGTGAGCATATATTGGTAATGTATTCTGATAAGTTTATGGTTTTAAAATATTTTTTTTAAAAAAAATTGCAACTCTAAATGGAGTAGATGCTAATAATTTTAAATTTACATGGAACTTGCTCTTGTAATAAAGGTTTTCAAAACTCTCCTCAAGCTCAATATGTTTATGAGAAAATTAATTATTACTGTAAATAAAACATTAAAGATTATAGTAATGATCAACCATAATATTATGAGTACATAGAATCTCTCAGTGGAGACTTTGTTCCATTCCATGTCTCGCTTATTCATTGCAATGTACTAATTATATTCACATTCAATCATCTTTTGATAAGTGATATCATTTTTAATTTATCTATCTACATTTTCATATATTTAGAAAGTTTCAAATTTTAACACTTGGCAAGAACTTATGCAAAATATATTGTCATTGTTATTAGACTTGTTGTTGTAATTTTGAGAAGAAGGAAAAATCACAACTTCATTTTATCATTTGATACACAATTTCATGTAATTTCATTGAATCTCACCTCTGTTTATGTAAGTCGCACTCATTCCTCTTTTCTTGTCTCTTATAAACTTGGAAGAATGTCAATGATGCAAGAGGTCCCTAGATCAAATCTCCAAGTGGTACAGAAAAACTATTATTAGATGCACGTGGGTGGGGTGTTGTGTGCGTGTGTGGGGTGTGAGTGTGTATGGACCCCCCTTCCCTCTAGGGAAGAGTTAGACAAGATAGTCAAAAAGAAAGAATAAATATCAATGAAGAATTTTTAAAAGAATTTAATATCTTATAAAGATTTCTAACAAGTAAAAATTAATAAATTAATAAGTGAAAATTTTGTTTAACAAGTATCCAATCTATTTAAGTTTTTGTCAAGTATTAAATTCTTTTAGGGATCCTTCATTCATATTCTATTTATAAACTTTATCACAAAATATTTCAAAAACCCATCTTTAATGATAATAAATTCCCCTTATAGGTAGATTTGAGAAATGGGCAAAATAAGGCTTGTAACATCCTAAAATTTAATCTCAAGATTAAATTAAATAATTAAGTGGTTAAATTAATTAATCAAGGTAGTTCGGAGTTATTACCAGAGTTTGGATGGCCACATTACTAGAAAAAAATCAATTTAGTGAGACATGAATCCTTTGCTAAATGGACTTTAGCAAGGGATTTCGTCCCTCGTTAATTTCGTTGTGAAAAGATAACCTCACTAAATTTGGCGACAAAATACATTCCCTCCCTAAACATGTATCTATTAAAAAATGACCACCTAATGCCACATCACTAGTGCCTTATGACTAGCCATGTTGGGTTAGTTTATGTCATGTCACCTATCATCTCATGTCTCGTCACCCACTAAGTATGCAACAATTTATGTTTACACTAGCCAAAACTTGAACCATTCACCTCTTACTTTTCTCAAATCTTATGTTTTTCTTCTTTGCCAATTAAACTAAAGTGCTCCTGCAATTATTTTATGATAAATTAAATATATGTTATTTAACTACAAAAATATATCAAATAATATATTATAAATATATACATACACTTCCTCCGTTCAAAAATGTAAGACATTTTTAATCGAATCTCACTTATCAATTGTCTTTAAACTAACAATACCTTTTCATATTTATCTCTATTTAATAAAGTGTTTGACCTTAAAAAAATATAAAGTAATCTATTTAATAAGGGCACTTTTGAAAAAAAAAAGAAGCAATGATTATATCTGAAAAGATTAAAAATTTTTTATATTTTTTAACATCCAACTCATCCAAAAATGCTTACATTTTTAAATGGAGTGAGTATATTATATTTTATTTTTAAATATTAATACATTAAAAAAATTTATTTGTATTTATATAACTCATTGTATTATATTTTTAATAAAAATATTATTTTTTAAAGAAAATAAAATTAAAATAAAGAAAATATTAAACATTAAATAATTTTATTATGAACTTTTTAAAATTTTTAAATCTAATTTTTATTTTTAAATGAAAATAATTAAATATATAATAAATTAAAACTCATTTTCAAAAGTTGATTTTTTTTATAATAATTAGCTAGGACCATAATCCCTTACTTATTATATAATTTTAGAGAGGGATAATAGTCCCTTGCTACTTATCTTATTTTAGAGAGAGATTGTTAGTCCCTCATTATTTTCCTCATTAATTATCTTATTGTAGAGAATAAATGGCATTCCCTCTCTAATTTTAAATCTAGCTATGAAATCAACTTTCCTTGCTAACTTGGCTTTCTAAGAAACAATAGACAATCTCTCACTAAATTTTCTCACTAATTCACATTTTTCTAATAGTAACATTTAAGCCTATTGGACCTTCTAATGGGTTTGGAATAGGGCTTAAAAGGCTATTGGGCCAAATTAGGCTTAGATATTGGGCTTAAGTGAAACTTTTTGTTTTGGGTTTTTCACTGCGGCGAGGAGTGTAATTTTCCTTATCAAGCATGGCAAAAATTTTAAAATCATATAGTAAGATTAGTTTTAATGTAAGAGATTTCTAAGGGTTTTGGATGAGAGAAATTGAGGAGCTCTACTAGGGTTTTGGTCGGGTGAACCTTGGAAGCATTTTTTTAAGCATTCAAGGCTTTGGGTAAGCTTCCTAATCCTATATATTCTCTTCTTCTTAGAATTTCTGCAAGTTTTGGGGGTTGTCATAGTAACATCTAAACCTAAGCTTGAGTTTCAACAATTCCATGGATGTAAATAGAGTTTATAATTATTATTTAATGCTTCTACACCTTAGTTTTGGTTAATGACAGTGTTAAATGTCATTAAGGGGGTTTTAGAGTTAACCCTAATCATAAATAATCAAATTTTAAGCCTAATAGGAGTTAAATAAACTAATGAAAATTAGTTTTAGGGTTGGATATGCTTCATCATGCTTAGTGAGAAATTAAGCCTTAATCACAAGTTAAGATTTAATTAATGACGATTAGTCATTAATGTTGTTTTGTGAATTTGGTTGTAAACTAATTATGCTAAGAGCTTATGTTCGAAGTAGCTCCCTCAGGAAATCCAAACTTAACTCTTAGGGTAGTAGCATAAAAGTATAGGTAATTGAGAATTTAACTATTATATGTCATTATGTTTGTGATTGTATTAAATTGTTACATAATTAATATCATGTAATGAGTAGCATGGATTTGTTGTCAGCCTATGAACTACGATTGATTGTTAATTGATAACTATTCTTAATGGAGATTAAATGATTGATAGCTCTATTTAATTGTATGCTATGTGTTATGAGACATGAACTGTAAGCCTAGACTAGCAGTGAATTATTATTTTCAATATGATGGAATGCATGCCTGGATTGGCTGAATTGTGATTAACATGGATATGAGGTATTGAGTGAAATCATAATTATATGAATCGTGATAACATGTGAATTATATTATTGACGAGAATGTGCATCTATTAAGATATGCATGAGATCATTTACATTTATTGATATAGACTTGCGTGAGCATAAGAGGAGGGAGTTCACCCTAAAGTTGTAAATGATTATATTGGTAAAATTCACATAGTGTAGCTTCTACTGAGTTTGCGCATAATGAATTAGCATATTTCATTACTAATATGTTTATTATTACCAATAACCTACAAATGTGGCATGGGTCGAATATGATGTTTAGTATAACCGATCTTGGATTGAACGGCATAGGATGATATCTTGAAGTGTGTATGTAGGGAATCCATGGTCCAAGAATGAGTGTGGGAGCTTTTAGTTGGGCAATTCCTCACAATTAGAGAGTGGAGTTAATCCAATCATATAGGTTAGTTCTAGATCAATTAATAGTTTATGGGTTTGGTCAAATGATATGAGAATAAATATGAGGTGGTTGCTTTGATTGTGAGGTGTAAGCTCATAAGATTAAACTGCAATTGACTCTAAATTATAGCAGTTTAGGGTTTAACCCTCAAAGAATTATCAAATTGTAAAATATTATAAAAGAAATTTCTTAAAATTCTTTCAAAGGAATCACAATCTTAACAATTCAAATCTCAAACATGATTTAATAATTTCAAATTAGAGCTTTGAAAGTAAAGTGGAAACTTGAAAATTAATTGGGACCTAAAATAATGGGTTTTAAAACTCAAAAATAGATTTTGTGTAGAAAGTGTCACGTGTGCCGCGGCTTACGGCTTGTGTGCCGTAGTGTGTCTTCTTTGTGCCTTGTGTCACATCGTATTGCGTGAAATTTAACTGTATTAATACTGTCATTTGACAACACAAAGAGTAAACTTTCGATGTGTCCCAAATCTCTATCTAACGTCCGATTAAAGTTATTTTGGTGTCTACACGAAGCTTTCTCCTAACTCTAGCCAATGACATCAATTTCACACTCAAACTCATTTTTTTTATAAAAAGTTGGACACCAAAATCAATTATTATCACTTTTCACAAAATTTTATAAGTGAGGTGTCCTAACTCAATCACATGTGCTAATAGCTCACACCAACCATCCAACTATATTCAATCAACTCTTGTGGACTCGTGCAATACACCATACACAATCAAAAATGTTTATCTCATAAAATCACCATTCAACTCTAATTTTCACAAAATATAAAGGGGAAGCAAAATGTTACACAAAATCAACAATTTCATTCTAAATTTCTCAAAATACATATGTTTCTACTTGTACAAGTATTTTGGCCCTATCCACCGGTTCACAACCAAAACTCACTAACCTAAGGCATAAAATACATTAGTTATACACAAAATTATGCAAGTGGTGCATAAAACATGTCAAATAATCCTAGCTGGCAATTACATTAACAAATACACATGAAAGTAATAAAAGATAGGCATATAGAGGATTATTCCACAATCCTAGACCTTTATATATTTTTCTCGACTTGAATCCGATGAGCTAGGTCCTGAAAATATTGAGAATTAAGTGGTGAGTACAATCACTCAGTAATTAAGTTTCACTTAACCCATATAATTACATATTAATTGTAAATAGATGTAATTAAGCAAATAAGCACAGATAACACATAACACTCAGCCATAATTCACAAAATTAACAATCATGTGACTGGGCTTGCCACAAAATACTTTATCATGTTATTTAGCAAAGACATAACATAGGGTTGCAAAAATAACAACTATGCACCTTCAACACATGTCGGACTAACAAACTAACAATCATGTGGCCAGACTTATATGCATGATCATATACCAACCTTATATCCTCCTATTATCTTCGATACAGAATCGGTGGCTATCACATGGTTATGTCCTTCACAGACTAACCCAACCTTTTACTTGTGAAGAGCTACGGGGCCAAGGTGAACTCACTCACTTATGTAATCCAGTTTCTCCTAATAGTAATAACCATGGGGTGTTGTACCTCTAATTTAGCCTCCTCATAAACTGATGGAGACTAGTTAGGTTCGAGTCCCCTCATAGAACAAGTAAGACAGTCCCGAATCAACTATGGGACAAGGGCTACCTTTCGATTCCAATAGTCAGTGTCAAGGCTAGTTCTCAATTTTAACGGTCAATATCAATACCACATAGATTTAAATCAATCTACTCCTCTCCCTAAGCAAACTCCCGTCAATGATCATGTTATACACATTTCTCACATAATATGCATTTTAATAATTAATTCATAATACATGAACTCACATAACTCAAATATTCCACAATTCAATATATAATTTATCACAATTCTTCACCCATAGTAATAAATCATTTTACAATCAAATAATTTGCCTATATGCATCATTAATTTAACTCATAATTCACATTTCACAAACACAATTAACATTCAAATATAAAGATTAAGTTTTTCCCAATTATCTCAAACCTTTAAGAGGTCAAAAGTTTACTCCTCACTATATCACATTCCCAAAACTTCAACAAGCTCGAATAGTGTCAAAAACGAACCTCACTACATCCATGCCACAAAAATATCATCATTGTTTAACTCTTGAAGCTTTTTCAACATATAACTTCACACATTTTATTTTTACCAACTCATAATCACTACCCATTCATACCCAATGGATTCATTAAATTTTATTAATATACCTTATCATTAACAACACCTTAAACCATTATTAATGCACATAAACCTCTCCCAACTATCATATTTATAATAATTTTTAGATAATAAATGCTTCCATAGACCAACCATTTTCAAAATTATCAATGTGGTATTTTAATTCATTAAACAACTCTCATTATACTTATTTTAACCAATGAAATCGGACCCATACTCCTATAGACCGAAAATCCATCTCCTAAGTCAAACCCTACCATAAATCATTATAAATAAGGGAGAGAATGGAAGAAGAAGGCACCATAAACTTACTTTAGGTGTTTAAAAGCTTCAAAACACCAATGATGAAAGCCAATGATGTGCCCTAACAGAGCCTAAGTCAAGCTCTTCATTTTCCTCCCCTTATCTTCTTCTGTTTTCGCATGCATGCAATTGATATATCAAAATTTTGGCCGTGCGCCACAACACACGTTGCCTTTCGCCGCGGAGCATGGCACAGAAGAGTTTGTTATTTAAATTTGTCTCTACGTACCACGGCAGACCAACCACGCGCCACGACATATAGCACAAAGAATAATTCTTCACTTTCTCTTCCTCTTTCCTTGCTTAGGTGGCCCGCCATCAATTTAGACCTACTTCTAGGGCTGAAATCACAACAATTGTGCTAAGTTAAGCTCCTCGAGCCACACACCTTATTAACTCACTAATTACTCTCATTAGGTTAATAAACTAGGGTTAAATTTTTTCAAATGTTACATGAGGCATTGAAATGTGAATAAGAATATTTATTGTATGGACTAAGTTATATATTATACACTACCTGGTTGATTGTAACTGCTACACTTTAATATGCTTTGATTATATTCTTGGTTACTAATATTATTTAATCTCACTCCTATTATTCAATATTTTTCCAAGTGATGATAAGGCTAAAGAAAAAGGAAGAGGCATCGACGTCGAAAACCTACTTGTGAAGTTTCTAGTTTCAATTTATCTGTAATTGGACTTATGGTTTGCCAACACTAGGATTTATGCATACTTTATATATGTGAATTATGATAATAGTAATATGGATGTTTTATTTAGCATATAGTATATGATTGGGAATGTATGTGAGGGGAGAAACTTGATTTTGTGCATGAAGCATAAATATTGTTTGGATACAAAGTGTTCTATAATTCTCATTTGGTATCAAAATTGAGTTACAATTGTTGCCAATAGTTAGATATTTTAATTACCCATGTTTGGACTTTTAGATTTTCTTAATTAGAGCTTCGAGTGATTAATTATGAGGGTTTGAAGTTTAAATTATGCATGTTCTTTGCATTGATAACATAGGGTTTACCATGATGAACAATTGGCCACAAAAAGTAGTGTTGTGGGTCAAGGTGAGTTGGTCTTTGTGTCTTGCGTCACAGCAAACATGTCACAAGCTACGGCGAGTGCATCAAATTTCAATTAGCTGCAATAAATTGGCAAAGTTCTTCCTAAAATGGCTAATTTGCCCTTTCTATCATTGCTTTCTCAATGCTAAGTTTTGCATCCCATGTTTCCACATATTTTTAAATATTTTAATTTCTGAAAAATAGTATCCCTTTCATTCAAAAAAACAATTATCTCTATCCTTCAAATATTTTTGAAATCTCAATTTTCAAAGTTGACCTTTACTATTATTATTAATAAATATTAAAGCCATGGTTAATCTTTAAAGTTAAGGGTTAATAGTTAATGGAGTCAAAAATGTAATTGATGATGGCGGTCATTATAAGGCTCATATTGACTCAAGTCTGTAAGCTCAATTTTTCCAAAATCGATTGTTTTTCTAAAATCAATTTTTCCAGCTTTGTAGTTAAAGTGCTAATAGAACTTCGTTAATGTTTATAGTTATGTAAGTATGACCATATACATACAAATAAAATAGAAAGAATACATAAACCCCATTAAGTTTACTTTTACTTGACCACACAAAAATTTACAAAGAAAATGCAATGAAAATCTCGTCAATATTTGAGGCTATGCAAATCCTAAAATCCTCTTCGCTGAAAAAATAGAGAAGCCATTTTGCAGAAATATTAGTACATCGACAGACTTGGTAATCAATTTTTAATTTTAAAAAATAACTTTACATCTTCAATCTACTTCACCAAACAAAGTAGTTCATCCAAAGCAGGGTATACCCAGTCCTATAAATAATATCAAGGGAAAAGGAGAGTAAGAAATAATCTGGGACTCAATTTAAAAGTCTAACCATTTCTGATAATACACACAAGTTATGGGAGAAATGATACCATCAGGCGTACAAGAGCTTATTCTGGGGCAAACTCCACATGGAATAGAAGCCATGGCACCAGTTTTTGGTTCCTCCTTAGAGCCACTCTTTCTTTTGCGTCGATAACAAACCCTACCTACAGGAATAGAAGCAAAATCCCCAAATCCGGTGCTCTTCGTTTCGACAATCTCGTCATCCAAGATCAAAGCTCGTAGAATCTCTTCGATTTGATGTGATGTCAATTCAACATTGAAGTACTTCTTCCTTTGAACCCCCTCTAGAATTCCATCAAGCGTGTCGACTTTTGGCCAGGGAATTTCCTTCAGACAAGCCGCCTTTACACAGTCTATGAATCCTACATCAAGACTCCCATTGCTATACCAATCACCACCTGTGATTTCCTTGGACGGTTCAAACTCAGAAGCCATGTAGTGCTTTTTTGCTTTGTTTTGGCAATTTACAACCTCCTTTATGAGTTGCTTCAGTTGAAGCGAACCAAGGGCCTTTTTGACCACATTGTCAGGAAGATTAGTTTCACGTTTCATGTCTTTACTCCAGATTCCCATGTCTTTTCTGCTTCGGATGACATTGTAAAGAACACGCTCTGCATCTGTGAGAGACCCTGATGAAGGAACTCCGTCTTGTCGTTTTCTTTTAAGAGCGGAAGATCCTTGCATCCTTACAAGAAGACAAATCTGGTACAATGTAATAATTCAATATTTACTTAAATGACTTGAAGAGCTCTAAAAGCAGTTCCAACAAGACTGTTTGTTTTGTAGAGGTCATAGATTTAAAAAGGGGAAAATTACAACCAGGTCTCTCATAAGAAAATTAATTATTGCAAGGTTTATTGACTGCATTAATAATTAGTTGTGCTGATAAAGCAATTTAGTTCAGTTGCCAATGAACTTTGCAGTAATTAATTTCCTTGCATGAAACTTTAATGTAATTCTCCTTTTAAATAATGAGTGACTCAGAATATAGGTACAAATTAGTGACTTGGTTTCTGTCAAAACTAATTGTAGATGGAAACATCATTACATTTATAGATGACAAAAGAGAGAGATACAAGAAAGACGTATAGCTTTAAACAAATGGGATCAGGTTACATATTAAGTTTCAATTATCATTTAAAACAGAAAGAAGATCAGATAGCATGAGAGGATAACGAGCACAAACCGCATGGAAATTAGAATAAAATATTACCAATTTGTTTTGAAATCAAGTTTCAATCACCTTACTCTCACATTAAAACAAATGATAGTTAAACTAATGCTTTTAAGTGAACTCAAGAGGAAAGACAAATTCAAGTTTGAATATCCTTTATCTTTTCATTGTTAACTCTCTAGATATTGCAAAAACACTAAATTTTGTAAGGATAGGCATAAAAACCTGCACCAGGGGACTAAAATCAAAACGTTACAGAACGTATTCATGCATTAATGGAATTAGAGAAATTCTCTAGCATCTTATTCATCTAAATATCTAAACAATAAACTTACACTCTATGACTGTTGATAATAATATGTTATTTCAAGAAAGGGAAAAATATTGAAACTATGCCCAAGCAATGCGAACTACAATGCCAGGTGGACGGCAAAATGTTTTTTGAATATCAGAAAGATCAGCAGCATTTCCGAGCTCAATTGCATATTTGCAAGACAACTTAAAGACAGGGAGTTCATTTCCAACTACATTGCATGAACATGTCAAATTAGCATGCAGTATAGAAGATATCCTACATGTTTAACCAAAACAATCTTTAAATCAGAAGTTGACGAATAGAAAATGTTAATATAAGCTCATTTATAGTACTTGTACGACCTTCAAATTCACCAAAACCCTCCGATCAAAAAACTTAAGGAATTTGTTTTTCTGTTGAAAGGAAACCTATCTGGAATATGTCGTACTTCATAGTTAAAATGATCATGCTTCATCAACAAAACAAGCAGAAGCAACCAGTGGACCATTTTTTTTCTGGCCAAATGATGTAAACGGTAGACCTAAATCAATTTAGGAGAGCCCAATATGGTCACATAGGCGGACCTATGCTACACTCAGTGGGGGCATATCTTTGAAATATGCATAGTTGATATAATGTCCTTTCAATGTTTGTTCCAGATACTTTGACACAACTCGAGCCAAGTCATTTACAAGATCACACATCATAAGAACCTTGAGAATTTCCAAATTTGATGATACTATAAAAAGATTAATAAACAGAATGCCAAAACACAACAAATCCAGCATTGAAAAAAAAAAATCCAAATCATACAAGTCGCTAGTAATCAAAATGAAGAGGGAAGAAGTATAATAGCCAATTAGACACCATTCAAGCAAAAACTAGTACCAAAAAAAAAAAACTCCATATGTAAATATTCCCAAATCCAAAGGTGTCAATATTCAACGATTACACGACCAGATTCAAAGCCAAATTAAAATGAAAAGTTTAAAACAAAGCAAGAACAGCGGAAACAGATGAGCCAGGGGAAAAATCAAATCTAGATTCAAAACACCAGATTGAACAAATCAATTTCACCGAATTTTGGGAGTAGAAAAAGCCCTAGGGTTCGAACCTTCTTCACTGCTTGCCCGAGAACAACCACGCAGGGCTGACAACGGTGACGGCGACTGACGGAGTATGGGATGCTTGTTCGTCGAGTAAGATAACTGAATCCGCTACTCACATGGAGGGTTTTATCGGGATTTATAATTAATTTTAGGAAGAATTTGGTGTGGCCCAAAATTAATTATTAAAATAGCAAAATTAATTTCTCTAAATAATAAAATTTATTTTATGAATTTATACTTAACTCTTCTATATCAAACAGCGTTAAAATTTTGGGTATACCAAATATATTTTTCACTCTCTTTTTTAAAACTTCTTTCATTCTCATTTTTTTCTAATTTTTTCATATTCATGTTTTTTCAATTTTTCTAATAATACGTTTTTTTCAATTTTTTAAATAATTAAAAACAATCCAAACCTCTATTGAATAGAATTAGAAGAGATAAATGAAATTAATTGAAAAATAAAGCCGATAGAAACTATATATTAACATATAGTCTTATCTTATATTAATACAAATATTTCCTCCGTTTTAAAATATAAAGTATTTTTTATAAAATTATATATTTAAAAATATAAGGTGTTTTTAATTTTTTTTAGATATAATCATTGTTTTTTTTAAAAAGTATCCTAATTAAATGAATCACTTTATATTTATCATATTGTGTTTAATATGAGTAAATATTAAAAGATAAAGTTAGTTTAAAAATAAATAATTACTTTATTGAGTTAAAATTTAGTTAAAAATGCTTTATATTTTTTAACAGAGGATGTAATTATATATATAATTAGTGGAGATAATAATTAAAAATAAATAAAAATTATGAAATGATAAAATTATTATTATTTTACAAAATTTTATATCATGTATAAATATATGAAATATTTACTATTAATAAAATGTAAATTTTGGTGAACAAAAGCAATTCATCTTTCATAAATACACAAACATAATAATTATAAAAAAATAAAATATAAAAAATTATATTTTATATTGATATTTATTAAATTATATTAAATCAGTCTTAGATTAAATTAAAATTAATATTAACTTAAATAAAATTAAATTTAAAAAATGAAATATCAATTGTTATAAATATAAAAGATTAGTTGTTACACATTAAGAATACCACTTGTAATATCCAGAACAAAATATATAATTTTTACATTAATAATAAAATTATTCAAGTCTTATTTAAAACCCACCTCAATTTTAATTTAGTGGGGATAGTTCATATTTACAAATTCCAATGATAAAATTACCCATATTAATCTGCGACTAAATGCAAAACTTAATTACAATCTTTTCCACTTTAATCCAAATTTTTTACCGAATCATGAAAAGAAAGGAACTTGAACGTCCAAAGCCAAATCAAAACCTCAAACTTTAGTTTTTTTTTTTTCAACTAAGATCTGTGGAATACAACTTTATGAAATCAAATTTGAGCATCATGAGAATCAATGTAACATATGTAATGAGCAGTTTCACATGAAATTGTCAATGAGGAAAAACAAAGATGCCAATTTGGTCTTTTTATTGCATGTTCGTTGAACAAAAGCCTAGAGGCAATTTCAACAATAAAAACTATTATTGATACATAGATCTTATGATCCATGGAACCCCTTACCTAGTCATATATTTGTCTTTAAAGTGCATATTAAGATGAAAATGTACAAATTCTTATATGTGCCACAAAAATCCCCTATCATCGACTCAAATTAAATCAAAATATCAAAGATTCAAATCTAGAAAAAGTTAAAGACAAACAAAACAAAAGCTAAAAAAAGTTAGAGGTATTGGTGAGGAGCAGCTCGAGAGAGAAGCTAAGAAGAGAGGTGCTTGATGCAAAATGAAGAGAAATGCCAATGACTGACGACGAGGGGTTGGGATAGTGTCGGCATGTGAGTTCGAACTGAAAGGGAGGCCAAAAGCCAAACTACAAAAACTGAAGGTTGAAGGAGTGAAGACTAAAGGTTGAAGGAAGTTCAAGCAAGAAAAGCAAATTTGAGTTAGGAAGGAGTTACTAATTTAGGAATTGAGGAGTGTAGGGCTAGACTTGTCAAGTATAAGGAATTAAAAATTAAAAAAAACCCTGTTTTTTTAATTAAATAGTGCAAAATATAACTCAATCAATTTGAATATTAAATACATACATACATATAATAAATTTATAATATAGTTGTTAGTAAAATAATATATTAACACGTTTAACTTTTGAATTTCTTAGATTTTTTTAAATTTTTGGCCTTTTTAATATTATGTTTGGACTCATTTGATTTTTAAAAAACTATTTTGATTTCTATCAACCGTGAAAAAAAATTTTGATCTAAATTAAGTCGTTAATGATTCCAGTCGACAATCTAACTAATCCGAATCTTAAAACAATGAACCCATTCCATCCTTTTAGATTAAATAAGTTTAGTTGTTCAATCCATATTATTAACTCTAATAAAAAAAAAGTGATACACAAAGCCAAAAGATACGGATTGAGCTAGATTAGTTACTCATTGATTAGAGATCCAATCTAGTCATGATCACATAGTTTAGGCTTAAGACTCATAATTTGGTCCATCTAATATAAACTTGGATATCTCACTAATTACTATCAACTTTGGTAATGTAAGCACCTCCAGAAGAGTTTACCCATTCGATTGCAATTCTTTAGACTCTTTGATCCACATCTTGTGTGACCATACAAAATCTAGAGAAGCATGGTTGAAATAAGTTAAAAAACTTAAGGTCTCATTTGCTTATTAGAAAGGAATGGAACGAAATAGATTGAAAAAATAAAAGTAAATATAAGATGATCGAAAGATATGGTAAACCACATTCATAAAAGAAAAGGGCAATTTAGTTCATAAAGTTGGAAATTACGTTTCATGAGATTTTTAAAGGGTATAATCATTTTCACATTTATAGTATATATTAATAAGTTTTATCATACTTATTATGAAAGAAATGGTGATTTAGTTCACTTTTGTATTGATTTTTCTAATTAATTTCATTATATTCTTTTCTAAAAACCAAACAGGGATCAAAGCTTTTTTTTCCCCTCTTTCATAGCAGGACTAGATTGTTTGGAATACAAAAAGTGACACTAGAAGCCTAAGCACTAGAAAACTCCCATAGCAAAAACTTACCTATGCTATAACATCTGGATATGCAAATTAATTAAACTCAACAAGTCTTTAGAATATGATAGAGTTCACACAAAATGGCGCCCACTAGATTCTAGATGGATGAGATTGGACATTGATGATTCTGTTGACACTAGCAGCTTGAATTTGCCACCTATGGAGGCTTTACTTGAGGTGATTAAGGAAATTAGATTAATGATTTTTCTAGATATCTTGATTATCACCACAAAGTGCAACAAAACTTACTAGTATTCTAGAGGACTTTAACTTTTGCCAGAATAGCATATTCACTAAAATTAACATAAATTCTAACTCAACTGAAGTTCTCACACCCATTCAACGGGACTACTCCTAAAACTATCTTCTTCAAATACTATCAATAGGATGAGAGAAAGTTCAATTTTAAACATATAGGTGGAATGATTGCTCATGTTTTTAGTTTTAGAGTGTAAATTGATGTACCTATGTAAGTTATAAATCTAAAATACATGTTTTATTTTAAGAATGTAAATAACAATTTTAAAATGCCTATCTAAAATACATGTTTTAGAATTCGTTACCTATGTATCTTAAGAACATTGAGAATATAAATAATTTCCTATTTAAGTCTTTTACAAATTTAAAATATAAATGAACAATTTATTATTTCAAAATTGGGACCCATGTAAATTAAAATTTAAATGCGTTTTAATTTATTATTCCATGCATATAAATAACACCTTGTTTTATTTTGAGATTGTCACTCTTACTTTAAAAATTAATTAAAAAATAAAGAACATCTTGTCTTATTTAAGAATATGTTACCCCATATAAATTAAAATCTACATAACAACATGTTGTATTTTATAATTTGTTACTTCATATATATTGAAAAATATAAAGAAAAAACTTGTTCTAGTTTAAAATATTTTTATCATTTGAGTATAAAAAACATAAGAAACTTATTTTATTTTTACAACTTGTCACTCTTATGCATACTAAAAATATATAAACAACAATTCTATTATTCTACAAATTATTATCTTGTGCATTTTAAAAATACAAGTACAAATTATTTTATATAGAATTTGTGATTCAATGCAAATTAAGATTTGAAGTAACAAAAGTTCTACACATATTTTTTGCATAGTTTGTATACATTAAATTTGTAATGTCGATGTTACAGTGTTACACATCCCACGCCTATCCTTTTTATTACTACTCCAACATTTACTCTTTATACTTTCCCTTTGAAGCTCACACTTGTTGTTGTTGTTATTTTAACTAAGGATTACATACCTATTTTTTAATTATTTTTTTGGTTAGAAACCTATTCTTTTAATAATCTTCCCACATTCTTACGAAATATTCCAACTATTAAAAAAAAAAAGCTTCATGGAGTTATTGATGTTCAAAAAACTGTTCGTAAACCATAAACAATCAAAGTTTACTCTATCCATGGGTATATTAAAAAGAGAAACTTACATTAAGTTCCCATAGAAAGAAATTTATTAGGGACAATTACATTAAAGTTTCACATAAAGAAATTAATTACTATAAAATTCATTGATAATTGAATTAAATTGTATTAACAACACAACCAGTTGTTAATGCAGTTTAATCCAATTGTCAATGAACATTGTAATAATTAATTTTTTTTATGTGAGACCTAACTGTAATTCTCTCAATTTATTATCGAGAAGTTTCATGAATTTTATAAAATGCTTTCAAATCTCAAATCCTACACATTAACAACTTAACTAAAGGTATTGACAATTGGGCAACAATCATTTATAACTTGTAAAGAAAAATGACAACTTATAATAAAGAAAAAATAATAACTTATAATAACAAGTTGTAAATGGCCGTTGCTCTGTTGTCAATGCATAGGATTTGAAATTTGAGACTATTTTGTAAAATTTATATAACTTTTTGGTAAATAACTTCCTTTTGTGGGACTTGAATGTGATTTTTTTAAAAATAAAAAAATAATAATAAAGTCCTAAAATAATAAATTTATGATAGTTAAATTTTTGACAAATATTTTTGAAAAATCAGTTATAAATATTGATTCAAATAGTTATAAATTTAAAAATTTTAATTATAAATAAATTATTTAAATTTAAATTGTAAATGAACTCTCAATTTATGATTGAAATTCGTGTTTGTAAGTGTGTGAATTAATATTTACAATTTATTTTTTATAAAATTTTTGAGAACTTAAATATCATATATTTTTAATTTTGAAATTTTGTTACCATTCTTCCTAAAATATAGATATTATGTTGTTGTGGTGGTTGTCCAAATTGGACCCATGATTAGCTACAAAATTTCTTAATTCCGTTCAGTTGTTACCATCATGATTGTTATCATCATGACTCATGAGTAAAACGATGGTTAAAAGATAAAAATATTTTAAAACTATATCATGAAAAATGGCTGATATCTTAAATTTTTATTTGAAACAGTTTTACCTTAAAACTTTTAATAAGAAATTAATTTTGTCCTACTGTTAAAACTAACCATTAGTTGACTGTATAAAAGAGGGCAATTTTATCCTACCGTTAGAACTAACTGTTAACTGTATATTTGACTTTTTTTGCCAGAGCAGCCACGTGTATTTTAAAAAATAAAAAAATCAAAATAATCATTCTTTCTTCCACCTCTTCTTCTTCATTGACGATCTCACTCTTCTTCAAGAATTAATTACAGAGGTATAAGCTGAACAAGAAAAACTAGGCTGAGATCAAGAGTGAGACAAAATTCCCATTCTTCAAAATACTCAAAAGCCTGGGACTTTATATGCTAACCAAATTCAACGGTTTTATGGTCAAATCAAAATCCCTTGCAATCAAACCAAAAAAAACCCAAAAAACCCAGAAACTTGATCGAATATCTAGCTGCAATGGTAAAAGTCAAAGCTTGCTCGATTTATGCAGTATTTATTTGCACTTAGAAAATTATAAAAAGCTCATCATTATCAAAACAACATTCAGAGAACAAGCAAGAACATTTGCGCAAAAAGCCCAGAGTTCTCATTCGACCCACGCTTGCTCAATTTGTGCAGGATTCATTTGCCGATTCAAAATGGAAAAGGCAAGAACAATCACAAGCAAGAACATTTCCAGATTTTTATCTAGAAAATACCATGAAAGCTCAACAATTTTTCCATTTTCCATATTAAAAACAAAATTTCTCTCTAATTTCAATATAATAAGAACTCAAACAAACCCAACACTAGAACAAAATTTAATGGATGACAAGGGAAGAACAAGAACATTGCATATAGAAAATGATAAGTCGATATCTCTTTACTTTGCCTGAATCTAGATCTTTGGTCGAAATCATCTTCTCTTCCACATATCAGTTGATTACTTTGGCCTGGGTCACAAATTTGCTCATCCTCTTGTTGATGATTGCGATTACTTTGGCCTATGTTGCTCTCCTTTTCAGAACGTCCTCTCACGCTGACAATAATAGAGCTTTTGAGTTTCCATTGTAGCATTATCAGCGCCGTCAATGATGGAGCTTTCGAGTTTTCACTGCCATCGTCTTCTTCGTTCATCGCTGGGATTCATTCACATAAAAAATCATCGCTGTTCACTAGGGTGCGTTCATCCCTAAGGTTAGTTTATCGAAGGAGAGATACTTGAGTGAGAAGAAGAAGAAGCACGAAGAAGAGAGAGGGAAGGGAAAGGATTCTGGAACAGTGGGCTCGTGCACAGAGAGGGAAGGGGAAAGTTTCACCTCTGAGAAGGGGAAGAAATGCGAAGAAGAGAGAGAGGGAATGGGAAAGGTTCCGCAACGAGAAAATTGGCCAGGTGCATGTCTACTCATCAGCTATCAATTGCCACATTTGATTTTCTTGGTCAACAATGCTATTTATTTTTAATATAAGATCACGGTATTTTACCGTACAATAGGATTAACGTTAGGTTATATCAAAAAATTAAAATGCTTCTACAATCTATTAAAATGATCAAACAAAGGAGTATCAAAATGTTTGTTAGATATTTTATAGGCTAAAAGATCAATATGGCGGTTTACTTCTCTATAGACATATTTCAGAGTGACCTCTCAGCTTTTCATGATAAAATTTTTAATGCTTTTAATAATTTTTAAGAGAAAATAATTTTGGATCAAGCTAATATTAATGAGTGATATGGCCTCTATAAAATTAGTATAAACATTAATTTTCAAAATCTATGCATTCTAACAAATGTTTGGCCCTTTTAAAATTCCTATTTTAACTGTTAATGTTTTGTAGATTTAACGGTGGAGTAAAATTATTCTCTTTTTAAAAATTTTAAGATAAAATTATTTTAAACAAAAATTTTAAATATCAGACACCTTTTGTGAAGAAGTTCCGAGATATTGTTGCACTTTAACTCATAAAACAAAATCTCATACGCAATTTTTGTGAATGCAAGAAATATATGAGCGTTTTTCCTCATTCAAAGCCTATAACATTCAAATTTATAATGATTGACAGTAACTTCATTTCTAATAAAATTTCTATACACATTATTTGAACTACTTACCTTAGTTTTAGTTTACATATATAGCTTAACCCACTCAATTTTTTAACCTCTAGAAAAGATAATTTTAGTTATCGCAAAAAATATAACCTTAGTGAAATTATTCTTTAAGTGTAACTATTATTATTTTACAACTTCCATCCATTATAACTGTATAAGCAATTGCTTGGCCAAGAGCAAGTGCTTATATTGTAATGTCTTTTTTGATGAACAGAGCAACAAATGATCTCACGAGTGGTTGGTACAATTACTTTTGGGAGTTAAATTAATTTATTTTAAAATTTTGAATTTGAATTTTGAAATATACAATTGTGTTAAATAAACATATCAAAAACATTATCATATGCTGGTGAGGCAGCCACAAGTAATAAGGATCGCATAATATAGTTTAGATTAATTTGGATAAGAGGTGATAATATCTTTAAATTTTCTAGGATGTCGGACCAAGGAATAAAAAAACAAAAAATAATCATTGCCACAAAAAAATAAAGAATCAACAAATAACAATTTAATTAAGGATTTGATTCATAACTCATAAGATCATAAGTTGCAATTCTACTGTTGATGTAAGGAATTTGTCAAAGGCGTGATTTGTAAGTTGTATTTCTAAGAGTTCTTTGAATTTAGAAATATGCATTAATTTTTATGAACCCTTGAGACTATGGTTGTATGTCTGCCCTGCCTAAGCCATTCAACCTTATTGGGAAGGGGGTCGAGCCTTGCCCAGCCTAGCCTGAATATATGACCTTTTTTATTTTTTTTATAAAAATAGTTATTTTATGATATTATTTTTGTTAAGAGTTATCATGCATTATGTCAATTCTTGATTTTTTTTACATATCTTATCATTTTAATTTTTTTAATCTCTTTCAAAATTTAAAATTTATTTTTAACTTGATATTATGTAGAAATAATTGCAATTTTTGGTTATATATGATTTTAAAAATAATTATCTCTTTCATAATGTCAATTTTATAAAGAATGTATTTTAAGTTATACTAATTATATTTTTCTAGGATAAAGTTTTTATATTTTTAAAAAATATTTTTAAAAATTCTCTTTGAATCAAGCTAAACCTAGCCTTATTATTTAAATGTTAATTTGGTTAGAACTATACATTTAGCTAGGCATTGGGCAAGGGCGATGCTCAAGTCAACCTGATCCACGCCCCACTCAAAATCAAACCCACCTAAATTTTATTCATTAAAAAAAACAAGAAATAAAGGATAGCCACTTTACAAAAAATAAGAAAAAGGAATGAAAAGAGAGAGGGGGAAAAAAAGGCAAAAAGTAGCCAAAAGAAAAGGAATAAAGTAGAGAAGTCCTCATTCAGTCTTATCTTTACTCTTTATTCTTCAGACAAGATGAAGATTAGAAGTTTAGAGAGTGACGCTTAAGGACCAAAGGAGGACAAAATTTACAATTATGGATAATTAATTTTGTAAAATAACAAAGGGATAAAGCAAGGTCTAAATTTAAAAAGTAAATTGACCAGAATGCCTTACAAAGTTGTAACATAGTCCAGTTGCCAGTTGCAAAATTCAAAAGTCTATTTATAAATTTTAAAAGACTAGTTGTAAATAGATTATAAATTATGAAAGTTTTGTAAATTTTGAAAATTTAATTACAAATTTTTGAAAGCTTAGTTATAAAATTTAGAAGTTAGTTATAACATGTCGTAAATTGTAAAAGGTTTTTATAATTAAGCTTTTAGGTTTTATGACTTAATTTTTAGAAATTTTCATTTTTTTTTCTGGCCAACAGCAATTTCCAATTCTACTATCAAAAATTTAAGCTTTACAAAATTTATATAATCTATCTTCTGCTGTAAATAGCGTCGGACTATCGGACCTCTTTTTTTTAATAGTAATTTTTTGATTATTATATAGTAAATAAAAAATAAAAAGATTATAAATATTTTATAATAAAAAATGGCTTGGGAGTAGGTGTGGGAATAAACTAGGTCATTAACAGATAATTACAGCTTTACTTACTTTAGACCCAACTTAATCTACTTACTAAATAGGCTTAACTCAAGTACAGACTTTTAATTATGTTTATTTAATTAAATAAGTCAGACCTATTTTTTTAAGGCCTAGCGTACAAACCCAACAGGTCAGCATATATATATATATATATATATTATGTAATATATCACAAACACATTAGTTTCATAATTTGATTTTTAATCTATCTATTTTTTTTATTTCTAGTTATATTTTCAATCATATCCAACTTATGTATTAATCTTATTATTGTTACTTTATTGTTATATTGTATTATAGTTAGTAAGTCCTTTTAATTATGATATATTATAATTGATAAATCAAGTTATATATTGTTATTATAATAATTTTAAAGTATATTTGAGACGTTTAAAAAAAATGTAAGTATATTTAAAAAGTTTATTTTTAAGTAGACAGGCTAGACTTTAGGTATGCTCATGCATGAGCTGTTAAAAAAACCTTATACAAGTTTTAGGTATATTTAGTGAAAGTTTAACTCGACTTAACCTATTTTCACCTCTATTTGAGAGTGAAAAATGAGTAGTGAATATTAAATTCATACTAAAAAATAATCCTTCCAAATCTCAATATAAAATATCTTTTAGAAGTCTTACTTAATTTAAAATATAAGGCCTTAATAATTTTTATAATTAATTTTTAATTATATTCCTACTTTATTTATTATACTTTTTGGAAAAAAATGATTATTAAACTTTCAATTGTTATTATTAAGATACTTATATAGAGTATTTAATAAAGGTATAATTGTAAAAATGTATTTTTTTTTCAAAAGATTGAGATCTCAACTAATTCTTTTGAGAACCATAATGTACAAATCTTTATTCTAATGTCACTCAAATTGGAGCTTATTTTTATATTGTCACTGAGAGTTTATATCCCGTGCATTGCAAGGGTATAAAAATCTAATTTATTACTTATTTGCAGCTCATCTTTTGAAAATTTAAAATTTATAATTGAGCTTTGTAAATTTGCTATTAAGTTTGCAATCACAACTAAGTCATGGCATTGCTTGTTTCATAACTTGTATTACAGTCTATCTGTCTTAATTTGTGAGATAAATTTAGACAAAATTATGTATATCAGTAAAGACATTTTATAACTTTATTTTGTAAAAACAAAAATATAATTTTTTTAAAATATTTTTAAGAAAATTAATATTTTAATCCTTCAATTTTTAATTTGCTTGTAACCTAATCCCTCAAGCAATCTCTCAACTATAATTTATTATGAATTAATTTCTTAATTTTTGATTCACTTATAACTTGATCTTTATTTTTTAATTTTTTTAAAAGTTATCCTTATCAAATAAGAGGGATAAAAAAATGTTCATATATTGTTTTAAAATATCCTCCTCTTACTCTTTGATGAAGGATCTAAGCTAGCATAAAAAAATTAAAAAAAATTGAGGAATTAAGTCACAGACGAGTCAAAAGTTGAGGAATTGAGTTTTAAACAAGTTAAAAATTGAAAGATTTAATTATAGCAAGTCATACTTAAAGAATTGAGTTATAAGTGAGTTAAAAATTAAAGAACTAAAAAATTAATTTTTTCACATATATTTTTATTTAATATAATCTTAAATGATTAAGAGAGAGAATGATAATCAACAGTAATTAAATCTACTAATTCTCACAACTTCACGAACTGGGTTTGAATTCTTGTTTATAAAGATACCTACGTTTAATATCCCACCAAAAAAAGGGAGCGAATGATAAAAGGTGACAGAAAGTATTAGAAAAATGTGTTTAATGAATTTTTTAATTAAATTATTTTATATTTTAAGATATTAATTTTTTTATTTTTTAATATTGGTCCTTCTACAACATTTTCACATGGTTTAAGTTAAATTTTAAATATTAAATTTAAAGAATTTATAATTTAATTGTTCAATTTTATAATTCTGTTATAATAAATTTATAATTCATATTTTAAATTTTAATAAAAAATAAATTTTTTATTCTTCAATTATTTTAAATTAAAAAAAATAAGTTATAAATTTATTTTTATATATAATTATAAAATTAAAAAATAAATATATAAATTTTTAAAATTTAATATTTAAAATTTAACTTGAATTAATTGTTGGTTTCGACCTTGGTGTCTTTCTTCCCGTAGACTTTGCCCCAATCATAGAGAAGGCCAATAATATCATTACATGTCAGCCTTCTTTCTCTTTTCTTTTTTAACTTTGTCTTTAATTTTGCAACTACTCTTTTCCTATTGGCCCGTCTTGAACAATTCGTCACCGACTCATCAGTTTAATTCATTTTAATTTTCTCTCAAATTTTCGGGTTTTTATAATCTTCGTCAAACTCGTACGGACGGATATTCTCCTGAATCAAACGCTCCTTGTTATCATCTATGGAAGTACGTTCGGATCTGAGTTGGGTTTGATATATTTTTTCTTGTGAATGATGGTGGAAATGATTTTGTTGTGAAGTTCTGGTTTTGCTCTGTCTCATCCTTTGGTTCAATTTAGTGCCCTAAATCCGATACTATGAGGAAGAAGTTGGATACACGTTTCCCTGCTGTGAGTAATTTCTGCTTCGATTTATAATTTTTGTTTATCTTTTGTTGTTGTTATGTTGCTTGGTAGCTTCTGAAGTCGCGGAAAGAGGATGGAAATTCGCCGACGTCTGTAGAAGATTCCGATTTTGAGCCGAGTATGTAGTCGAACATTTTTTGTCGTGGGTTTGTGTCGCAAGTATTGGTATAATTCGGATTCACTGCATTTCCTAGGTTTTCACTGCTTAGCACGATCGGAATTGAGAATTGAAGTAGATGAGTGTATCGTCGGGTATCATAGAGCCAAGTGATGCTATTTTTTAGATTTTTCGATAGGTTTGAGTTCTGGGGTGAGATTTTCCGTTGCAGTTAGTTGATGGGTCCATCAATTGAGACTTCCCTGGCCATAGTAGCCAACCTGTGTTAGTTATCCTCTCCTTGAGAAGTATCGCTGAAAATTAGGGTTCGGGTACAAGATTTTTCTGACATGTGAATTAGAGGTAGGAATCCCATTTCTCATGTGATTTTTTTGTTATACATTAGATTATTAAGAGCTATTGTTGTCAGTTTCAGCTTGAGGGCTTGGTTGATTTGGTAGCTTTCTGTGACTTCAGGGTGATTCATATCAAATTACATTTTCCTTCATCTCTTACCTCATTTCATACTAGGAAGATCATGTGTTAACACCATTGCTTTGTGGCACATTCCATTTCTGATACATCATGGATATTTTGTATGCAGCAGTTACAGCAATTATGCTTTCCCAGCGCACAGAATGTCCGGAAAGAATCAAATACTTGTTATTGCTTTGTTTAATAGCCTTCTTGTATGCTTACTTTATTAGAGATCTAATAGGATTATTTAATGATTTTTCCTTATTTCCCAGAGGGGGAAAGGTTGGTCAGTACTGTAAGATGCTAGCCATGATTTCAGTTGAAGCCTAACTATGAACGCTTCCTCTAAAGTGCTAAAATCGAATTTAAACTCTGCGGAATACTTGTCATATAGTTTTATATGTGAGTTATTGAAAAACAATACTTTATGTGATGAATTTATGAAAACATTAATTTGCAGGCTCGGATTAAAAAGATAATGCAAGCAGATGAAGATGTTGGAAAGATAGCACTTGCAGTGCCTGTTTTAGTTTGTGAGTTAATTTGAATACTGGCTAATTTCTTTAGGCTTCCATTTGATGTTCTCTCTCTCTCTCTCTCTCTCTCTCTCTGGGGTTTATCTCTTATATATTGATGACAACTTCTAATATTTTGCAGCTAAAGCTCTAGAGCTGTTTTTGCAAGACCTATGCGATCGTACCTATGAAATAACTCTTCAGAGAGGAGCTAAGACGATGAGTGCATTGCATTTGTAAGTTTGGGAATATTACGATCTTTGTTGTTTTTTTTTAAATTATTTACCCTGCTAATGAATTAGAACTAGAACAAACTTAATAACATAGCAGTTTTATTGATATTATTCTATTAATTTTCATACATTTGAATTTAATTTTTGTTTTTGCTTATAGTTATTGCTTATATATCTGATTTATGAGTGGAAGGTAAAACAAAGCAGAGACATGTGATGCTGTATTGTACTTTATATAGTCAAATCCTGTATGATTGACCAATGTTTTTTTGGAGTTATATTTTATAATATTGTTGAAGTGTTTGTGCTTCACAATGCCTTTGCTTATTTGGGTGTATAATGGTTTGTTAAACTTTTTTTTTTTTTTGAATAAAACAGGGAAACTTCATTCAACAGTACTAAAACGGGTACAACCTAAGAAATAAACAAGCAATAAGAAAATGACAAAAAAGGACCTCTCAAAGAGGGCATTAATAAGCCTAATGAGGAGGTTCCTGATACAAATTAAAATCACACCTTAATGTCAATCTTGATCTTTGTAATCAAATTAAATGTATATTTACATATTTCTGCTGCATTATAACAACAACAACAATAAGCCTTTATCCCACTAGGTGAGGTTGGCTACATGAATTGTAAGATGTCATTGTGCTCTATCATTTACCAAGCTTTTAAAAATATTATTAATTAAAAGATCGCGTTCAACAATTTCCAAGAGTGTTCTCTTAGGCCTTCCTTTACCCCTCTTAACAAGACTCAAAGTTATATGTTTTACTTTTTTCACTAGGACTTCCTGTGGTCTTCTTTGTATATACCTAAACCATAATGATTTTCTACTATTTTTCCCTTAATAAATGCTACCCCCACTTTTTCGCGTATGTACTCATTTTGAATTTTATTTTTACGTGTATGTCTGCACATTCATCGTAACATTTTTATCTTTGCTACTCGAACTTTATGCTTTTGTTGTCCTGTTAGAGCACAACATTTACTACCATATAATATAGCTGGTCCGATAGCAGTACGATAAAACTTTCTTTTAAGTTTATTAGGCATTTTACGGTCGCAAATAACTCCTTTAGCTTGTTTTCAATTAAACCACTCAACTTGAATCCTATGTGAAATATCCCTACTGATTTCGTCATCATTTTGAATAATGGCTCTTAAATATTTAAACTTTTCCATTTGAGGTATAATTTGATATCTCAATTTCACTTTCAAATTACTGTCGACTAGTCTCTTATCAAATTTACAATGTAAATATTCTGTTTTACTCCTATTCAGATAGAAACCTTTTGACTCCAATGTCCTCCTTCATATTTCTGCTGCATTGATTAGATTAATTTCTAATGGCAATTATAATGGAAAGTTAAGTCCTGCACATCAAAACATCTCCACAAAAGGGAGTAAAGGTAGCACTTGACTGCCAGCTCCTCAATTGTAAATCCAAAGAAGAAACCTTCCTGTTTGACCTGCCAAAATCTTCTGTTTTTCTGTCTGGATGTTGCAGTATTCTATAGTTTTTTCCCTTTCTGTTCTTTTGACAATCGTCTTTTCCTGTCTGTTTTCTTCATTATGCTCTTTTACAGTACTAAATATTGAAAGTGCAATTTCTATTTAATATACTGATTTGCACTTTGTTTTCATGGTTGAAAGAATGCTATGCTCACCAAAAAGATCGAACTAATACAGACACATTTTCATGTGTAGAGTTTTCTAGTGTCTGCTAACAAGGTGTTATTTGATTAATTGACCTAGTAAAACTCTTCATACTGATGGTATACGAGAAATGAGTCCTATCCTATATATATATATATATATGCGAATATTATACCCATTAAAGGAAGTCTCCCTTCACAAAAAGATGCATATAATATTTAGGACATGTAACGTGTGCTTATGATATGATAATGCTTCTGCTTTCTAACACCCCAACTCATGTTTTACTTTAACATATTACTAAATCCATTGTAACCTGTGCAAATCTGAATTGCAGAAAACATTGTGTACAAAGCTATAATGTCTTTGATTTTCTGAAAGATGTCGTCAGCAGGGTTCCTGACTATGGCCATGGGCATGGTCATGGACATAGCCATTCTGAGACTGGTGCTGATGATCGTGTCATTACAAGGAGAAGGTATGAATCCACTCACATTTTTCGTCTTAAACTTATGATTGGTCCATGTGTTTAAGTTTAGTGAGCTTAATAATGCTATTCTGAACCAGGAAAGCAGCAAATGATGATCACCATGATAGTGATGACGACTCTAAGAGAAGCAAGATGGTATTTACTCTTTTCCTGATAGTTACATCCACATGCTTGATGATGTATTTACTTTCTTAAATGTGTTAAAAGTTTTTTTGTTCTCCTGCACGTGTGCATTATATGCTTTATTTCAGGTAACATTATCTAAATTCATTATAGAAACTTATCTCAGACTCATAACTAAACCTTCTTCATTTATGTTTATGACCAACTTCTGCCTTCCTTAACATAAACGTGTTCCATCCCACTCTGTTATGGAAAAGAAAGTTCCTTTATTACCGAACATTTCCTTTCCATGAGAATTTAACTATGTTTTCTTCACACAAGCTTTCACTTAGGACAAGCAATATTTCACTAATGATCACTCATTCTTTCAAATTGTATCGTGACTAATTCCTGTATGCAGAAAGACAATTTCTTTATTTTGCTTAATAATAGTTGTTTTAGCCGGTGTTAGTCATTTTGTGAACCACAAGACAGACCTAAAGTATTGAAGGATGTCTTGCAAGTAAATTGCTCAATGTCTAGATGTCTAGACGTGAATATTTTCTTGGGGGTTATTTATGTTTTTCTTTTGTTGCAGCATGAGTTAGGCCATACTGGCAGTAGTGGTAGGGGAAGAGGCCGAGGTAGAGGGAGAGGTCGTGGTCGAGGGGCTCGAAATGTTGAGCGGGAAAAAGAGAGTCATCATCAAGAGCTTGAAACTGAGACTTGCACTTCTGCTCTGGACAGCAGCAAACATAATCCTGATACAAATGTGGCCATCGACAATGGTTCAGAGCCAAAGGAGTTACCAAAAGAGAATAATGCAACTCCTGATGAAGGTGCTCAGTCTGTCCGTAACATTGATCTGAATGCCAACTTGAATGAAAATGAAGACAAAAGTGCTAGCGCTGCTGTAACTGACGCCCCTTTGCCTGATCCTCCAAAACACGAGACAAAGCATGAAGAAATCCCTGGTTGGTCTCTTTCTGATGTGGACAAGATGGTCATTGACTCAATGCAGCTTGCACACCTTGGTAGACAGATAGAAGAGGATGAGGAAGATTATGATGAAGAAGGGTGAATATTGAACTCTTTTGGAGGGTGGGGGGATTAGATTAAATGGATAATCTTATAAAATTTACATACCAATGCTATTATGACTATCCATTAGATAGCCAAACATGCCCCTAGTTGTAGGTCCTAAAAAGATCCTAATCCTTGTAATTTTTTTCCTGGGTTGTTTGTAGCAAATGTAGCTACCTATTAACCAAAATGTTAGTTTTGTGTACTTTTAGGCCATGAATGAATGTAGTTATGAAGCAGCCTTGCTAGTGTGCTGAGGGAAACTCAGAACTCAACTCAGCAATATTAGGATGTAATATCATCAGCATCAACGGTTTGAAGCGGCTGTGTATTAATAACAAATCTTGGATACACTGTTTAAGTGTGTGATGTCAAGTTTTTCAATAAAACTGGGAAGCGGGGATTTTTTTTTTAATTTATTTGAAATGATGAAGTCTTGAAGAAGTATACTTTGTCTGGTATTTTTATTGAAAAACTTGATGTCAAATATGAACTGTACCTGAAATGAGCAGTAACTATCGTTTCTTCATGATTTTTTGATCACTGGAAAACTTCAATTCTATGTTAAAAATGTTAAATGAAAAATTATTAGTTTAGTGGAAGTAGTTCGAAAAAAAAAAATATGACGAGGTTTTGGTTGCGTGATGAAAAGAAGTTAGCAAAGTTTAATCGACGCACTTTATATAAAGGAAAAAGCAACTTTAAAGATAAAACTAATATTAGTGGGTCTTGGTTAGATCTTTGGGAGAATGACACTGAGAGCTCTCAAAGGAGAAAAAATAACGGTGAGAGTTCAAAATAACTAAAAGTTTATTCATATACAAGTGAATCAATGAGGTGTGATGATGAATTGGAATTTTCAATTGTTTCTTGCCTTCATTACTATTTTTTTCTCCTCTGTGCGCTCATTGCCATTCTCTCTGAATCTTTTGAAACATAAATTGTTACTCTCTCTTTTTTAGCCTTTCTTAACAAAAGTGAGATGACTTAACGGGCACGGGAAAAAGAAAAGGAAACAAAATTGTGGGGTGCAAGTACAAGCTTGAAAAGAGAGAGCCAAGAGTGCAACGCTCTCCTCCACACACTTTTGAACAGAATATATTTTTGATTTGAAACGTCTTACGTTATAAATTCCTCCATGATTCAATAAATCCGACATCAACTCCTTACATATTTTTACAAATCCATGAAAATTCGTTTCACCGTTCTTGAAGGCATCCTTGCAGAAGTATGCAAAGTTATTAGGCACCTCTAGTCATCTTATTAAAATTAAAAAGAGGTAGTTGAGTTTAGACATGAGAATATAGGTCAACTTGAACTATATGTGTTGGGAGAAATATGAGTTGGATTGAGTTGAATTTAACTCATTTTTATATGAGTTAAAAAAATCTCAATTCAACCCAACTTTTAAGAGTTGGTGGGTTAAAGATGCCTGTTAATCCATTTATTTTTTTTGAAAATTTATTTTTTTATGAATCTTTGAAAAATACATTCAAATAATGAGTTTTAATTTAATATTTCTTCATGATTCATTTTAAATATACTAAAATGTTAATTTATAATGTTTTTATAAAATGTATAAATTGATTCAGCTAAGTAAATCATGCCTAATATGATTTATATTGACAAAAATTTCTCCTTTTTTAAATTTTTTAAAAAATAATATAGATTAAACGGACTAACTCTAACCCATAAGATTCATCAATTATATGGTTCGAGCCAAAAAAAAACAGTTTTTATTTGGGTAATTTTTTCCCAACCTGACCTAACTTTTATTATGATCGGTTATTTGGGCCAATCTACATAAACCAACCCATATTTTCCGCTCTAGTTGAGTTAATGTTTTTTTTCTAAAAATAAAAAAATTCAATTTTGTTTATATTTAAACCCATGCATTGAAAGAAAATAATAGAAAACTTCCAAATTTACATTGCGTAATTAATAGCTTTGAATAGAAATAATATTTAAAAAATATAATTAATACGAGATCTGTTAATTTATAAGAATCATCAACCCCATTTTTTCTTTTCAAGGAAATTTAGGCAAGTCAGTTCACAAAGCTCAATAGGATCATAATATACCTCCAAACTTAAAGAATATTTATACAAATATTTATATATTGTCCATTAACAAAGTTCTCACATCAACAAGAAGATTTGATCCTATGATTTTATAAATTATAGGACAAATCCTTATCAATTATATCAACCTTTTGTTGGTGATCATCCATTCTTTATGTTCCTAAGCAATCAAATATCTGAAAGCAAGAAATTTGGATGTAATTGAAAATCTCTATTTCATTACCCTGATTTGTTTATGCATGCGTTGGTTTGCACTTTCTCATCTTCCACATACAATAATTCTTCAAATAAAATCATGATTAATATATATATTATTTTGTTAAAGATTCATATCAAAGATTTAACTGTTCAGATTTATTTATTGTTTTTTGTTGTTGAATCAAGAATACGTTCCATTGATAGCGAAGTCAAAGGTAAATTATTACCAACCGAATTACTAAATAAACAAGGGATGAAATTTAAACTTTCAACCATTAATGTAAGTAACAAAAACATATTAACATGAATTAGTTAATTTAGCTTTTTAAAAATAATATTTTTACAAAACATTAAATAAGAACCGTCAAATTTTAATATAATAAACCATCATATAAACACCAAATACTTCCAGGGGAACGAAGGCAACTGTCATGTACAAATATTCAGCCAATAACTTTTCACACACAAAAAGAACATTTTGTATGTAAAATGAAAAAGCATGGTGCTGAAACATACAGTACAAAGAACTAAAACACACTTAACAAAAACTAGAATTATTTTGCCAGAGACGCCAAAAGCGACTTGGATAGGTATAATAACTATTATTACACAGATCATGAGAGTGATATCCAAGGACGTTTTGATTCTTCTGAAGTATAAGACACAATAACCAAAGAGCAGAAACTTTTGTAACATTCCTCATCACTACTGTGGAGACTCAGATTCAGATCAGGAGTGATCTTGCTCCATTTGATTCAGATGGTACCCACCCTGATTGTTCTGGTGTACCTCAACCTTGAACTTCTCTTCCTTGCCTCCCCTCTTGACCTTCAGCAGCAAGTTGAACTTGGCAGAATCATCAATGACCTGTTTACATATGTTCAGGACATCCATCAGCTATAATATATAACCATCAGTACCTATGAAATACCAAGTTTTGCTATTGAAGCAATGAAGCACCCTGCTATCACAAAAAAGAAGGTTCAATAATCATTAGAATTAGGTTATAAGTGTGGCTTGCAAAGCTATCCATTAAAAAAAAAAAAAAATTACCCCTAACTTAGCCCTAACCTAGCTCTTTCCCAAAAGAAAAGGAAATTCACACACCCACACATGCATACAAACATGCCAACGTCAAGTTCAAACCCGAGACTTCTTCTAAGTAAGGGAGGTGGCACTGTCACTAGGACAGCTAGCTGTTGACCTTGCAAAGCTATCCTGGACAGTAATAAAAAAATGCTTGCAAGAAGTACAGCAGGAACACGGACGGTTTTCTTCTCTAAAGGGGCTCTTGCCTTGAATGTAGAACTCGTTAAACGTTTTTACTGAAGTACAAATAGAGCTGAATTAAAAAAAAAAAAAAAAAAAAGCTTAATGCAACATTCTTGCCAGTAATCCAGCATTAATTACACAGCAGTTATATCATTTGTTCTACTGAAAAACTAAGACAGTGTTCTAACCAATAATGAAAAATACAATCCCATTCATCACGCAGGAATCATGATCTCTAAATAGACACAGACAAAACGAAAGAGCATAATCACCTTTCAAAAGATATCATATAAAATACCATCAAAAAGCAAAAGAAATATTCTTATTGATCTGAAAATTTTTTACGTAGTAATATCGGATATAACTGTTTCTGAAAAAATATATTCCATGTATTGGTAAATTCCTCGGGTTTAAAACAACTAACTTATCGGCAGTCTCTGTTTAGTCTCAGGTGTTTGCGAAAAGATAAATAACTTCAAGCAGACAGCATATCAAGAAATGGCAGAATCATTTTCAGCAAGGTTTCAGGCAAACAAGCAGACAGCATTATGTCTCATATATGGTCAAAGAAAGTAAGGTATTTAGACCTCAAGGAAGATGAAACAAAATTTAAAAGCAGTTTTTGAAAGCAAGAACAGTGACAAATTCTCCTATAATGGAAATGGGAAAATCCAGAAAAGTCTCAGCAACTGAATAACCCTTGAATGCTAAACATCAAATTACGCCCAACAGTTCATTTAAACCCAACCAAGTGACAACAGTAGAGCAAATAAAAAAATTAGCAAGAAGTTACGAAGATACAAATGAAGGCACTGACCTCTGCTTTTGCATCAACAACCTCATGAAGCTCATAAGGCAGTAATGAGTTAGACCTCTGCTGGAGGGTCCTGACAGCATGATTTGCAGCATCCTGAACTTGAGGATCATGCGCTGGCACTGTTTTCCATCCTGGTCCATGGCCATCTGATGACAAAATATGTCAGCAACTCAAGGTAACAACTAAACTTGAGGTTCAACTACTCTATAAGAGAATCCTCAGATAGTATCAACAATAAGGAAATTATGATAAGTTTTCAAATCTTGGAATGTCTATATGTACTAACATGACTAAAAATTGAAAATCCAACATAAAGAAACCACAACTGTGCAAGACGATTTGATGGCACCAATCAAGGGCCCTTGTCCTTAAAGCCTATTTCTCCATTTGCCATGGAATTTTAGTCGTCAACGTATTTAATCAAAACCAATGGCACTAACTCCTTATTATAATTAGAAAATCTTGATACTTTGAAGGAGGATTTGAGATTTTGGGTCAAGCCGACAAAGGCATGCCAACGCTGACCAATTTTAAGCCATACAAGACAATAATAGAAAAAGCTCCACTCTCCTTGGAGAAACTACAAGAATCTTCGTCACATCACATAATTGGAATTTCAGGGACATCACTTTTTACTGTCTGGTACTTGAATATATCTTACTTTCTAAAGCATACATATAAGGGATGGGTGGAAATTACTACATGTAACAATATTAGAAAATGGCATTTCATATAAGTTCAAAAATTCTAGCCCAAATGATATTGCTCTTTGCAGCACCGTGTAAAATTATGGTTACACTATCAACTTTTTCAAATAAGAACATATCAAAGACCACTTTTAGATCGTCATTTCAATTTTATCAAGATCTTATCTGCTTGATTTAGAAAATGGCACACCTGTTTTAACACCAAGGTCTGAACTGGTAAAAGCCGGAACATCACCAGCATGTTTGAACTCTTGAAGTTCTTTAAAGTTCAACCAGGGTTTAACCCAGATCTTGGCTTCATATAGCTTTCTCTTGCCAGCGTCAACGGCCTCAATAGTGAGATGATGCAGTGTACCAGCAACAACTTGTTCCTGTGCCTTCACTACCCTCGCAAACTCCAGCAGTGCGTTCTTCAATCAACACCATCAAAGAACATTACTCAATTCGTACAAAAAGTTTGCGTTTTGTAGGGTAAACATAAGAGGAGAGTGAGGAAGTGAGAAACCGATTAAAAGGGAACGTCACAGAGCTCCGCAATCCACTCAAAAAATACGTAAATTAAGGCAACGCAAAATACTTGGAGAACTCAAGAAAATATTTAATGCATGATACCATACCTCCCTCACAGACACCAATTTCACTAATTTCTCATACTCGTCGAGCATATAAATACATACAATCAGAAAATGAATACTTCAAGTACAAGACACATGAATTGAACCATTCAAGAATCAAACCCATCAAAACGAACGAAAAATGAAACATCATTCCTTCAGTTAAAAGAAATCAGGGATGGTGTCCAAAGAAACCATCAATCAAGAATCTAAACAAAGTGAAACCATCACTGAATCTAAAGTAAAAAGATAAGCAACCTCTTTCTTGTTGTGCTCCTCAACAGCGAAACGCGCAAGGCCATCAATGTCGGCGCTGTTCTGAGCACCTGGGGAATCGTGAATGCCTCCAAGCATGGCCACTTCAGGGCGACCGTAATCAGAGCAATCCGCGAGAGATGGTCGAACCAGAAAGAGGAAGAAGACGACGAAGAGAAAAGAGAACGATGGAATCGAAGAAGAGGAAGAGGAAGAAGAGGAGGAAAGGAGTAAGGAATTCAGTGCTCTCATTCGCTTTCTTATACTTAGCGAAGAAGGCTTCGGTTTAACGCGTGCGCCCAGAGGATCTCTCGCTCTTGGCCTTCCTAATAGCTATCGCTTTCGCATCGAGATCCACGAAGCCATTGGATTTGGGTACGCGTTGAGCTCTTTTTTCTAGGTGTAAGTGGTATTAAATAAAAATAATAAATAATATTTCAAAAAAATTAGTAGCCCCGTGCTGCACGTCTTAAACCAAAATAATAATAATATCCTTTTTAAATATACAAATAACAATTTAATTCCTTAAAAAATTATAATTTCTTTAAAATATTTAGAGAATTTTTTATTATTAATAAATTTATATAAATTATCAAATTATCTCTATTAAAAATAAATAATTCATAAGTTTTACTTAAATATTCACAATTTTTCTCTTATATCATAACAATATAATAACAAATAAGAAATTTAATATGTGAAATTGTAATTTGTTGTTATATTATGATAAATATAAGAGAAAAAATTATGAACATTTAAGCAAAACTTATAAATTATTTATTTTTAATAAGAGCAATTTAATAATTTATATAAATTTATTAATGATAGAAAAGTTTTAAAATTTTTAAAAAAATTAAAATATTTTGAAAGATTAAATTATTATTTATATATTTTAAAAAAATTTTATTATCATTTTCTCTTAATTAAATTGTGGCTCAAAATTTTGTGAAAAGAAATGCCTACATTTGTGTCTGATTGTGCCTCAAAGGAGAGTGATTTCAATTAAAAAAACGGCATGTATCCAATAAAAAATTATTAAATCATGGTTCAAATTTTGGTTCAATAAAAAAAATATTAAAAAAAAGCCCCTCACAGCTTATTAAATTATAGTTTAAATTTTTGTTAGTAGAGATTATATCTCAAACGTGATTATTTTATATTAAAAAAAGCACATGTGGAATTAAAAATATTAAATGATATTTGATTTCTATCTCTGTATTTTCAATGGCTTCCTTGCAACATGAACAATAAGTCAATAACTAGGGAGACGAGTCAGGCGAAAATTTCTGTCAGGTGGTTAGTCTTTAAAATAAAAATAATACATGATTAATCAGGAGATTAGTCATTCTCAATCTCTCTTTCTATTAGAATATTACATAAAATAATAAATAATATTTTTAAAAAGTTAATAACCTCTTGTTGCACATCTTTAGAAAAAGTAATAAGATTGAGTCTAATAAAAGAGGATTAGTCTCTTATAGCGTGTTAAATTAATGTTCAAATTTTTATCTAAAGCCGGTAATTCAGGCAGACTGAACTTATTCAAGTAAGGCTCGATTCAAGTCAGGCTTATTCAAATCAGACTTAAAGTATCCTAACTTTTTTGAAAAGCTCATATAGTCAATATCGACTCTAACACTTTTAGGTTTCAGGCTTATTCGGGCAGGCCCGAACACTTGAAACTTTTTAAAAATATTTTTTCTTTATTTTTTAATTAATTTTAATTTTTAAATAATTTTATTAAGTATAAAATATTATTTTAACCTCAAAATAAAAAATAGAATAATAATAACTTATCAATTCTATAGTTAAATAGCTTTATTACTATTTCATCATATTATGTGTAATTTATTCATGAGTGTTTTCTTTAATTGTAAATTAAAGTCTTATTTGTTTAAATATTTCTCTTATCATGGTCATATAAAAATACTTATATATTTTAATTATAATTAAGTTAATCTCAATTTAATCATGGTTAAATTATTAATTTAAAATCATTACCTTGATTGGTTCAAAATTTTTAATAACTATTAGATAAACTACACTTTTTATTTTTAAAAATATAAGAAAAATAGCTATCATTATATCATATAATAAGATTATTTAATTATGAGTAAAATATTTTTTGAATTGCTTTTTCTTTAATTTTTATGTTGTTTAACCCCTACATACAAAGACTGTTTACTTTAATTTATTCTTAATTTTTGACTAAGTTTGGTATGGACAATAACCAAATAATTATTTAAAAATATTATTTTATTTATTATGTTTATCTAGTAATAGAGCTACGAATTTATACATGCCTGAATTTTTTTATAAAATTATTTTTACTTTAAAATTAATTATATTATTTTATTAAAAATATAAAATATAATTTTTTGAATAAAAAAATTATGTATAGGACTCAAAATGTTTTTTAAAAAGATTGGGTCTTAAAATATAAAAATAAATATTAAAATATATTTTAAATATTATTTTGAGATATTTTATTAATTAAAAATAATAAAAATAGGAAAATACGAATATTTTTAATTTTTTAAAAAATAAATATAGTAATACACTCAAATAAATGGTATTTTAGTATAAAAAACAGAAAACTTATAAAATTAATTAATATTTATTATATTTTATATATTTTTTTAAAAAATTATTTTTTATTTCAGTATTCGGGCTAAGCCCAGACTCTATTGGGCTTAGCTCAAATTTTCTCAAGCCTATTCGGGCTGCCCGAATATTAAAAAATTATTATTTTTTTGGAGCTTGGTCTTAAATTTTTCAGGTAGGTTTGGATTAGTCTAAATTACCGGCTCTATTTCTATCCATAAAAATGTCTATAGTAACATTTGATCATGCCTCAAATAAGATTATCTCAAATAAAAAAATACATATATATAATAAAAAATATTAAATAATATTTTATTTTTATCTCTGTAATTTCAATAGCTTTCTTGTAACTTGAACAATAGCTAGGAAAACCAATCAAACCATCATGCCAACCTGTTAAGGTCAAGCTTGTAATTTATGGGTTAAAAAAAAGGTATTCATGACTTTAAACAGATGGCCCTTTTAGAACCTAATATTATTTTCTAAAAAATTAAATGAAAATACAAAATAATTCAATTATATTATTGTCAAGAATGATGATGATGATAATGATCATGTCGATGAGTTGCTCATTTCACTAAAGTGATTGATTTTTATCGTATTCTTTGTGTTGTTGAGAGTTGTTATTGATTTGCTGCAGCTGTGGATTGACTTTGTTTACAGTTTTTTATCTTTTCATGATTTTATCTTGTGTGAAATAACTTTTTAAACTTACAAATGTATTTTAAGTGTTTAAATTTAAACAATAAAAAAATACAAAGGTCACAAGCCTACAAGGCTAGACTAACCTTAAGAGTCAAGGTCGAGCTTCAATCCTCAAATATTTTCAAGCATTTGAAGTGTGGCTATTAGCTTTTTAAGAATTGATCTTAATTTCTTGAACAAGAGATGATGAGTTCCCCTTAATTAAAAAAGGAATAATTAAAATATTAAGATGTTTTTGAACAAATAAATCATTGTAATATTCTTTTTTAATATATGTGGAAAAAGCATAAAAATTGGAGAGTATCAACAATGCATACTAAAATATTAAGCATACCACAAACCATGTGTGTGTGAGAAAGAGATCTTAAAAATAATGTGATAGAAAAACACACCAAACATTGTGTTGGCATATCCTATAAAAAAACAATGTTCCAAGTCATGTTCAAGATTACTGTCATTAAGAACAATTTTGATATGATTACCAAAGCTCCTCAAGAATAAATGGAACCCTCCTATAAAATAAATAGGATAACAAAACAGTAGAAATAATTCAAGATAGGAGAAACTCAGGACAAAAAAAAAAAAAGGGCTCGAAGACGCTTGAGTGGTGTTTGAACAAGTGTGGGGGAAGAAGCTTATATAAGCCAAAATTTATGGGTGATTTAATATAGACCAATAGACTTGAATATAATTAAATACGGCTTGATGACCATTAAAAAAAACTATTTTTGAACATTGTAATAAAAAATCAATTAACGATGATTAAAGTGCCCAACACTGCATCTAAATTGTGCAAAGGAAAAAAGTTGGATCTCAACTATATTAGCATGTTATTGTGTGCGTAAGTCCACCTTTTTATTTAGCCCATTTACTTTTTCAAATTTTTATCTTAGTATATATACTAAGGCTTCTTCAAGTTTGAGCAATTTTAAACTTCTGTTGACATGTAAACACAGAGACTCCAACATTTTAATCCATTTTTATTTTAGGAACCAAACCTAATAGGTGGATCGATTATATTGTCAACTGTAGTTGTTAATTGTTTAGTTTAGATTAAAAAACTATTGTTGTGGTTGTGTTGGGGTTCAACCAAAGTTAAGTCACTGTTAAGTCATAAAATGGAGTTGAGCTAGAACTAGAATGATTTTTAAAAAATCAAACAAATCTAAAACTAATATAAAAAAGGCTAAAATATTTTTAAAACCTGAAAAAAATTAGACCATATCAAAAGCCAATTTTATTTTTGAACCTTTCATATGTATATAATATGATTCAAAATAAGTTTTCTAGGAATTTGTTAACATTTATTGATATAAATTTAGATACTTTTAAGTAAATTCATACATGATTTAACTATGATTCACCCGTCGTGGCTCACCTGAACTATCAAATACAAGTAAGGAAATGACAAATTAAAGGAGGAGGATGAGTAAATGGAGTAGTGCGGATGGAATGTATTCATGCAAAATTATAATCACCAACAACATGCTAAAAAAAATGCCACCTATTAGCACGTTTGTATCAATTTAACATTAGGGTAAGATTGCCCTGAATTTAATTATTTAAAGTTTAAAATATAATAATTATGAATTTAGGGTTTAAATTGCTCTCAAATCTTTAGTTTAGGTTTAAATTACATATTAAATCAAAAAACAAAATACAGCATAAAAGATAATATTAATAAAAATTAAACTAATTTGAATGCTAGTTTATTATCTTTTATCTGCATATACATGTTATGCCTAGTCATTAATATACTTTATATATTAAATTAATTTGAGAGATTATTTGTGCTTTAAAACTCAAAGAACTAAGACGATAATTTTAAAGAGATATAATCAACTGAACCAATAAAAATTAAATTTAAAAATATTTAATTAATAATTGAGATAAATTTACAAATTAAAATTTCTATTATCCTTATTTTTTGGAAAAAAAATTCTTGAAAGAATGACATTGAAGTTCCCAAACTCATAATTTATAATAATTAGGTTCTCAATAAAAATTTTTAAGAATTTAATTATAAATATTTATTCTGACAGTCTCTAATTGCAAATAAAAAATTTAAATTTTAAATATAATTCTCAAATTCAAAATTACTGTTTACAATTATTTAAATCATTATTTATAACTTATTTTTTAAAATATTTTACCAGAGCTCAACTGTCATGAATTTTAAATTTTGAGACTTTATTGTAATTGTCCCAATTTTATCTCCCATTAAGGGGCTGTTTTGTACGAGTGGTTCCCAAAACTTGGGGGTTCGAATTCGAAGGAGAAGAAGAACGAAGCGACAGAGTTCAACTGAAAATGCGGCCGCACCTCTTCGCAGCGAATCGTTGCTTGCTTCATCTACCCGCTCTGTTCCGACCCTGCAACTCCGTTCTTCTTTCTCCGTCTCGTCCTATTCTTCTCCGAAAATCCAATCCTCTGATTCTCTCTCAAAACGCCTTCTTCACCTCGCGTTTTGCTCGCAATCTTTCTGTGCGCGCCGCCGATGTCAACGACGCCGGCTCTATCGACTCGCCTCTCATGCAGTCCATGCAAAAGAAGGTTCTGTTTTTTTCTTTTTTCACTATTCTTGTGTTATTTTTTTTTATCGTAATTTTTTTTTATCCTTTTCATCATTACATGCTTGCTGACAAAAAGATTATGGTGAAAGATCTTAATTCCTGTTATTCACATGGTAATATTGTTTTTTTGTTGGCGCATGATGGATGGGAAATTAATCTGGGAAACAGTTCTCTTGCTGGTAAGCTGTTAGATTATCAGTTTTATCGACCTACATTTGACCCTGTGTGGTAGGGATAACGAAATGCAGTGGTTCGTATTAATGTAATAGGAAAGGAGGGAGAATGATTTTGTAGATGTATGGTTTCCTAAATCAGTTAAGGAGGTGATTACAAATGGTGAGCTGTGCGATTAGAGACCTCTCAATTGGTTGCTAGTAGTCTTTGTGCTTTCTGTTGCTTGGTTTTGTTAGCACTCTTCTTTGTAAGTAAATTAGCTATTTGAAGTTTGGAGAGTTTTTTTTTTCCTAACTCGAATGAGAACTTTATTGCACTTGTCGCTCCTGAGAATGTTAGTGTCACAGAGTGACAACTGACAAGTTAATTGATTTTTTTTTTTTTTGGTTTGGTAACTTGATTCAACAGATCAAGGATCATCTCGATGCAGAATCAGTCTCTGTGAAAGATGCATCTGGTGATGGTCGTCATGTTAGGTGAGCAATAATGTTCTATCTTACTGTTTAAACTAAGTTTAATGTTCTTACTGTTTAAACTAAGTTTGCATTCATTTTGACTGCCTTCTGCTTCATATGTTTTTGTTTCTTAAACTCCTGGTTTAATAGAAAATGTGATTGGATAGACACTAAACAATAGGTACACAAGAAGTGGCCAGAGGACTCTAGAACTGAACCCCAAATAAAAAAAGATAGTATATCAGAAGATGGGCTATTAGGAGGCAATAGCCTTGGACATTGACATTTTCAGATGGGATGAAGATTTAAAGAACTCTATAAAAGAAATCCCTATAATTGTTTGATACAAGCATGTACTTCATGTATTTAATGGATACACACTACACCGACTTAATTGTTAAAATATATATCAAGATTCATCTAATTAAGCCCAAAATTCCCAAGTGAAATCTTTTGAAGACAAAAAGGGGGAGTTTTCTAGGTATAAATTTCATTTTTCCCCCTTGTTGCCGAATGTGGAGGCTTAAAATGTATTTTACCCTACAGAGAAGTATGGAACTTTCTGTGGGACGTGTGCATTTTGTATAAGTTAATTTCAGAGAAATTGTCAAGTAACTTAGATAAGATGCCATACTCTGTAATATCATTTGCAATTGGCACTTGGCTGTGTATAGCTTGAACAGGATTTTAACAACTCTAGTTCTTCGTTGCCTTCAGGTGCAGCTTATAGGCTTTCAAATTTACATACTTCTTGACCAGAACGTGCTATCACTAGTTCATGCTTCTTCTTTCTTCTTTCTTTTTTTTGGTAAACAACTAGTTCATGCTTTTTAATTGCATTGTATATCATTGAAAGCCCATTTTGAGGAATTTTGGGGTTGTTAATGTACTCCTATTTGCCACAGACACAGAGTTCTCTGTTAAAAAAATTCCAGGTTGTTAACATTTGATCAGATTTTTATAAATCCTTATTCATGAGCTTCTATGGCCTACATTTTTTCTTCAATATATATTCCTCCAGCCCTAATTATAGGACAAAATTAACTAACTTCACGGTTATTGAGGGGTTATTAATATCCTTAACCTTATAAAGAATATTTGACTTTACAATTTTGCCCTTTACTGAAATTAATAACCACAGTAAAGTGTGTTTAGGAATTATAACTTACTTCAATTAGGAGGAGCAATATTAACCAAAAAAAAAAAAAAAGACATCATTGTTCTATATTTAAGATCAAATAAAGCTTTAAAACTTTGCCTTATAATTGAGACTGGATGGAGGATATATATGGATTTTATCAGGGGCAGGATCATATTATCCCCAATCTGATGACTTGATTCAATACGTTTGATCCCTTGGTCAATCCCATATAAAATCTTGATCTTTACAAGTTACAACTATTGTCATTGATTGTGCAGTATTGAGGTTGTGTCAGCTGCCTTTGAGGGACAATCAGCTGTGAACAGGCAAAGGATGGTGTACAAAGCCATATGGGAGGAGCTTCAGAGTACAGTTCATGCAGTTGATCAGATGACTACCAGAACTCCTGCTGAAGCATCTCAATGAACTGATAAAACATCATGAACACGTCACACGTTTGTTTAAGAATACTGTCCCTGGTACATGTTCTTGTTCTCTTTACATTGATCTTTATGTTACTGTTCTCTCAAAAATGAATTATGAATCCAAATTATTGTTCTAATCAAACGTCCATCACCCTTCCCAGCATGTTTTGTACAATTGTGCAAATAATGCACGCCAGGGATAGGCTTATTATGGTTATATTCATCGCAACTCATTTTTCACTTGTTCTTGGTCCAAGTCATGGCAATAAAAATAGAGGAAACTACCATCTGGGTCTACAATGGATGTTTGTTTTATGAATTCTTCCTTGTAAAAATATTAATTTCAAATTAGTTTGTGTCTTTTAAAACGAAAATCATTCGGGTTCTATCAAGAGTTATGTTATTCATGTTGGTAAAGTTGTTGGCACAGAACTACAGTAATGCTTACTAGTTATATCCTAATTTATAAGGCATTTTTTTTTAAATTACACATACCAATGAAGTTAGTTAAACACAATTTACAATTTTAATTTTTTTTATAAATTTTTAAAAATACTATTCGTTAATAAGAGGGGAAAAATAAATTCATTTAAGAAGTGAAATAATAAGGGATAATATTGAAATAATTATCATTAATAGAACTTTATTTTTATCAAAATATTTTTTATTTTAAAATATTAAATTATTTCAAAAAATAACTTATAAATTGAGACTTAGGAAATGTATGCATAGCTGAGATGTGAGTTTCGATTTTCGAAGTGTGGCTGCTTTATTATTCTTTTTTGGGGGAAAAATTGAAAGTCGAAAACAAGGTGATGAAAATTTGTAAACTTTCATTGGATATGTTCAAAAGAAAGCAAATAATGACTACCAGTTCCAAACGAGACTCGGTATAGAAACCTCGTCCACTCGAAGGACTTTAAGCATTAAATTAAAATAAAGTTATTGCAAATTCACTAATAATTTATTTAAAGAATATTGCAAAATATTTGGAACTGTATTTTAATTTTTTTCCCCCTCAAAACAAGTAGACATTTTGAACTGTGGACGTGGTTCTAGAATTTTGATCTGTAAATGTCTCACCAGCAATGAGGGACGAAGATGAGGAAGGAAAGCAGATCGGTTAGCTTGTGGTAATGTGAATGAGAAAAAGAAACAAAGTCAAAAAAAAAAAAATATCTGACATGGCAAAGGAGAGAAGCTAATTGGGATGTCAACGTGGCACTTTAACAAGCAGATAATGGTCAAATAGGATCAGGGGTGTCTGCCTTTCTTTTCCTCCCTTTCCCTCCACTTCCTCCATCTTTACCATTCAAATTTTTTTATTAAATAATTTTTTTAAATGAAAAAATTAATAAATGGTGAGGATGGAGGAAATGGAGGAAAATGGAGGAAAAAAAAGTGGAGAGACCTCACTTTCGGTCAAATAACTATCAATGCAGTCAAACCCTAACGCTAGAATGAGAGTGTATCAAATCGAAAAAAATGTTAAGATGACATTGCACTAAAAAGAACTTAAGAATAGTAGGTGTATTTTTGTAAAAATTAGGAGAATCAATTTGTACCTTAACTTTTTTTTAAATAAAAGGCTCACAGTTTTTAGAAAGTTAAGATTTATACTTTTCAGGATGATTTGATAATGAAGCTCACACTGCTTAGGATACACAGCCAGGGAATTATGGAAAAAAATAGAGTAACAGATAAACTAAATAAATTTAGATTGGGGATAGTGTGGCTCGAAATCACAAACCACCACGATAATACATAATAGATTTTTTTTCCCTCACCAGATTGATGTTTTCAACAATAAAAAAACATATTATTTACAACTTATTATGAATTTTATAGATGTATAGGTGTGGCCCAAGTAGAATAGAAATTACAACTTATTTTGTTCACTTGTTTAGATTGATTCTTCTATTATATTTATTTTCTCTGTTTAAAATTATAAAACATTTTTTAAAAAAATGTATATTAAAATATATAAGACATTTTTCATTTTTAATATATAATTAATGAATTTTTTTCAAAAAATTCTTAATAAATAAATTACTAAACCATTTATCTTTAAATAAAACACCTGTTAAATAAGAACAAACAAAAAATTAATAATGAGCTTAAATGTAATTAACTTTTATTAGAAATATAATTCAGTTAAAGATACAACGTATTTTTTAACCAGCGTAGTATGATTTTTACCATTATAGTTATAAAGTTTTATTTCAACTTTGAATAGTTAATCTTGTTCCGGTTCTAAATAAACATAAAATGCAATCAATCTTAAGGGTTGTTTGATAACACATGATATGAACTATGGAATTATAAAATGAAAAGCATCAAAAGGTCCTTACAAGTTACAACATTCAAAAATTCCATCAAGGCTTTTTGTATTCCCATTCCTCCTAAAAATCCTTTCCAACAAGCCAAGCATCATCCTAAAAGATTAAAGGGAAAATACCACTCTAGTCATTAACTTTAATCGTGTTTTATTTTTAATCTCCGTAATTTATTTTCATTGCTCCTTGTCTCTATGGGAATTTTTCAAACTAGAAAGGCTAATGTTAAAGTAGATCTAATACAAGCGATAAGGAACACTAAAAATAAAACTACATGAATTAAAAACAAAACATTATTAAAGTACAAGGACCTAGAGTGATATTTTCTCAAGATTAAAACATATATCTTATAAGTTCTGATTGAGTGGACAATACAGATACATCCTAGTAAAAGTTACAAAATGCTTACACAAACTATAATTCTAGAAGCTCAATAAAAACAAGTTACTCAAAGAAAAGGTAAACTTCATCATCGTTGAAATCTGAATCACCTTCTGTAAAATTAAACAACAGAACATTAGTAAGTATAAATCAAAAGACAAATATGCATCATAGCCTATTTATACCAAGTATAAAGCTTAAAAGATATACTTTCTCCATACCAAAATATAAGGCATTGGTAACTAATTCACGGTTCTCAAAAAATATTACTTGAAACCTTAAACTTTTTTTAAAAAATTATACTTTCATTAAATACCCTATATAAATGCTTTGATAATGATAATTAAAATTCTAATGCATCATTTTTTTTAAAAAGAATAATAAATAAAATAGAAGTATAGTTGAAAAAATAATTATAAAAATTACTCAATGTTCTATTTTAAACTAAGCAAGATTTTTAGAAGATGCCCTATATTGTAATTCAGAAGGAGTAATAAGACATACCTTCTGGCTCCTCATGCTTGTTAAAGTCACCATTCCTCAATTTCACCCTTTTGGCAGTCAGCCAACTTTTGGTGCACAAAAGAGCTTCAACCATCTTTGCCGGTAAATTACTCTGGTATTCCTTAAGCACTCGCTCGCCAGGTCTAAAGGCATACTCACAAGAAGAAGATGCTGGCACGGCTAATACATCACGCGCAATCAAAGAAAGTACTTTATACTTTGCAGCATTTTGTTTCCACCAAATCAAGATATCAAAAGAAGGATGATCATCAACTAAATCAGCTGTGAGATACCTCTCCAACTCTGTTTTTGAATCCCAAGCCAATCTCATTTTCTTCAACACTTTTTCCTTCAAATTCGTATAAACAAAAGTTGGCCCATTTGATACCCTGATATCAGTTCTACTCGATTCACCATTATCATTAACAACCAACAAAGAATATTCTTCATACAACCGATACAAGGCGTCTTTGACCTTTCTCTTCATGGCTTCACAAAGATCAGTGTCAAGATATAAATTTTCAAAAATCAAGTTGACATACTCAAGTTTATACCTAGGATCCAACACTACTTGTATGGCGAACACGGGGTTCAAGTTGTTTGGTTTCCCCCAGTGCTCATCATACTTACATTTGATATTCTTAGCCATATCCCTAATAAGAGGATCTTCATGTGCAATGTTCTGTTGTAACATGTCTCGAACAAAAGTGATGTCATGAAAGCATTCATTTGGTGTCATATGTAATGATCGTGAGAGTCTCAAAGTAATATCATAGAAGACCTTTAAAACCTGAACAAATGCAGAAACCTTACTCCAATCAGAAGTACTAGGAGGACCAATTTCATCCATATCTTCCTTGAAGTATGTCTTGTACTCCTTGTCTTCATTTTCCATTCTTTCAAACACCTTCTGAAATTTTATGGCGCGTTCGAGCATCATGTAAGTAGAATTCCACCTAGATGCAATATCCAAGCGCACTAGACTCTCTGAGTCAATTTTTTCCTTTTTAACAGAACTTTTGAATGTTTCAAGCCGTTCAGAAGAAAATCTGACATATTGAATAGCATTGCGAATAGCAGAAATAGAGTCACTCAAATCCATCAATCCATCATTTACCACCTTGTTTAAAATATGAGCATAACATCTCACATGCAGATAATCTCCATCACATGTTAACCCATTCCAATCTTTCAAATATTCCTTCAAGTGTGTTATAACATTGGATCTTGCATCATCTACTGTTAATGTAAACAGCTTTTTAATCCCCCATTTCAATAAACACTTTTTAATCGTCCTTCCTATGGTATCACCTTCATGATCTTCAATCATACTAAAGTTAAGCATCCGCTTTTGAAGTCTCCAATGTTCATCAATGAAATGAGCTGTAAGAGACACATATTTAAAATCATGAATTGATGTCCAAGTTTCTGCAGTAAGGCATACACCCGAACATGATTTTTCTAAAAATTCCTTAAGTTTCTTGGATTCTTCTCGGAAGAGATTGAAACAATCCCCAGCAATTGTCAATCCTGTTGGAACTGTTCTGTATCCAGATTTTAGACAATACCAAAACTCTTCAAATCCAGACCCTTCCACTACCCAAAAAGGCATTTCATGACATATGACATATTTAGCTAAAGCTCGTTGATGCTCTAAAATGTTTTCACCCATGCTTGAATCTGTAGCAGCATCAGAGGTTGAAGAAACATCATTGCCTGCACCATTGGCATCTTGACAAGGACTAGAGCTAGATTCAGGTTGGTATTGCCCTTGAGTTTGGTCAACACTTTCATCTGAAGCACTGGTGTCTTGACAAGGAATATGGCTTGGTTCAGGTTTGGTATGGCCTTGATTTTGTTCACTACTTTGGTCTGCCATTTCAATTTGAACTGAAACAAGAACGTGGTTCCTCAAATTGAGAAACCAACAAGCACATTTTACTCGGCTCTCAAGAAAAACTCTGGCCGCCAAAGCCAAGGACCAACTCAACCAACGTCAAAATAAAGACAAGAAAATCAAAATAGAATAACAATGAGCATAGAACTGAGTCTTTGGACCATACTAACTCTTCAGATTAATCAAATAAATACACCAACTACACCAAACGGTTAGAAGCATTCAGCTCCAGCTAAATACACCAAATCAAAAGTGCACACCCAATTCTCACCAAAACCATCAAAGGATATTTCCCAAATAGTGCAAACCACCTTCCATGTAGAGGGAGATGAGATGGTAATTTTATGGATACAACAGTTGTTAATAGAAATAATGGATAGTGCAGTTGTAGTGACACTTGACATGTGCTCCTAAATGCTACAGCGCATAGCATTGTTCCTTCTAAATTGATTTGCTCTGCATTTACTATTAAATTAATATAACTCAGAATTGCAGCATTATAATAATTATAAAAGATAAACTCATAGAAAACAAAACATATCCTATCCATATAATAACCCATTAGTGAAACTAAATCGACAATCCTTTCCCTTCAGAAACAATTGTACTTTATTCTCTTGTTGAAAGGGCAAAAAATACTTAACACTAACATAAAAAAGAATATCATAAATATTGGCGGTAATCTGCACATTCAGCAACCCAGCAATTGAACCTTCACAACCGACATTAAATGAGAGCAATGTATAATAAATATCATGCATACAACTGATTTAAAGGGTTTACAGCACACAATATCATAAATGTAATTTATATCTTCCATCTTAGCTCATATAAGCTGATGGTATCAGTTAGAAGGTCATGATAAAATAAATATTTAGAATATTAAACTCCTATTTACCCAGCACCTTCCAAGTTAAATCATATTTTTCAATGAAGACAATTTTGTTCTGGTGAGTAACATTGAAAAGCCAAAGAAATTCTGACCTGATAAATAGGTCTAAACGAGGACAATGAAACAGGTTTTCTCTCTCTGTTTTTTTTTTTTTTTGGATAATATGAAAAAGGTTTTTTCTAAACTCACGTTTTGTGCAATAGAAACGTTTTTAAAGAAAATAAGTAAAAGGAGTGAGAATTCGAACAGAAAAGGGTAATAGGCTTATCATAAAGATCATTTACACGTTTGGTATGAATGGAAAAAATAAAAATAAAAACATTTGAAGATAAAAAATTGAAAAGAATAAGTAAATGACACACAAATAACCTTTATTAAAAAAATAGTGATAATAAAACTCTTGGTCTCTCAAGTTTGCCTCAATTATTGATTTGGTCCTCAAAGTTTAATGTTTATCGATCAAGTCCCTAAAGTTTCATACACAATTTTATATTCTCTTGTAATCTCATCAGACCATCATTTTTTCCTGCAGTACCTGAAGGGGTTGTCATCCTTGAGTTTTAAAAGTTACACCACATGGGTGTCTAGAATTACATATCTTCAAACCATAAAGAATTTATTGTGTATGATTATGAAATTTTAGGAACTTGATTGATAAAAATTAAACTTTTAGGGACCAAATAGAGCACTGAAACAAACTCGAGGGTCAAAAGTTTCACCATCCCAAAAAGATATGCAGACTTAAATTATAAACATGGTTTATTTTTTGTCCTTAAAGTTATGGTTTTCAAGTTTTTTTTTTTTTACCTATCTTTATGGATGGAAGGCTCCTTTCTATGTTTGATGGAAGTTGGCCTTCCAATGAAAGGGTTGTTAAGAGGTATTTTCTCTCTCCTTCTCCTTCTCCCTCTCTTGAAACTTTTTTCCTTGCTATCAAAAACAAGCCCTAGGAAAAGGTCAGGAACTGGAACCACAGCCAACTAAAGGGAAAGAAATAACGTTGATTTAACGTGCAGCCAAATTTCCTAATCCCTCTGTAAATATAAAAAGAGACACTTCCTTAAACAAGTCTTGAGCCTATCCACACAAAGAATCTCCAAAAACATAATCCTTAGAGAATGTCTGCTAAAGAATATGAAACAGCCCTAAAAATACTCAAAAAAAAAAGGTGAAAATCGTCCAATAATTTTGCAAAAGAACCCGCAGCAACAGAAATCATGACAGAAAACACATCAGAGATCATTCATGTAAGCCCCAGGAAAATGTCGTCCACAACCAAACGATACCAACAAGAACAATGAATCGTGAAGTAAAATTTTAAAAGATTGAGAAATAGAAGATGAAATTTGTATGAAATAGAAGGAGGGAAGCTACCTCTTGGTTGGAAATGTGAATGAAGATTCTCACTCTTCTCCTTTGAAGCTTTCACTGTGTTGAGTGAGAGCCATGAGGCCACTGGCATGGCATGACGTCCAGAGGAAGTAGCAAAGAAGAAAGGACGTAAGGCTGGTCACGTTTGGGAATTGGGGCCGGCTAACATAATATGAGTCATAATTTATATTAAATGATAAACAAAAGCTGCATGCTACTTATATTAGGGTCGTATTTACAGTGTTTTTTTTTTTTAAATGTAAAGTGATGCTACTTATAAAGTGTTAATATTTAAAAAAATAGTAACATGACTCCCAATTTTTTTTATATGTGACTGGGTCAAATTCAACCGTGAGCGGAAAAGGACAAACGTCAACGTGTGACACTCACATTTATAATTAATAAATATATAATTAAAAAGTTAATTTTAAGAAATAAAGTAATATAATTAATTTTTTAAAATATATGAAAAATATTTCAAATACTATATACCGCTCCGATCTTATATATTAATTACATTCCAGAAACAAAACATGATTCACTTTATAAGTCTTTAGTTGATGGGATTATTTTATTTTAAGTTGAAATCTTTAAATTGCCTCTAAAATGTAAGAAAGAGAAAGATAAAAAAATAATATTATATTATTTATTTATTTTTTATCTTTTACTTGAGAGTTATATTTAAAATTTTATTTACTTTTATTTCTTGTATTTTTATTGTATTGGTATTAAAGAGATTGATAGAAATGACTTATAAATAGAATCGAAGGGAGTACTTTCTTCAATCTATAATATAAGCATTTTTCTCACTAATTTTAGTTTAAAATATAAATAATCTAGTATATGTTAAAAAAATTCTCATTTTATTCGTTATATTTAGTAACTTAAATCCTTGTTTAAATACATACTCCCTTTGTATCTATTTATAGGAGAAACTATCACTTTTTTTTTTTTTACATAAGCAAAATTACATATTTTAATAAACATTTATTACATATTTTTTAAATTACCCTTTATAATTTACATTAATAAAAAATAATTAATATATACTTATGCTAATTAAGACAGGACATTTTAATCTATTTTTTATTTTTAAACATAATTATTATGATTAATTAATTTTTTTAAACTGTGTGATATAATTTTTTTTCTTATACATAAAAAATGAAGGGAGCATAATCCTTTTGAATTATAATATATGATTTTTTTAAAAGTTTTACTTAATTCAAAAAATAAGATAATAGATAAATTTTATAATTATTTTTTTAACTAAATATTTATTTCATCTATTATTTTTTTAAAAAAATAATGTATTGTAATTTTAATTTTTATTATTAAAGTATTTATATAAAATATTTAATGATGATAAAATTAAAAAAATATAATTTTTTTAAAAAATTCAGTTGAGATTAGTGATAAAAAAATTATATATATTTTTATAAAAATAAAAAATTTATTGATATATAATTTTTTTTAAATTACTTATATTTTAAATTGGAAAAGGTAAATAACAAGAAGCAAGCATTAATAATTTAGAACAGCGATTGATGGAGATTGATGGAGTGAAGGGGAGAGAGTCATTGATAGTTTTCATTATTCCCAATGCAAAAGAATTGCCAGTTCTCAGATACTCAAAGTGAGGGATAGTTGATGGGAAAGAGTGATAGTTTTTAAAATCTGCGATCACAGAAAAGATGATATAAAATATTAATTTAAAATTATTTTTATTTTATTATTTTAAAAATTAATATTTTTTAAAATATGTTTTAAAAATAAAAAATTAATAAAAATATTTTTTTTATTTTTCCTAATTCTCTAAAATAATAATTTCAGAATGCTTGAAAGTTTTTTTTATTTTTTAAAATAATATTTTATTTTTTTTTTTTTAAAACACATTTTAAAAACACATTATTAAATAAGTTTTTTTTATTCTTTTATTTTAAAAAATAAAAAAATTATTTTTAAAATAAATTATCAAACAAGCCTTCGCTCCCTCTCTCTCCCATCACAGACAAGATGGTGTAAAATATTAACACACACTCTCTCCTTCAACCATCAACTATTTTTTTAGTAGTATTAAATAACATGTATTATTAAGTAATGTAATAAATTTTTAACTTTTAAAAATAAAACATTTAATAACTCATCATTAATTTTACTTGACAAATGTTTATACGAGGTTCACAAATGACATATAATGATATAAATTTACTTATAAATTATTTTTTAAAGAGTATTGGATAACATTGATTATAAAAAATAAGCCATCCAATATATTCTCATCAATTTTAATGAAATACTATTTATTTTTATATTTATGAGATTCATAATGCGTCAATCTCTTTAATTTTCTTACCTTTATTTTCAATCTCAGTTCAAAAAGAAAATATTCAAAGAGTTGAAACTGAAAACAAAGACAAAAAAATTAAAGAGATTTCAACGTTATCTCATAAGTATAAAAATAAATAATATTTAATCAAAATTGATGAAAAGATATTAAATAGTTCACTTTCTATAATAAAAGCTATCTAATACTTTTAAAAAAAATTTTGAATTATCTCAATTGAACCCACCTAGTTTGACCTATAATTAGACCAACTTTCTTGTTAGATTGATGTATCCATTGTAGCTAACTAGTCTAGTATGAATTTATACACCACAATTATATTTTAGGTGAATATAATAAATTATAAAAATAATTAATTAAATAATAAATTTTAATCATAATTAATTATATTATAATATAATTTTATTTAAATATTTATTTTTTAAAATTAATTTTAACTATATAAATTACTATATAATTTAATTCTAAAATATTAAATATTAATTTTTTAAGGATACAAAATTTAAATTTTATTAAAAAAAAGAGGAGAGAAGAGAGTTTAATTTTATTTTTATTAAATTATATGCTTTTTTATAATTTTTTTTAAACCTTTTTTTATAATTTTTTCCAGAGCTTTACGGCAAACTTTTTTACATATGCTCGAATTATCAGCTTGCAAAAAAAATTCATTCTTAGGTCAAAAATCGATTAACCAAAAACGTGAGTTTGAATGATTTTGTGAAGAATCAAGTTTCTTACTTAAAAAATAGACTCTAAACTATATCCAAACACACTACATCAATAATTAATACCAAATACAGCACATCTAGATTTTGACTCAATTCTCAATTCTAAAACTATAGGGATTGAGGGCTCTATTCTGAATATGAATCCTTGTCATTATCAGGTTGGATGACATGGGAGAAACTTTTAACTCTTAGTCCACATAGGATGAATTAAACAGATAAAACTTGGATGATTGAATGAAATACAATTCGAGTTAAAGACAGAGTTATGATCAAATTAAAATTACAAGGATTAAACAGTTAACTTTTCTTAAAATATATCAACATCAAATTATTTATGCAACAAAACATCGATATCAATAATCAATAATTCAATATAATTTGGGATATTTTACCATATATAAAATTTAATTAACAGCCATCCTGTTGAATGGTTATAAGAAAAACCAAGCGACATATATATATATATATATATATATATTGATATTATGGCAACGATGTATCAGCCATCCAACGATCCAAAACCACTCAAGCATACAAAATCAGATAACATATAGTCATTGATTAAAACATGTAAGAAAGTCTATAGCATATTATGATAACTTTTGGGATACAACAACAAACTCCTTCAGGAGTGAAAAAGAAAGTTGGCAACATGAAGTACAACACATTAAATCCAAAGGGAGAGGGAAAAAATATAAGGCCCTGACGCAGCCATAGACCCAAAATGCTTAAAAAACTAGCAAATAGATGTGTCATGGCCAAAAGCCAGCACAAGGGCTATTTATAAAACTGGGAAGGGAAAAAACCTTTAGTTTCACATGAAACTCATGTTGCATCCTCCCGGCTGACGGCAACGAGCCACAAACATGAGGGAGAGCATCCCGTTTCATCTCGGGAAAGAGGAAAAAGATGGTGTGAAGGGAAGCTATAAGGAAAAACAGGATAGGTGTTTCTGAATTGACATATAGTTACAGCTTACTGCATCTACATACAGAGTACTCTCTCAGTTCATTTCTGTCAGCTGTCCCTTCTCTTGAATACTATTGCCGAATTAGGGAGCTTCTGAAGAAGATGATTCTTCAAGGTTAGTCTTGGGTCACTTTCTGGTCCAGGGTGGAGCTTTACCTGCACACAAGGTTTGAGTGTAAGTTCTCAAAAGATATATAATGTAAAAAGCCTTAACAAGTCCCATTGTTCAACGCACGAGACTCACACTAGTTAATCAATATAGTTCTCTAGTTCATTGGAATGCATCCTGCATAATCAAGCATTCAGCCAGCACTATCGCTGCTAGGGAACAAACAGTGATCTGATGTGAAATGTGCTTTGTTTTATAACAGTGAATAGTTTCATAGTTGAAGATATCTTTCCCCAATAGTTTGAACATGTTCCAAGTCTTTAAGGCCTTTTTTGATTGCTATATTAAGCTAGTAATTTGAAAATGTCTGAATCTACGGAATAGTTCCAAGACACGAGGGTTCAAATTAATTCCAGTCATGAAACTCAACATTGTTATCAAGCTCAGCATTCATGAGTTTATTTCTATTTCATGAGCAAACTTCAGGGATGTGGCCTCAAAAGCTTTATTGCCCCAAGAAGACTAACTTTGAGCCGCACCACAAGGGTAAACTACACTTCGCCTAATTGCCACAAAATTTCAACGAAAAAATTAAATCTGTCGCATTGCATCATGTTGAATATATTTTTGCCACTGTTATAGCATGTAACTTATGAGAGGGAAGCATGCATCAATTATGACACTGAAAACTTCAGAAATTGCCTCATCTCTTGAGGATAGCCCCCTAGGAACAATTTTTACATCTTGAAAATTATACGTAATTTTTTCTGATTCAATTTTTTTATCTTGAAAATTATACGTAATTTTTCTGATTCAATTCAAACATCCTTGGATGTTTTACAATCTACACAATTTTAGATCAAATAGTTATGTTCATGCAGTTTTCATTTCTAGAACATAACAGCCAAATATAAAATACTTGTTCATAACACAAACCTAAAAGAACATAACAACTGAAGCTTGAAGAACAAAAGAAATAGCTGTATATGACACAAACCTCATATTTTTTCAGAATCAAAGCAAACAATGTTGCAACTACTTGAATGACAAATTTCTGACCAACGCAGGCACGTGCACCAGACCCAAAAGGAAGAAATGCAGCATTTTCATTTGGATCATTCAAGAGCAACGAGTCAAGACCAGGATTTGTATGCTCATCAGCAGAACCTGAAAGAATGATCAAAATCGGATATTAATGACAGAAAAGCAATAACAGAGATTATGGAAGGACAAGCAACGAGGTAATCATGAACTTCCACACTTGCTACACAGCTTCCATGTTAAGTTATATGCAAACTTCATTACAATGACATATTCAGGATCTGAATTGCCAGCAAAATTATACCGATTTTGACGTAAGAAAAGAGAGAAAGGGAGAAGGAGAAGGAGATAAACAATGTGATGGAAAAATAATCTTAATCGAATTCAATAAACAATCATGTCTAACAAATTAGAAAAATCTAGGCCTATTTATAGAGCATTGAATACAAATAATAAAATAATAACAATTATTTGTACTAATTTAAACCTGAATTAAAAAATAGCCCAGATATCCTAATCCTAATTTAAAGTAATTTGGAGAAGATCAAACTTTTAAAATAAAGAGAATCACCAAGCAAAGATTCACTTCAACATATAATAAACCTGACAGGCATCCCCCCAGATTTTTCTTTCTCCAAACATAAAAGAGTATGCTTCTAACATAAGATCAAGCAAAAATGAAATCAGTATTGGTAAAACTGTCACATAAGTTCAGCCTAAGTCTGTCCCCAGAGAAGCAAATCATAAAAGTACTTTTATTTTAGCACATGACCTTAGGGTTTGAGCTTTGAAGTACAAAGCCCTTGCAAACTCTTCAAATTCTCACCAATAGACTTTATATTGACACCATTAAAATTAGAAAACAGCAATAGGTTAAAACGATAGTGCCCCACACACACATATATATTGGCCAGAGCACCATGTGATTAAAGTTCAGAATAGCCAACTATCTTAAACTTTGACTGGGGGGGTAGTCAACATCACATATAGGGATAGCATGCAACCTGTGTTTGTAGCATCAAGAACCACCTTGGATCCCTTCCCAGCATTTGACAAAAATCGGTAAGGATTGAAATCACTGGCATTACTACCCCAATTGGAGTCATCCATCTGTACCAACTGAATAGGCACAACTAGTACAGCACCTGCAGGTATGGTTACCCCAGTTGCAAAGCTCAAGTCTGCAACAGGAAGATGGAAGTTAATAAGCAATAAGGGTAAAAAATATTAGCATCAGAGAAATGGAAGCCAATAGGGATCCCAAGATGTGAAGAATACATATTATATGGTAAATATAACAAAAATGCAAATCATGCTTGTGCAACAGCAATATCGTTTTGAAATGGAATTAAACCTTCTCTCATATCCATGCTATGCTTATTTCATCAAATTTAGAAGAGCTGAACCTTAAAATCTATATTTGATAACTAAATGCATTGCAACAGAAAACAAAAGGACGTAAAGCCAGAGTCATTGTTGACGTAGGCATGTAAGCAGAGTAACACAGATAAAAGCTCAACAAAAATGACAAGGGTATAGAATTTTGTTCCAATTCCCAACCAAGCTAATAAAACAGAGAATACAATCATCATGTTTTGTTAAAAAAATCCACTTTATTGGGAGATAAAGGAAATCATTTCATTAGAAGAAATATAAAGACAAGATAGGATAAAAGTAGTCTTAGCCAAGGCAACATAAATAAAAAAGGGCAGCAATACCAAAGAACTGTGCAAACCCTCCACGAAAACCACAAGTATCATAGTTAAGGTCGAAGACAGTTACTAAAGTTTCTCCAGTTTGGATCATCTGCATGTTTTGTCCTCAAAAACTTTGAAATTAATCATTTTTGTTCCTAAAGTTGATATTTTTATTCAAGTCTACCCCCAACTTCTGAATCCACTGGATAAGATATGAATTTTGATTTGTTCACCAACCACCCTACCTGCTTCATTTACTCCATATATATACACTTCTTAGCATCATCGGATGCATATTATAAGAAATATTAGACCTCTGACATCTGACAACCAAATCTTATGACAAACTCTCAAAAAAACTGCTAATAACCTCTAAATGTTCAGATACATGATACGAACTCTCAACCATTATCAATTAGACGCCCTAAAATGTCATTCCATAATCAAGTAGCAAAGCTAATCTGCAAATAGGTAAGGATATGCATGCATTGCCCATAATTAATTAGGGAACGTGCACAAATTTCATTCCGTTGGTTTTTCCATCAAAAAGCTAATAAAGACATGCCAGCACTAGATATATTGCAAATAGTGTACATGGCTGATACTTGCTTCCAAGAACAGTAAGCAAAATCTCACCATGTTTCAGAGAGCACCTTTGCAACAAAGGTCCTGATGGCAGAAGACGTGCAGATTCATAAATTGTAGCCAATAGTAAAGGCATCCGGTAAATATCTTCCTGTTCATACTTCGATGGACTTTTCCCCACATTGGCAATTTCCAAATAAACCTGAATAAACATATGCACAAGTTTAACTATTTTTTCCTTCCTTTTATGACTGAACCCAGAAATAATGTCTTGTAAACATCAAGTGAAACAATCACATAAAATATAATCTCTAAGGAGAAAATACATAATCAATTTATCAACAAATATAAAATATAAATAGTATAGAAAGTCACACTGTCTACAAGTCATGAACAGTGTAGCTTATATTGAGTACCATGTAAATTTATGAGACCTACTCTAGTTGCAATCAAAGAGAATTCATATTGATGGGGATCAGAAGAAGTCTACGTTCAAGTGCAACTTAGACAACACTCTGGATTAAAAAGCAAACTACATGGATCATCTTAAATCCGATAAATCCTTCCCAGGAATTTCAAATTTGTGAATTATGATTAAACCATATGAGAGTAAATTTGAATTAAAGGATCCATGATCAATTCTGATCATCAAATGCATAATACAACAATAATATAACGGACTAATAGTTACCTTATCCTGTATTTCTGGATGCATGACAAGCATAGTCAATACGTTAGAGATTAATGCTGCTGTAGTCTGACATCCATGAAACATCACACCCATGATATTTCCATAAGGCTCTTCTTTTGCAGTATTATGATCCCTATGCTCACCTAAGAAACCTGGGCAGCCAGCATCAGAATAGCTCTTTGAAGCATGTGTCGTCCCCATTTCTGCGTTAGATCTTTCACTATGGACATTATGCTCAATGCGATGAAAAAGCTTGCAATTTTTTCTACAATGTTCAAGGATATCTTGAGTTAAGCATTTCAATTTCGTACATAAGCATTGATATCTCCAAAATCCACGTTTCCAAAAGGGAGTCACATTATAGGATGCCCAAAAGCAGGCATCTTTAGCAATCTTCATAAGGAGTTCCTCATAAATTGCAGCCTTAGGCCATGCTAAGAAGCCATCACCAAAGAACATTGCTCCCATTATGCCGAAAGCCATATTCTGAGAAATCAATCTACAATCAATATCTCCTCTGATGTTTTCTATTTTATGCATGATGAAGTCAATAACTGTTGAAGGAATCAGATCAGCATTCTTGAGCAATCTTTCATTCAGTTCTGTGGCCAAGAATTCCCTTCTCTTTCGCACCTGGTGATTGAAAATCAAATTCCAAGTTGCTATAATCAGGATAAGAACCGTATATACTTGAAAAATACAAGATTTTTAATTTCTGTAGGCAATATTAGATATAAATAATGATAAAGTGCAAACAAAAAAATTTGTTTGATAAGATCTAAAATCTGAAAGGCCCCAAATATATTGCAGAGGCAATAGTCTATTATTGCACCTTGTGACTCCAGTCACACCAAAATTCACATATAACGTGCTTTTAATAGCATAAGTATCATGCAATAAGGAAATAACATATATTATGAGCGATTGGCATCAAAATGGAAAAAATGCATTGCTTTGTTATGGTAAAATGATGAAGTACGTACTGAAGACTAATTAGAGATAAGTCTCACCATGATTTCAGATTTCCCCAGATAAATTGGAGGAGCGGACAAAATATTAGGTTACAACTTCAACTTTCATCAAGATAAGCACAGTATATAATATATAAGAATGGGGAAGGAAGATGATATCAAATATCAAATAATTAGACAGCTAAGCACCTCTTCAAAGGAAGAAGCGAAGAGACTTGATTGGCCAAAGGCCAGACGAAAAGCTTTTCCCGTGAAAGGTAGCTTATCTACAGCCTTCACAAGCATCTCCTGAATTAGCACTGGATCCTTAACTGACACCAAAAGCTGAGTAGGACCTAACCATAGCTTAACAACTGGTCCATATCTCTTATGAGATTCTGACAACAGATCTGAAAGTCAAACAGCAAAAGTATACATTTAGGCTTTACCATGGAACTCCATGGTTATCAACAATTTAACCATTCCAATATTGAACCATATAATTTCCATTAACAAGCATGCATGTAATAAATTCGACAGAATCCCTTCACTTTTCCTGTTCTTGCAAGCCTGAATAACCTGAATAATAATCCCCCTTCATGGCTGAAGAGAGTTTTGCCATGTACAGTTTTCAATCTCAAACTACTCAGCGTTAGGCACCATACAACCAATAAAGGTGATCCAGGGACCAGAAGCACATCTAAAATACTCAAATCTTCAATCCAAACGTAAACAAATAAATGAAACTGACATTAGCAACAGAAGTAGACCGTAGATAAGCATCATGCAAAACCCGTATCTATGCACCGCCTCCGCCGTATAAACTAATCACTAATTAATCAAATCTAAAATTCAATTAGCAGAAATCTACCAGCAAAGAGATTCAGAAAACAAATATTAATTCTACTGCTCGAAGGAGACAACGACAGAATTCAACAAATCGTTGAAATTGAGAAATCTGACCAGTGAAATTCTCCCGGGATATCAGCTTGCAGTGTCCGTAAAAGGAGGGACTGGGAATCCCAGGAATCTTCCTAGCTTTTAACCACAATCGGAACAACCTGACGACCTTCCTGAGCAAGAGGGCAGTGACGACGATGAGAGCAAGCCAGAGAAAAGCATTGACTTCTCGAGTGACCAAGTCCCTGAGGAGCTGCGAAGAGCCGCCATCGCCGCCACGATTGCAAGAAGAGGATAGAGATTGGAGAAGAAGTCCCAAGAAAGTGGAGGGGTGAGAATCACACGGTGAGTTCATTTTCTTCACATCGGCGAATTGGAAGAGATTGGTTGATTGAGGCTTCGAAGATTGTAACAGTCGCTTCTAAAACCTTCGCTTCTTTCTGCTTCTCCTCCTCCTCCTTCTGACTTTTTTGTTCTGAGAGTGGCTCACGGACGCTGTGCTGTCAGGTAAGAGTTAGGACGGCGACTTCAGTTGTCGTTTAGTTCCCGTGATTCCGCGACGGCTAGTTTGGTAGATGCAAGAAAGCGGTGATGCATCTGCCACGTGTTGCATGAATTTCGTAACGAGCAGTGGATATTATGAGAAAATAAAAAAAAAAATTAGAAACTCGATAGACTAGTGGTTAAAGGAAATATCACAAATAAAGATCTCAATGCATCGTGAATAACTAATCAAGATTATGAAATTATTAATTTTAAAACTATTTTTTAAAATTTTTTAAAAAATTAATCTTTTAATCCCCCAATTTTTATTTTACTTATAATTCAATCCATCAACTATAACTCACTACAACTCAATCTTTCAATTATAACTCGCTTATGATTCAATCCCTCAACTTTTGACTCATTTTTAATCCAATCCCTCAACTTTTATTAGTTTTATATTTTTATATTAGTTTAGATCCCACATCAAAGAATAAGAGAAGAACATTTTAGAGCAAAATATTAACATTTCCTTTATTCTTTTTACTTGATAAGAAAATTTTTAAAAAAAAATTAAAAAATAGGGACTAAGTTATAAGTGAGACAAAAGTTGAGGGACTGAATTATAGTGAATCATGATTGAGGGACTGAATTACAGTGAGTTATAATTGATGGACTGAGTTACATGTGAGTTAAAAGTTAAAGGACTAAAAGAGTAATTTTTTCTTTTAAAAATAACACTTTAAAAAATTTAAATTTTGCTAGTCCTGAAATTATTTTAGTTAGGTTGAAAATTTAATTGAAAGGAATTATAAAATCACTTTACTTAAGTTGAAATTTTTTTTAACTTTCAGGTTTACAAAATTGATCACTACATTTGTAATTGGTCGATTTAAAATTTGCAAATACTAAAATTACTTTAATTGAATTGAAAATTTAGTTGAAATGGGTTATCAAAACACTTTATTTGAGTTTTTTTTTTTTTACACCTTTAAACTTGCAAACTTAATCACTTTATTTGACTTATAACTCAGTCTCTCAACTATAACTCACTACAATTCAATCTTTCAACTATAACTCGCTTATGATTCAGTCCCTCAACTTTTGACTCCTTTTTAATCCAATCCCTCAACTTTTATTAGTTTTATATTTTTATATTAGTTTAGATCCCACATCAAAGAATAAGAGAAGAACATTTTAGAGCAAAATATTAACATTTCCTTTATTCTTTTTATTTGATAAGAAAATTTTTTTAAAAAAATAAAAAATAGGGACTAAGTTATAAGTGAGACAAAAATTGAGGGACTGAATTATAGTGAATCATGATTGAGGAACTGAATTACAGTGAGTTATAATTGATGGACTGAGTTAAATGTGAGTTAAAAGTTAAAGAATTAAAAGAGTAATTTTTTCTTTTAAAAATAACACTTTAAAAAATTTAAATTTTGCTAGTCCTGAAATTATTTTAGTTAGGTTGAAAATTTAATTGAAAGGAATTATAAAATCACTTTACTTAAGTTGAAATTTTTTTTTAACTTTCAGCTTTACAAAATTGATCACTACATTTGTAATTGGCCGATTTAAAATTTGCAAATACTAAAATTACTTTAATTGAATTGAAAATTTAGTTGAAATGGGTTATCAAAACACTTTATTTGAGTTTTTTCTTTTACACCTTTAAACTTGCAAACTTAATCACTTTATTTGACTTATAACTCAGTCTCTCAACTATGACTCACTACAATTCAATCTTTCAACTATAACTCGTTTATGATTCAATCCCTCAACTTTTGACTCATTTTTAATCCAATCCCTCAAGTTTTATTAGTTTTATATTTTTATATTAGTTTAGATCCCACATCAAAAAATAAGAGAAGAACATTTTAGAGCAAAATATTAACATTTCCTTTATTCTTTTTATTTGATAAGAAAATTTTTTTAAAAAAATAAAAAATAGGGATTAAGTTATAAGTGAGACAAAAGTTGAGGGACTGAATTATAGTGAATCATGATTGAGGGATTGAATTATAGTGAGTTATAATTGATGGACTGAGTTACATGTGAGTTAAAAGTTAAAGGACTAAAAGAATAATTTTTTCTTTTAAAAATAACACTTTAAAAAATTTAAATTTTGCTAGTCCTGAAATTATTTTAGTTAGGTTGAAAATTTAATTGAAAGGAATTATAAAATCACTTTACTTAAGTTGAAATTTTTTTTAACTTTCAGATTTACAAAATTGATCACTACATTTGTAATTGGCCGATTTAAAATTTGCAAATACTAAAATTACTTTAATTGAATTGAAAATTTAGTTGAAATGGGTTATCAAAACACTTTATTTGAGTTTTTTTTTTACACCTTTAAACTTGCAAACTTAATCACTAGACAGTAGTATTTTGGTCAAATTATTATTTTTAGAACTACAAAAAGGATCATAATTCTAAGACTCAATTTCAAATTTTTGTGGTCATGATTGATTATTTGTGATATGCCTAAGTTCTTAATTTCAATTTTCTCATGTTTAAAATATTTATAAATTATTTTATAAAAAATAATATTGTCATTTTTTCCCTCAACCACCTGATAAAGTAGGAGACATTAAGTCCTAAAAAATTAATGAGAATTATGTTTTCAATAAGATCATGTGAAGAGTAAGTTGCAAATATTTATTTAAATAATTATAAAATCAAGAGTTTTAATTTTAAATGAGACATTTTAAATGGATGTAACTCTTAGATTATAATTTAAATTTTTTTTGTAATTGATCAAATCAATATTTGCAACTCAATTTTTTAAAAAATTTATTGAAAATGTAATTATCATTAATTCCATCTTCTGAGACTCTATTGCCATCTTTCTGATAAACTTGAGTTATACATGACTGAATCAACTTTTATGCACCACTTTTTGAAAATCCATCTTTTGAATTATCAATATATTAATATAAATGTAAAATTAATTAATACAGATATAAAAACTCAGAAAGCATTGCTTTGTCAATAATTATAAATCATTTATAGAAAATAGCAGGACTTGTCTCAAATTTTAAATATATATATATATATATATACTCTGGTCAAAAAATTTTAAATATATGTATATAATTAAATTAAATTTGACAATTAAGTGGTGAACAATTTGCTTTTGACTATTAAATGCCCCCCTTTGGAGATTGACTGATCACTTTTCCATACATAAATTAAAATATTGAAACATAAACAATTTGAATTTTGTAAAAGGTCAATAGCTGATGAATATCGGACAAGATAAAAGGACTTTTTAAAAACTGTTTTTATTTTTTTATTTTTTTTACAACAGTAATTTATTTAGAAGAGAAGCAAATGATTGAACACATATTTCCACATTGGACGCTTTATTTGACCTTTTTGTTGGATAGGATCTTTGGTAGGTAGTAGTAATAATTTTTTAGAGTTGCCAGCTATTGATAACGATGCTAATTGATGAACATTTGTGGGTTGGAGAATCCATATATTTGTATATATTAAATTTTGTAGCGAGTTATTTTATGCATTTGACTAATATATAAATAATATTCCAATTTTGTGATTTGAGATATTTGACAGCTTGTAGTGGGATTCATACTTTGTCATTTTAATTGATTTTTTTGTCTTTATTATTTTTGTTTAATTTTAATTTATATTGATCATAAACATGATCGTTTAATAACTTGTGTAATTTTCAGCATTTTCCATTTTGTTATTGGTTTATATCACCATAAACATAATACTTTCATTTGTGATCATGAATGATTTATAATTTATAAGAACTAAGTTATATCAAATCAACAAACTATAAAAATTGAGTTGTTTGAGTTAACAAATTATAGAAATAGAGTTGTTTTAAGTTAAAGTTCAAGTATTAAATCAATAATTGAGAGAGGGAAAACTCAAGGACCTTATGTTATATTTGACTCATATAACATAGTTGATATATTTCAGTCTCTTTTTTATAAACAAAATATGATCATTGTCATGAATGTTTGACAACTTTAAATTACACGTTTTAAAATATTATAATTTACATTGTCAGAATTTAAAAATGTAATGATTTTAAAGTAGCCAAAAAAAATCCATAGGATTTATAAGAACCAAAATATTGTCATTATATTTGACTGGATTAGATTCAAGCATTGTCATGATTCATTTTAAATATAACAAAATGTTAACCTATAATGTTTGTATAAAATATACGAACTGAATCAACTAAATTATGCCCATCAATTTATCAAAAGTCATGAATCTACCACACTTCACGTTCTTCTTTATTATTATTTTTAAGAAATAATATGGATTAAATAAGCAAACTCTAACCCATCAAAGTTTGCCTATATGGTTCATGAGTTATTTAATTCAGGCAAAAAAAATTATTTTTATTTAGGTCAATTTTTTTTAGCTTATAACTTAACCCATATGACTGGTTATTTAGACGAATCTATACAACCTAACTCATATTTTCATATCTAAAAGTTAGTTCCATTGCTAATAATTTAACCCATAATTTACAAGATTATCATATGTTCAAATTTTATTTTTGATGTGAGGATTTTATTGATAGCCAATTTGTAAGTAGCTCTCTAAAAACTCTTTGAGCCTAAATATGACATGCCCATAGTGAGTCTTCGTGACTCAACTTACTAAAACTTGTTGTTAAAAAAAAGGTATAAATCAATTTCTACTACAAAATAAATTAAGAGTGATTAATAATGTATATTATGTGTGGACTTAGCCAACTTGCATACACACACATAAATTGAAGAACATATTTGAGTTACCTACCTAGCTAAATATTTCTTCCATAAATGCGTGAACTCATCTAGCATGTTGAATTGAATGATGAGCTCACGCAATGAACTAGGAAAAATTAAATGAAAGAAATAATGCATGTATACTTGAGAAGTATAAACAAATTAAATCATAGAGGATAAAAATAAATAAAGGTTCCACGATGGTACATTTTAATTAAACCTACATGATGGTCAATGAAATGCAAATGCAAGTCCTTGTGTTAAGGGAACTTTGAAATGTAGATTAATTCTTTAAATATTTGTTTGTGCCCTTGAGTGAACAAATAACAATGGTATGTATTCAAAATTTTAAATTACTCTGTATGCTTCTTCCATTAAAAAAATATAATATATTTTTAATCAAATCACATCTTTTAATAAATAAATTAATTATTTTCAAACTAACATTATTTTTTGATTCCTACTTTTATTCAATAAGGTGTCTTATTTAAAGGTAAAGGGTTAAGTGATTTATTTATTAAAGGTATTTTTTAAAAAAAATCATAAATTACAATTGAAAAATTAAAAATGTTTAATATTTTTTAACATCCAACATAAAAAATAGCGAAGAGAGTAGATTATAAAAGTAAAAATAAGTGAGTTCTGAATCATACTATAGCTTTTCTCCCTCGAATAATATAAAAGAAAAAGTGAAAGAAATTTCCATAACTATGCCAGCAAACAGAGCATGAAAATATATATTTTTTCATAATAAAATAGGCCTAAATTTTTTACTTTAAATTGGAATAAAGGAGCATATAGAGATAAGAATCAAATTCTTAATAAGTATACTAAAACTGATATCAACATCAAGTAATAGACTTGCCAAACGCTAATTGTGCAGCATACATGACCTTCAAAATATATTATTCTCATTGCTCTCGAATTACAGTTCTTACAAGATCACTACATATCTTAATTATCAAAAACTAAAAACTAATCAAAAACAAAAACAAATGAAAGAAAACGAAAAGAAGAGCATTATCCTATATAACAGGATGGAAAATTAAATTCTCAAGCTTTGGTTTCAGTCAAAGGCAAGCTAAGAACAAAAGAAGATAGAGACTTATTATCATTATTATTATTTTTATTATGAGTGGCTTCTGAAATAATGTTCTCAGCTTTTGAAACAGTACTGCTGAATAATTGATTATCTTCAGATAAATGTGCATTGTTATTTTTATTGCTATGATAATTATTCGGAGCCTTTAGAGGCAATATTGGTGGAATTTCTTGATCAGTCTCTATCACTTTGGCCTCCATGCTTTCTTTGTGCTTTCCCCATAGGACTGAGTATAGCCCTATCACTATCAAGATTGAACCAATCACACTGCATTGGATATATATTGCTTTTGTTAGCCAAAATATATAATAAAACTTTGTTATAATTAAAAAAACATACAATATTCCAGCAATTTAGAATATAAAATAAAACCAAGCAATGAAACTTAGGGAAGCTCAACATGATTTTGCTAAAAAATTATATTCACATCCCTCCCTTTTATTTTTGAAATGGAAATAATTCCCTCAAAATTTTAATTTTCTGAAATTACAAACATCTCCATCATTCTTTTGGAAAGATTTGTGTAATTTTTAAATAAAGAGAAAGTCTATGCGAATAAAAAAATTCAATGAAAGTTTGTGCAATATATATATTACTATTATTAGGGGTAATAAAAAAATTTATCCTCTAAGTTTGTCAGTTGTCAATTCCGTCCTTAAAATGAAATCTTTATATATCAATCAAGTTCCAAGAGTTTTATATCTAAATATACATATAGTTAATTGCAATGGTGTATGTTATTACCCCTTCAAATCATAAAGACTAATTATATTTGGTTATGAAATTGTTAGGACTTGATTAATAAAAATTGAACTCCTAAGACCAAATCAATAACTAAAATAAACTTAAAGGATATATTTTTTTTATTATCCCTTATTATTACAAGAAAGGTTATAAAATTTGAAACAAGAGAACGAGATTCAGTAACTCCAATGAAATTAAAAAAAAAATTGATCTAGTTTTGATTTGATTAGGGAACATTGATTAGTGATGCTAGGTAGTGAAGGATCAATGTACTAAATGAAAAGGGATAATCATTTTATGTGTATGAATGAGCATTTAAGCATGGTTATAAACTTCTTGTTAAATTTATTTTCAACATCTATGCATAATAATTAAATAAAATAATTAAGAAAATTAATGAATTACCCTCCAAGATAGATTTGTTCAGACAGGATAAAGGAGCCCATGATGGCCACAATAATCATCATCAAAGGGCTAAAGGCAGTGGCAAAGACAGGCCCTTTCTTCTTTATCACCAAACCTTGAACATAGTATGATATGCTTGATGTCACAATCCCCTAATTAATAGACATAAAAAATATTAAATTTAATAATCAGAATCATTGATTAATTTAAGGCACACAATATCCAAAAAAGCAAAAAAGTAAAGCTGGAAATCAATTAAATGTAAGTAATTTAATCCAAGGGGTTTCAGTCTTATGTAGTTTTTAGCTTGTCATGTATACTCGTAAAAGCAAAAAAAGAAATATATGCGACACTTATATGAAATAAATGAATTATAGAAAGAATTACAAACAGATCTCAAATAAAAAAATAACTTTTTTCTCAGTTTCAATTATAAGTCAAACTTATATATCTATAGGTAGTTAGGATCTTAGGTAATTAATTTTTTTATTTAAAACTTGTATATAATTCTCTCAATCTTGTGCAGGACATGAAAATTTAAATTAAACCCTTTAGATTAAATGGAGTCGATCTAAAACCGCGTAATTGGAGTCTAGATTCCATATAGTCTAAGACAATATTTGGCATATGAAAAGTGTTTCCTAAAAAAAAAGGATAAAATATTTTAAAAAATGAGATAGATGCATTTTTCATTTTTTTTTGTATAATTTCTTTTTTCTACCTATACCAAATAGCATTAATCGCACAAGAATTTCAATCTTGTCCTGCCCAAGATCACATTGTCTGTTATATATGCCCAAAAAAGAGTGAAGTGACACTTGCATGAAATCAAAACAAAGATTTCAAATGATTTAAAACCAAAATCCTATTGAGCTACACACACACACACACACACACACACACACACACACATAAAGTGAGAGGAAGTAATTAATTGAAGGAACATTAGCTTACAGCATAGGCAGCAGCAAGCAAGTTCATGTCCCAACCAATTCTCCACACAGAAGGGTCGTGCTCCATGACAAATGTAACAGCAACGGCCTGAAGTGTGCCTATGAAGCACACCAATGATGTGAGGCTTAGCTGATGGTTCTTGTATGTCTCTAGGGCTTTGGCCTGCACAAATAATTAGTTAATTAATTACAATCACACACACACACATGGAAGGATTAAATGGCAATTTCATCCTTAAATTATAGGTCTCAAAATGTTTGTAACCCTAACTCATTTTTAGTGCAATATTATTCTTCTTCAACTTTTAGAAATAGTGAAATGTCGCCCTTACCATTCACAAAAGTTAATTAAATAAAAGGATCTAAAACTTATAAATAAAAACCAAACACTATACACAAGGACCTAAAAGATTATATTTAAATTTTTTGATCAACTAATGATCAAAATTAATATTTGTTAAGGTCGAGGTAATATTGCACCGTTTTGAAAGGTCTAAGGAAACTTTGCACCAAGATGAATTTAGAGTTTTAACCACCGTAATTTATAGTTTAAAATCCAATTTGTCATTTAAACCTATATATATTGTCAATCAATCAATAAAATCAATCTTTTCTATTTATTTCTTATAAGCCAATGATCAGAAGAAGCCTTACTTGAAGAACGAAGAGGGAGGCCCAAGCGAGAGTGGCAATGATGAGGAAGATGGAGCCAATGAACCATTCTTTGTCAGCAATGTTAGAATTTGCAGAAGGAGAAGAAGAGTTGGATTTGTGATGGGAAAGATCATTGTGAAGATGTTTGGCCCAAACCATTTCCACAATAGGGCCTTTGTATAGTGTCATCAACATGGCCCCCCAACTGTCACTAATGTTCCCATTATCTTTGCTTGGCATCTCACCTTTTCACATTTATCTTTTCCATCCTATATTTATATATATTACCAACAATATATCAGTACAAAAATATACATATAATTAATGTTGTTTAAAGCAAAAGTGCACATTAATCAGCCATCTAATATTTCAATTTGATCCCTTAATTTTATAAACTATATTTTCATTCATTTAATTTAAGTCTAATATTGTTGGTCTCAAATAATAATTCTTTGTGTTAATCATGCATTGTTATTTTTTAAGAGAAAGTTAAACCTAATATGTTAACACTTGATGAAAATGTTTCATCAATATTTGAAATTAAGTTCAATGTCAACATTTTTTATTAATAAAATGGATTGTGTTAGGATTAGAGAATTGAAAAAATATTTTATAAAATTTAAAATAAAAAATAAATTTTGTGTAAAATTAAAGGATAAAAAAAAAGATAAGAATGTTTTACCTGCATAATACTGCCATCACAAAAGTCATTGCAGGAAGCATGTTGCTCATAGCACATGAGAAGGTTGGGGATGTAAATTTCAACCCAGCATAGTAGAAATTTTGATCAATCACTGGCCTGTTCAAAACACATCATTAAAAACCCATTAAGATTCTTGTTAATGGATCAATTATATTAGTGTGCTCGCTCTTGCATATGCATACATGTATAATTATAAATTTTTTGGTAGGAAAATGATTAATCCCAACGACAAAATTTTATTAATTCAAAATGAATAACTTCTATTATGAAAGAGAAAGAGAAACTAAGTTAATTATAACAATGACAAAACTAAAGTGGGGGAATTTTTAAGATAAACGTACAATTATGCGACATTTAGCCATTGTGTTATTATCTATTTACTGACAAAAAAGAAAAACAGATAAGAAAGTAACATATTTAGGAACTTTTAGCTTTTGAGGAAATTATTGATTATTGATATTGAAGGGACTGACCCAAGGAGAGCAAGTATGAAGATTTGCATGAAAACTCTGAAAGTTATCCTGGGTTGAGCTTTCCTGGAAAATTACAGACGACAAGGACAGTATGAGTAACATACGTGATGGATTATAACTAAACAAAAAGGCTCGAATATAATATATATATATATATATATATATAGACCTTTCAAAGAAGAAGGCAAAAGGAGCGATAACAGCAGTGGCAAAAGCATGGCGATAAACGACGAGGACGTAGTGGCTCATGCCTTGGTTCAGAGACACCTTTGTGATAATATTCATTCCTGCGTACCCAAATTGTAGAGAGATCATTGCGAAGTAGGGTTTTGAGCTCTCCAGGAACTTCCCACAGCTTCCAAGCTTCTCAGAAGAAGCCATTTTTACAGCAGAGAAGAAGAAGATGGTGATGAAGGATAGAGTTTGGCGAGAGAGAGAGAGAGGGGTATATACGTTAGATAGATAGAGTTGTTAATGGAGAAAATAACAATTGAAGAGGAAGAACACTGTCTCTTTGAAGAAGTATTAGTGTTTCGTCCTAAGAACTATACTTGGGATGCCTCCTTTATTTATACCAGCCTCCTCCTCTCCACTTTATCATTCTCATTTTCATTAAAGCCCTCTCAATCACTCTCTCTCTCTCTCCTCTCTCTCTCTCTCTCTCTCTCTCTCTCTCTCTCTCTCTCTCTCTCTCTCTCTCTCTCTCACACCCCACAAACAAACAAAATCAATCACAACTAGATGTAGCAGGGTCTACTTGCATACTGTGAGTGCATCTTTTTTTAAAAAAAAAAATTCATCATTCAACTGTTGAGGATATTATCACCTCTTGTCTAGACTAATCTGAATTCCCATTATGTAAGACTATTATTATCAACAATGTCCTCACAGATACTTCAGGGATACATTGGGCATGTTTATTTAACTCAAATACATATCCTAGAATTTGAGTACAAGACTTCAAGATTAATTTATTCAATTTCAACAATCAATTGAACTAAATACCTCTTGATACTGTATAGTATGTCTTGTTAAATTTGAATAATTCAAATTATAATATGATAGCTGAGATAGGAAATCAAGAGGGATTCCATTTCAGCTCCTATTTGAACCATCCAAATCAAATAGGGATGATCCTTAATTGATAAATTTGCATTTTTATATTTTTTAAAAAAATTATTATTTTAATAGATATAGAATTTAAAATTGTTATTTAAAAAATTATATCTAAAATTACACATTAAAAAATTTTAAATTTATATTTTTAAATTAATTGTGAATAGCCCAAATCTTATTACTATGAATTGTGATGAGTATCAAAACTCAACCCAAAAGTAAAGAAAGTGAAAGGAAAGGAAAATATGCATATATAGTGGTTGTGTGGATGAATATTTTACTGATGCTTGCCCCAAAACAAAAATGAAATGAAATTAACATTAATTAAGTTAAGATGAGAAGATAAAAAACAACGCAGATCAATTGAACTTCCATCAATAACTTATGGTCACTGGAAATAAAAATAGTGAATGGCATTTATAATAAGTAAAAACAGATTTATGAAAATCATCACCTTAAGTCTAACAATGATTGAATTTGGATTGATACATAAGTAGTGACTAACCACATAGGGGTATGAGACTTATTTTTATATATATATATATATATATATATTCTCTATTTTTATTCACTTTTCTTTACTTCAAAATATATTTAATTTCACAAATTTTGGTCTTCAAATGATTCATATTTCTCCTCTTTTATACCGCAGAATAACGTTTTGAGAGAACTGATTATGAACTTCAATTCGAAAATATTGTATCTTCTTACTTCACATACAATTAAGAGAATAATTCCCTCTTACACAGCTTGAATTGGATTGGTACTTTGATTAATATCTTTCTCTTTGTTTAGTTTTCATAATATTTTTAAAATCTACAATTAATTAATTAACCTGATGATGACCCCTCTTGTTCCCATTAGTTCAAACTATATATATATATTTTCACTTCTTTCTATAATCATTAATTCTAATAATTATGCTAATCGTAGCAATGATGAGAAGTTTAGATTAGCAATAATAAATTAATTAGATGCTACACATATGTATTCCACTAATGAAAATTTAAAGAGTCGATAAGGTGTTACTGTTAGCCACAAAAATTATGTTATATGATCATAATAAAAAATAATTACGTACGCGCTTTATTATAAAACTTGATTATAGCTAGGGATCGGGATTCACTGTTGAAAAAAAATAAAGTTTATTATCGCATTAATTATTTCTCTTTTATTATATGATCATAATTAATTATCCATATGCTTATTAGAATATATATATATAATATATATATAAACTTGCACTTTTTGAAGAATGACATTGATAATATGTAAAAGAAGAGAGAAGTGGGATACACGTGGTACTGTAATGGGGATTTGGTGAGAATCTGAGTCACTAAGTATTTGGGATCATCCTCACGTCTCAAACACTGTGACTAATATAACAAAGAAAATTGAAAGAATTTAGTGAAAAAAATGAAATTAATTTCAATTTGATCTTAATTATGAAGTAGGAGCGATATGTAAAGTTTTCACTTTTCGGTATAACCTACTCTTTTAAAATCTGTATGACATTTATCAACTTAATAAAAAATGACTTACTCCCTCCATTAAAAATTATAAAACATTTTTAACCTAAGTTCATTCTCTAATAAAGTAATTACATACTTTTAAACTAATTATATTTTTTTATATTTACTTCTATTAAACACCCTATAATAAATATAAAGTCTTTTATTAATAGGAACACTTTTAAAAAAAGAGAAAAATACCTCAAAAGATTAAAAATGTCTTATATTTTCTAACATCTAACTTTTTAAAAATATCTTATATTTTTGAATGAAAGGAATATATTTTTTCTACTGGCATTAGAGATCATCTTGAAATATTTTAAAAATAGATCAATATATATATATAATTTAAACTAAATGAGAAATTGTAATGCATTGTTTTTTTAGCGAACATAAATACACAATACTAATTAATTTTAATGACATAATTTTTGCGTCAATATATAAAAAACTATGATAATAATATATTGAATGACAATTATGTAAATATGGAGTAAACAGGGAATATTTTATAGCATGAGTTATAAATTGTAATAGGCACCATATATAATTATTTATAAATCATCGATCTGACACATTTTCCCCATAATACATAATTCAAATTTGAAATGGTATCGGTTTTGATCAGAAAATTATAAAAAAGAACTTCAAAAATTATATAAAAAGGCCAAAAATTATCAAAAAAAAGATCAAGAGGAATTTTTTTGTCATTCTATATAGTTGTTTAGATCCTTTTCTGTAAGGTTTTGCCAATTAATAATCAAAATTAATAGTTTTAACTATAAAGGTCATATTACACCATTTTGAAAAGTTGAAGGGAAATATTATATTAAAAATGAGTTTAGAGTTTTAGGTGCTCTTAAACCAATAATTTAAAGGATAATTTTTTATTTAACCCTTCTTTTTAATCATTTCATTATAATAATTTAATAACAATTGTGTTTAGTAAAAAAAATATAAAATTAAATAATTAAACTCATGAAGTGAAAAGGTTGAGGTTGGGATAATGATATAAAAGCAAACTAAAGACTGGATGGTAATAAGGAGACAGTTTGAAGTGGAGCACCAAAATAAATGGGCATCTAATCATACTCCAATCATTGAAAATTTGATTTGAGCATATGACAAAAGTAATAACACTGTAGTCCCACATATTACATATCTAGCACAAATGTCCAGGTAATCATCTCATCACCCAAGAGTCATTTGTGGATCAACAAACATCTCATTGAAAAGACAAATTAAATTAGGGTAATTCATCACATGTATGGTCCCTTTTTCAGAAGCTTGGGACTTGGGTGGTCCCATTGTGATGTTTGAAAACTAATTAAGCTTATAATAATATAATTTATCACAGTTTTGATAATTTATCCATTATATTGTGTGTATATCTCAAGAGTAATTTTTTTTATAAATATTAGGAATATACTCCACCAATAACAATGTTCATATCCACGAAATATTAAAAGTTAGAGTACAAACCTCAATGCCAACACCTTCACCAAATTAAAAAGATAATTATAAATCTGGCATCAACATATTAAGCCTTTCATTCTTTCGCGTGATACGGAATAAAGTTTTTAATTATAGTTTTAAGTTAATTAATAAATTGAAAAATTACAAATAAAAATTGAATTGAGCATATAATCTGAACAAAGTACGAAAAATTCATTTTTATTTACCAAAAAAATGGAGCCACTGTTATTACAAGTACTGGAAATTAGAAACAATAATCAAGCTCCTAATCTATCAATGTTTATAAAATTTGGATTATTTTGATATAATGATCTATTACATCCTAGCTAGTTGAAATTTAAATATTACATATGTCCTAAAAATTGTCAAATCTAAGATATGAGGATAATGGTGGTCAAAAGTATCAAGCCTTGTTTGTCCCCCTCAAAGCTAATTAAAGTGTATGGAACAAGGGGTCAAAAAAGAAGTGTGTGTGAAATGAGTTTGGAGTATATCATTTCATCTATGTGTTATAAAACATAGAATAATTGATAAGTATGGCCACCATTAAGAATGTGAAGTGATATATACACATATATGACCACAATCTATGTCGATGTGTTTGGAACCCTAGGTGACCACCTTCCTCTAACAACAAAACAAAGCTTCTTTATTTGACTCTTTCTTTGTCCATTCTTTATAAGGATTTCAAATAAGGACATGGATGGGACTTAATTATTAATGTATTTCAAAAAAAATTAAAATTTCAATTCAATTTAAGGGAATTTAAAGTGAAAATATATTTTAATGGTGAAAAGACTAAAAACTACCTTTTACTTGTTATATAGAATTATTAATTATTAATTTTTTATTTACTTGTTTAATTTACTAATATGAGTTGTAAATTATATGAACTTTCATATCAATGATTATACAGGACTTGACATCAGTTGTTTAATCATGAATAACAGTATTAGTTGTTAAATTGCTAATTTTTTTATTAATTTACTAATATTAGTTGTAAATTATTGCATCAGTTGTAAATGTAACTCTATAGGTATTATAATTTATAATTGATGTTAGTAAATTATCAAAAGTAAAGTTATTAATTAACAATAATATTACTGCTTGTTGACAAATAAATGTAATTTACAACTCAATTGATAAATTAATAAGTAAAGTAAGAAAATTAATAAACAATGATTCTGCATAACAAGTTAAGGATGATTTAATTTTTTTCACTGAAATTATTTTTACTTTAATTCTCCTAAACTAAACTAAAATTTCAATTTTTTTTTGGAACTCATTGGTAATTAAGTTCCATCCATGATCCTTAATTTAAATTATTATCTACATTGATAAAGATTAGACGAATTATTGAAGTGGGAGTGGCAATATTCAAGGTCGATGGTGGACCATATGCTTTAATGGTGATCGGACAGTTATGATTAATTTAATATATATTTCTAATTTTACATGTTAAATATAACACTAAATATTATTTTTTATAAAATACTATTTTAAAACATTAATTTATAGGATGATTTTAATTTTTTTACTTTTTTATTATTAAATGCAATTTTATTAGTATATAAATTTGGCAGCAAGAAGGTGAAAGGTCCGCAGCTTCTATTCATTTGCTAAAAACGATAATATAGTGTTTCAAAAAACATAATTTAACGAAATTAATAAATATTTATAATAATTAATTTTAAAATAAAGTAAATGATGAAGAGAAATATAATATTTATATGATGTATATAATTATTGTAAAATTTATAGTTTATAATAAATATAGATTTTTTTGGCATATTTTT
>NW_026555338.1:26393053-26509903 GCF_029017545.1 Prosopis cineraria
TTTTTGCCATATGTACTTTAACATTTTTTCACACATAACCAAAATATTTTTTATTTTGTAGTAAGTTGTGCTTTCCACTAGTCCATCATATCACTTTGTGTCTCTCAATTTTTTCAAGCATTACCAATTTGTTGCCTTATTGTATCCAATAAATAAAAACAAGCACACTAAAGCTCCTTTTATTACTTTCCACATTCAATACCCAATTGGTAATTAATGTTTATACTTTTTTTTAAGTTTACTATTAATTAATATTACAAGTTTAAATTTCAAAGTGATATCAAAAAATATATATGTTATTGGTGCTAACGCCATTAGGGTTTTTGTGCTATCTCATCATATTCTCAAAAAACCCTTTTTATTTTTTTGACTCAGAAGTGGTTCTATTGTTGGACCAATGTAGCGCACAATCATACATACACAAAGACAAGAATTTCAAAAGTTGCGGTCAAAGATTCATTTTTCCACATCTTGCCAAGACACAAATATTGGGGCACATTAATTCAAATTAAAACAGCCAATATATAGATTGGCTTTATGAGTTTTCTTAGGTTGATTTTAAGTTGATTTAATTTATTATGTTATATCGTATAGTAAAATTTTGTGGGATGTATCTAATTAATTATTTTCTTCTTGTGTTAATTTTCAATTTCGGGTTAATCGACCTATAAATTACTAGTATTAGTGTTGCATAAAGAGTTGTGAATGGTGATGATATAGTATATGTGACATTATATATGTTACAATAGAACATCTAAAGAAAGTGTACCAAAAAATAGCATAACATTATATTATATTTTTGTCCTTTGAGAATCTAAATTATATAATGGAGGTTAGTGGCAAATGCATGCAAATTAAATGTATAAAAGTAAAACACAAGATCGCTCTACTGATAATAAAAAAAATCTTATCATAATAAGTCCTGTTTACTTGTTATATCAAAAAGGGTTATCTTCAGTGTTACCAAAAAAAAAAAAAGGTGTTATCTTCATTCGAAAAGCTAGGGCTTTATGAAAGTTACCTTTTCTTTTGATAGCAATGCAAAGATAGAATTTCAAAATCAGAACCTTTATTAAGTGTAGTGATCACAATAATTATCCATTTGCAATTAAATGAATGTATAAAAGTGTACAAGTTAAATCAAATGCAGCATGTTATTAATAAGTTGCAAACAGACTATTTCTCACTAAATCAAAATTAAATCAAAGAGTAATATATGCATATGAATGATTATAATTTAGTAGACATTCCTACTTATGTTAGGTAAGTTTAATTAACCATCAACTTTTGATAACTTAATTAAAATTGGTGATTTTATATATACATGTATAGTACGGACAACTATATGGTGATTCTATTGAAGTAAATAATTATGAAAAAAGAATCTATATTTAAAGGCACTAAGTTATTGCTGCATAAATGACATGGACCATAATGTAATTAATTAGTTTATTCATAACCATACTCCATTATGAGAAAAATAAGAAACCTTCCTAATTGATATATTAATTATTATAATTACTGGGTCAGTTTAATTTGTTTATGTTACATGAGTAGATCACTGATTGTTTTCTTTCTTTTAATTAAATGCTAGCACTCACATATATTGGGATTAATTAGTCAATACAATTATATCAATTGTCATTATCAATTAATATAAAATCTATAATGCACTTACACCAAGTATACTCCTTCCACTCCTTAATATAAGAAAAAATTAAACTAATTTTGCTCTTATTAATAAATGATAGTTATGTCTTTGAAATTATATTCTTAAAAATATATATGTAATTTTCTAATTTTACCTTTTTCATAATTATACTATAATAAATTATTATTTAGGAATTCACACAATAAAAAAGGGGTAAAATTAGAAAATATTAATTACTCAAACTTTACCTTACATTAAAAATAAAAAACTTTAAAAGTTTTTATAGACCGTGTTGTCTGATCCTAGGAATTAACAATTAAAATTCAAATTATAAGTGACATTAGGGTGCTATTATCCTTGGCTCACCAACTCTCATTCTAACTAATAATTAAACTAACCCATCTTTTCTTTTATAATAAATATAAAGTTTCTCAAAATAACTTACCCAGAAAAAGAAAGTAGTATATAGAGATAAAAGTTTGACATGATTGCTTCCTAAGCTTGCAGTTGATTTTTTTCTTTTGGAGAAAGGATCAACTTATATTAATATAAAAAGAAAAAACAAAGTAAAAAAAAGTAATAATAGGAAAATCAAGGGAGAGATGTAGATAATTATTGTGACGTATGTGATTATGATTGGTCTTCTGAAGATCACACAGAGGTTAAAAAGCTTCAAGAGGGAATTGATATCTCATTATGCAATGTTTTGGATTCCAAGATTAAGCCCTTTGTTAAAGCAAATTTTTAAAGTGCAATGTTGATCTCTTAATCTTCTAAGTACTTGGTCAAAGTTTTTGATCCAAATTAATAAGCTCCTAAGACATAATTACATGAATTGACCTGGTGGGAGTGAAGCAGATTTTTTAAATTTAATATGAATACTCCAAATTTAATATTAAAGGAGGATGTCTAAATTATATTTAATTTACATCCAAGTTTAACTGGAATCATTTAGATCTCGTCATGTGATTGAAAGAAGGGATAGTGGAGAGAAGCCTCAAAGGAAAGAAGTAAACAAGAAGGGATAAATTTGTTATAAGGTTCAAATATCAGTAAATTACGGCGAGTTTTTTTTTTATATCTTTTTTAATTGGACTTTAGAGATCTAAATATATGAATCTCAGATTTTTTTATCTAAAAAATTAAATCGTTGGGTTGATTTCACTCGTATATTTTTTCAAATTCAAATTAATTAACCATGCTGAATAAGTAATTAAAAAGTAGTGCTAAATTTAAACCCTCGTCACTTACTAAAATTTTTTAAATTGAATAAGCTAAACATAACATTGATGACAAACCATATCACTCAAAAGCTACAAATAACACATTTCATCTCATTTCACACTTCTGCATGTAATAATGTGTGAGATTTGATGGGTCTGAATATCAATCTCTCTTCTCTCTCTCTGTTTTTTTTTGGTTTGGTGAGGACAAGGAGTAGAGATTATCTTTTCCACGGTACAGTAGACAAAGAGTGACGTGTTTCAACTAAATTATTACATTCTTCCTTTAATTGATATTATAAGATATTTTCAACTATTTAATTAAAATCAAGAAATAATAGTTTACTTATTAAATATATTTTAAAATATTTTTTTTAATTTTATCCCTATAAAAATTAGTAAGCGAAAGATATGTAGTATAAAATTAAATTAAATTTATAATAGGGTTGAAATTGAAAAATAATAATAAATAACTCTCTAGTTGTCATATATTAAGGATTAAATAATTTTTTTAGAAAGTATCTTATAATAAAAACTGAAGGGAGTATAAAGATTGAAATTCAAACTTTTAATAACTTATTTAAGTGATAAGAGTCTTTATTATTTATGTCAATTTTAAGTATATCAATCATTTTATAGGGCTCAGAAAATAGATAATAAATACCGAAGCGAACAATAGAAATTGGGCATGCACAATCATGAAACCCACTAACAAGTGGTTGAATCTCAAATTTAATGGGCCTATGGACTCACAGAAGCATCAATGCTAGCCCTTTTATTGTAAATTTAGAAGCAACCCATACTCAAATTACCCTTGTGTTAAAATTTAGATTTAAAAATCATCGTGAATCTAAGTGATTTCAAATACTAGACATAGTTATGCAATTTGAAAAAAACTATACTTTTTTTTATTTCTCACATTATTTTTTTTGTTAGAAACAATTCTATTCAAGATATAATTCGGTTTGAAATATGAGCATATCTTTCAATAGATATTCAAACTTTGGTTCATTATGAGATATTAACCATTTAAAAAAAAAACCATACTTATTGTTGGGTTATGTTTGATAGATATAAATGTAAGATAAGAAAATGAATGTTGGCAAAAAAAAAAGATAAGACAAGGAAAATAGGAATTTGTAGTCTTAACAAATACTGTTAAATAAATAATGATAATAATGACATGAAAAATATTATATAATTTTTGAGCAAAATAAATTTAAATTGAAATTTAATTGTATGACTCATCATATATTGCATATATCTATTTTTATTTTTGAGAGAGGTGAGGCGAATGTGTCTTGGAAGAAAATTGAGGAAAAATGAGAGAAAGTAAGGAATTGTTTAAAATTTTTTATTTTATTATTTTAAAAACTGGTGTTTTATAAAATATATTTTGAAAACAAAAAAATGATAAAAATAGATGTTTTTCTTATTCTCTTTTATTCTCCAGAACAATATCACAAAAAACTAAAAATTTTTTTATTTTTCTGTTTTTCAAAACAATTTTTTTAAATATTTTTTAAAAACACATTATTAAATAAATTTTTTTATCTTCTTATTTTAAAGAATAAAAAATGTTTTCAGATGATGTCTTCAAACAAGCTTTAAGTGTCTCGTCTTGGAGGGTAGCGTTGACATTGAAAATAATGTAGGGGCAATTCAGTCTTTTCAACTTTTTGAATTATTATTTCCAATGTTTTATTTTATATTTAACCACACGTCTACATTCATTTCTCCCTACGGTTAGTGGAGTACCTACTTAAGCTCTTACCGTGGGACCACCTCATCGTTAAACGATTGACACGCCGGCGACGTAGTTAATAGAGTTCTCCACCGTAGTCCGTACATGACCCACGCGCAAAATAAAAAGAAATGACATTCACGTGGCCGGAAAAAAAAAGAAGAAGAAGAAGATTAAAAAAACGTTGCTAATTATTGGACAAAAATTGTTAATTTCTCTTTAATCTATTAACAAATGTTTCGTCCGCATGAATCATTTTCTTTTCTTTTTTTTTTGGATATAAAGAGAACAGTTTAAGTGAGTCACGGGACTCAAAGAGACAGAATATTTTTCTGAACTCAAAAAATACTTATAAAAATATTTATATGTTGTACAGTGACAATTTCTCACATTAAATCGTTTTCTTTTTCATAATGTATGCATAGAAAGTTATTGAAAGTAAAATAATAATAATCGGTCTGCCGTCTGGTACTATCATATGCGTTTTTTTTTTTTGCCCGGTCAAACATCTTTGTATTTCTTTATTTTTCATGTGTATATTTTCTTTTCATTAATTAATTTATGAAAAATTGTAAAAAAGGACCTAATCACTAAATTAATTAATTGTCAAATCCAGAATCTCCAATTTTTTTCAATCTACATTTTTTTACCAAATTACACACAACTCTCCTAAAATTTAAATCATACATGAATAACCCTCTTAATATTTGAAACTTAATAATAAACTTCCTTTAGTTTTCAGGTCTATGCAAATAATCCCTAAACATTAATTATATACTTTTTTAAATTTTATTTTTTGTGCATTTAAGCCCCATAAACTTTGATTGATATACAAATAACTCCTTAAATTTTAAATTATATGTAAATAATTAATATATAAAATTAATCATGTAAAGTTATTTGCATACATATAAGAGTTAGGGGATTCAATATAAATTTTTAAATGTTAATGAGGTTATATGTACATGGTTCAAAGTTCAGGGACGTATGTATAATTTAGTCTTTTTATTTTTATGGTTTTGCAATTTTTTTCTTCCAAGTTTTACAAGTAAGTCCTTTTCTCCAATTAATTTGCTTATAGGTCATCTACTCTTTTCTCTAATTTTCCTTCAATTGTATTAACATTGAATAGTTTAAAGAGAGAATGGCAATTTAAGAGCTCATAAAAAGTAATGTTGAAGAAGGGTATCATCATAATTTAAATTTTAAAATTTAATAATTATCCTCTCTATCATTGATAATCTTTCGAAAATCCCGATTTAATTAATTGTCATCTCTAGTTTTTAAAAGTTCCTATAGCGGCTTCATTTTTTTTTTTTTTTTGCATTTCGTTTTAGCCAAACTTGTAAAGGTAAACTAAAAGACTTTTGTACAAGGTTAGAAGGTACATTTTACATTCTCTCAAAGGTATATAATGCTCTCACTTCTATTGCACCCATAAGGACACGTATCATTTTGTGTGAGGCATCTTCTAATCATATAAGAGTTAGTTAAAACACCACTAAAAAAAAAACAGCGTTATATAGCAATCTTTTTGCCTCATATATAGCAGTTCTTAATTGTTATATAGTTTGACTTTATGTAACGTTATTTTTAAATAACTGTTATATATTTTTGTTCCAATTACAAGAAATCCAACAATTCAATAAACTATAATGGTTTTCTTAAATAATTTCTGGAATGAATGATTATTTTTTTTAGTAGAGAAATTCTACCTTGCCTAACTTGCCAAAGAATTTTTTTTTTTCCGGGAATCTTTCACTTCCACAGTTTACTCCAGAAAATATTAGATGAAACATGACTTTGATTTATCTTTTTCATCAAAAGTTCCAAACTCGTAGATAAGGGCAGAGTGTGATGTGCATGAGAGTTTCTCTCTCTCCGATCTCAATGCGATCTGGCTTTTCTGATCTCAATCCAGTTAGGTGTGTGGTGCACAGATTTGGGGACGAGAGTCAGATCTCCTGTTGGTAGTACAGAAGTAAATCATGAGCTACTTAATTCAAAAAATATTGTCCTTAAAATAATTTTGGCACACCAGAATAACAAACCGATAGTTTTTCAACATTAAACAAGCACTTCCTATAAGAGCAAGGCACCAAAACAGCATAACTAAAAATAAACTCAGATGAACAACACAATAAAGTTGGAGGGAGGAGAGAAATGCTCCGAAAACTCCAGAGGCTGGCACTGATCCTATGTACACCCATGACTGTATATAGGCCGAAGGTAAACGTTGGGCTCATAATTTTGGAATTAAATCCCATTAAGCATCGGTTACACCGACATAATCTGGAACCATTGGTAGACAAAGATAATCTAATGAAAGGAACTCAGTGCATCTTGAACTCACGTACAAGGGGACGAATCGATTGATTTCAACTACAATTATCCTAATTTGACCTGTCTTATGGACATAAACTCACTTCTCTTCCAAACTCATTTTATTAACTTACTTCATTTCTTAATATTTATATACTATGAGAGTTATTCATTTAGATAACATGGGACTTTTAAAATACACACTTTGACACACACAACATCTCCAAACTCGCAAAAGTTTTACAAGTCGAAGACGTTCAAGGCTACACCAAACAACTTCAGGTTTGAGTCCTTCTGATTATTACCCAGTGAGATCTTTTTCTTGTTGCTTCTGGAATCTTCTTCTGGATGAATAAGAACGAGCCGGTTCAGTGCTAAATGATTTGCAGCATTTGTTTTTTGAAGTTTGATCTTCGATTTATAGGTTGCCGACTATTGATTGTGGATTTGGGTTGTTGAATATTTCGATTATTGCTTTTGTATTTCTCATCGAAGACGTGCGTGCACTGGATTGTGTGTGATATTTTGGTTTTATGTTTTGGGTTCTGTACAATCTTGCAGCTTCGTTAATCTAGGGCCTGTGATAATTGGGTTTGACGTTGAGCTTCCGGGTCGGTGATTTATTTATTGTTGCAGGCCATTAATTATTTGTGAGTACATGGTGGGTTCTTTGATATTTGGCCTGGAATTTTCTAGCATAGTTTGACTTATTCTCAATGTCTGGTGAACTGTCATCATCGGCGTCAGTGGAGAAGATTATCAGGGATTTAAATTTAATAATTATATTTAATACAGATATTAAACACCTATATAATTTGAATTTTTAAAATTTAAATCAATAATTATAAATTTATATTTTATTTAAAATTAATAAATAAATAAATTTACTTGAACTATTGAATTTAATTTTAACAGCTTAAACAATACAAATTTAATATTTGTATTAAGTATAATTACTCAAATTTGATTGTCGGCGGGACTGTGAATGATTGAGGAGGAGGATGACGCAATAGAGATGGTCTAAGAAGGTAGGGGCCCACTTGTATTTAATGTTATTATTACTACACCATGCCTAAGTTTTAATCTAGAGAGTGAATATAAAAATGATATGGATAACTTATGTACATGTACATGCCAATTGACCGTTAAATGTTGGGTAAGTTTCGTCCCATTATGAAATTGTATCATGAAGTCATTATTGACTTTTAAAAAATTAATTTTTAATTTTTAAATTTTAAAAATTTATTAATTTTATAATTTTATTGTGATGAATTTATAATTTTTTTAAATTTTAACTTAATTAAAAAATAAATATTTTTTATTAAAATTTAAAAGTTAAAATTAAAATTTTTATAATTTAAAATGTAAAATTTAAGTTGAATTAATTAATTGGTGGGGACTCTATGTCATTCTCCCTCCAACTAAATTAATGAAAAACGACAAGACGTGGCCCGTGGGTCGGTCAAATAAAGAGCTGTTTCATGCATTAGAGCACGTGCATGGCCATTGGGATAGATTTTGATCTTCATGAAACGGGCACGGTTCTGCATTGATTTTCATTTCTGGGAGAATTGCATATAGGCCTATCAAGGAATATAATTTCTCTACAAATCTATTAGATTCTGATAATCTTTTGCAGGCCCAAATAACTCAACTATAATTGTTTTTTAACATAAAAAAACCAAACTATTTTTAAGTGAGAGCATATGTGCTGACATAGATTTTGCCCAAAATATCAAAGTATATTGCAACTATACGCTTACTCATTTTTTATTGTTGTGAAAGAAATTACAAAAATTTTGGTCAAATCGCGACAGTGGTCTTAGAATTATAACGATAAAGGAGAGAACTTATTTGATATTTTAAATAAGAGTATTCAGCTTGTATCTGTTTTGATTGGCCTTATATCATTTCAATCATATCAAAACAAATTTTGTTTCAACTCAAAAATAATTAGGACAGGACTTTACGGGACGAGACATGGAATTATCAAATGAACGTCCTATCCGATCCCAAATATTATATATATTATTTTTTATTTTAAGTATATTAATTATATTAATATAATTTATACTTATATTAATTATATCAATTATAATGTCAAAACTAAACCTATTTAATTTCATTACTTATGAGAGAATTTGATGCAAATTAAATTTAAAATCTTTCCATCTAAGTGGGGATAAAATTAAAATTTTTTTATTTTCAGGCAATGTTAATAATTTTATCTAGAGAGGCAGTTAAAGGTATATTATATTCCTTCCATTTTAAATTATAAGACACTTTTAGATGAAATTTTATATACCAATAAACTTCATTATATACACTTAACAACCTTATCTTTCCAAAACAATAATATGAACTTTCAAAAATACCTATCATTTAATATATTAAAAAAAAGGAACAAACATTAATTATAAAAAGAGAAAGGGTAATATTAAAATTAATACATTTAATGAAATCTTAATCAAATTAAAGTGTCTTACATTTTGAAATGAAAAAATACTTTTAAAAATATCTCATAATTTAAGATGGAGGGAGTAATATGGATGAGAGGAAATACTTATTAAAAATGTTCAGATTAAATATTTGACATATGGCTTATTAATGATTCTAATTAATGGGGTATAATGGAAATAATATAATAAATACATTAACCAGCGATCCATTAATGTTTCTCTGATTGGTGCAGAGAATTTTTTTTAAATTTTTTATTTTGCTTATAAAAAAGTGTAAAAATAAGTGTTAGTTCCCCATATTTTACGTAGTTTTTAATTTTGCCCCCCATGCTTCGGTTCCTGGATTCATTTCTGCAACACGGTCTTATGATGGCTGTTAAAATTACAAATTCTTTTGACATTTACCTTTATTTAATACAATATCTCAATTTATCAATAATACCCTAATTAAGAGCAATTGAATTAATATTAATTAATTAACAGGATGCTTATATATATTAGACCACTTCATTGAAAGTTCAAGGCCTATAATCGCTCCACTGCAAATACACTTACTATCGATCACCTTCTTCATCTCTTTCATGGATCCTCCAAGGAAGCTCGTTGACCAAGTCGGCTGTTGGCTCAGACTCTATGACGACTGCTCAGTGGATCGCACCTGGACCGGCCCTCCTAACTTTAAATTACTCACCGAACCGGTTCCTCCTCACCCTGAATTCCTCGACGGAGTTGCCACCCAAGACGTCGTCATCGACAGCGTTTCAGGCCAACGTGTCCGGATTTACCTCCGGGAGACAAAATCCCATGATAAGCTTCCGATTCTCCTCCATTTTCATGGTGGTGGGTTTTGTATATCCCAAGCCGACTGGTTCATGTACCACCAGTTCTACAGCCGGCTCACCGGAACGGCCCGGGTCATTTGCGTATCTGTCTATCTCCGCCTGGCCCCAGAGAACCGGCTCCCGGCAGCCATTGATGACGCTTTCTCCGGTCTTATCTGGCTCCAATCGGTGGCAAAGCGCGAGAAGAACCCGCCCGAATGCCTTGTTTCTGCCGACTTCAACCGTATTTTTCTTATCGGTGACAGCACTGGTGGGAACCTAGTTCATGAGGTGGCCGTGCGAGCCGGGAAGCATGACCTGACGCCGCTGAGAGTTGCCGGAGGGATAGAGGTGCATCCTGGATTTGTCCGGTCTAGGCGGAGCAAGTCGGAGTTAGAGAATCCCCAGTCGCCGATCCTCTCGTTAGACATGATCGACAAGATGTTGATCTTGGGGTTGCCGGTTGGCAGCAACAAGGACCACCCGATAACTTGTCCTATGGGGGAGGCGGCGCCGTCGCTGAAGGACGTGGAAGTCCCGCCGTTGCTGGTGTGCTTGGCGGAGAAGGACTTGATGGTGGATACGGAGATGGAGTACTGTGAAGCGATGAAGAAGGCGAAGAAGGAAGTGGAAGTGTTTGTGAGCAAAGATATGGGACATGCGTTTTATCTGAACTCAGTTGCGGTGGAGACAGACGCCGATACGGCGGAGCAAACGGAGTGCCTCATCGGCAAGATCAAAGAGTTCATTGATAGCCACTGAAAAGTGAAAGCCGGTTTCATGATCAGTGCTCGTTGGCTACCACTTTCATCAGGTACTTTTTCCTTTTTTTTTTTGGGTCAAAATCCTATTTTTAACTTTTCATTTTTTTCAAGATAAGTAGTGTAACAATAAATTTAAATAATAATGTATGTGCTTTTTTCTTATTTATTTTTTTAAAAAATATTTGGATCGTAAACTTGTAACCATGGATTTTTAAGGTTTTTAGTACAAGATGGAATAATAATCAATGATTTAATGTTAAATATAAAGTCAAATTAACGAAAAAGGAAATAAGAATATCACTAAGTTAGAAGAATGCCCTAATCATTGATCTCGGATTCATCCCACACAAACCTTTTTTAACCAGAGAAAAAATTAAAAGGGAATAAGAATAATAGCTAAAAAAATATTTCATTTAAAGTGCCTAACTTATAAATTATAATTTTAGTTTTAATAATTTTTTATTTAAAAATTTTGATGACCAGAATTTACATTCAAAGATGTTAAAATTATCCTTATCCATGCCAATATCAAATTTTATTCAGGAATTTTATCCCATGCAAGTCTTCCACTAAGCCCAAAAAGTTTATTCCAAGGAGAATTTCAACTAAAAATAAAATATATGACTTAATTGTTAATAAATCTAAAAAAAATTTAAAATTTCAATTCAATCTAAGAGAATTAAAATAAAATTAATTTTACAGTGCAGTAAAAGATTAAAATATTTTTTATTTATTAATTTTTTTCAAGATGCATAATCCTTAATTATTAATTTTTTTATTTCATCATAAATTAAATTAGTTTGTTAGATTAGTAGCAACATCATTTATTAATATGTTAAATTTTTTTATAAATTTAGTATAGGCAATAAAAAATTAACAACTAATGATTTTATATCTTGAAAAAAAAAAGTGGGAGGTGTTTAAATTTTTTTCTGTTAAAATTACTTATTCTTCAATCTTTTTAAATTAAATTGAAATTTTAAATTTTTTAGGCTTATTAATAATTAAGTCATACCACCGATCCTCAATTGAAATTCTCAATCTCTTCTACTACCTTCCATGTAGCTGTCACGTACGACCATCGCTTCTTGACGCCTAACACGCGTGATTCCACGTGGAATTTATAAATAGGATCCATACAACAAAATTAAAGGAAAATTGCTGGAAAATCCCTTCTTCAGCTGTTCCTAAACGGGCAAAGATATAAATTTGATCATATATTATTTTTCAATGAATATTTGATAGCTAAAATTATTAAATAGTACAAAATAAATTAAAAATTTATAAAAATAAAACATTCAGTAGCTTGCTGTTAATTTCAGTTGACGATTATTATGAGAGACCCATAATGATATATGGCATGACACGAGCACAATATATCAACATGATAAAGATATAAATTTAATCATGAATTATTTTTTAAAGCACATTGAGTAGCCTCTATTATATAAAAAAAAGACCATTTGACACTTTCTTTTTAATTTTAACCAAATATTATTTATTTTCATATTTATGATACCCACAAAGCATTAATTTTCTAATCTTCTTATCTTCGTTCTCAATCTCAGTTTGAAAAAAAAAATTCAAATAGTTCTTATCTAAAAATATTCACAAAAACGATGCTAACAAAGTAAAAGAAATAATTCGTGGATCAAATCAAGCTTCTACTTCATTGATATGGTCCATGTGAAATTCTTCGGATAAGAACTCTTTGTGCATCTTTTTTTTTAAATTGATATTCAGAACGGAGGCAAAAAGATTGGAGAGATTAATACTTTGTGAGCCTCGTAAATATAAAAATAAATAATATTTGATCAAAATTGAGGGGAAGGTATTAGATGGTCTTTTTTTTTTAATAATAGAGGCTACTTAGTGTTTTTTTAAAAATAATTTACAACTAAATTTGTATCTTTACCATATTAACATGTCGTGTCCGTGTTGTATCACATGTCATTATGAACTTCACATAACGTCCATCAACTAACGTTAACAGCAGACTTTTAAATATTTTATTTTTAAAAATTCATGATTCATTTTTCAGCATTCCATGATTTTAGTTATTAGATACTTTTTAAAAAATAATATATAATTAAATACTATACCCATCACTAAACTATAAAACTTCCTCTTTCACCACTCTCTCCACTGCTGAGGTGGTTGTCGTTGTCACCGTCGTTTGCCCTGGTCCATGGAAATCCGTCCGCGCATATCCCTGTTTGTTCCTGTGGTTCTTGTTATGTTTAGGAAATTGGTTTTGACTTGGGGGTTGTACGTGATTTGTCGTCACTTATCTTTGTTTTTCCGGCTGAGTTATGGATTGGTTCTGGTCTTCGTGAATTCAAGAAATAGTAGCTATTTATATTTTTTTCATTGACCTTCTAGACTTTTAAATATCAATTATATTTTTATATTTAATTATGTTTTATTTTTTATTTGCGACAGATGAAACTTTGAAAAAATCTACTTAAATTAATATCATTGCAACTTCTAATAAACTAAGCTTCTAATATTATGATTGATTAGAAGAAATCTTTAAGTTCTAGATTGTAATTTAACCTTTTTACTATGTTTGTGATGTAGTATATATTTATTTTAGACTGTGTTGTATTTTAAATTATATTGTGTTTTTAAAATGATTTAGGAGTTTTATTATTATTTAAATAATTAATTATTAAGAAGAAAATATAATTTATTTTATCGCAAAAAAAAAAAAACAATGACAATGAAGTGAATTTCTAACTTTTTTTTAAAATTGAAGGAAAAACATAAAAAATATTTTTTATTTGTGCATTAGCTCGCTAAGCTGCTGCGGTTAGCAAGTTAGTAGAAATACAACATGCTTAAAATGCAAGTAATATTACTTTCCACGGCTAAGCCTGCAACTTGCTACAGACCATATTATTAGCTCTGCTTTTGGGTGAATTATGGATTGGTTGGGTTTAATTTATTATTGACTCAGGTTTGAACTAATGTTTGAGCTCTATTAGTGATTAATCCTAAAATTCTCTGAAGGTTAGTACAATACGCTTGGATAGTCGGTATTAATTAGTCAATTGACATACATGATATATTAAGTACTTATCATGAAAATTTTCATTACTGACTAATATCATAAATTATGAAAATACAGTGAAAAAGAAGAATACATGATATAGGAGTTTTTATGAACAATAACTAATAATATACATGATATATCATGAACAATACAGTGAAAAAGAAGAATGTTCTGGGAAACGAAGAAGGTCAGACAGTAGGAAGAGCCAAAGATTCTTCTCTGCCTCCCATTCTCACCAATGCTTTACCTTTCCATTAAAAGCCCATTTCCTTTCAGCCCAAACATAGCCACTGGCCCATCAGTTCAGTTGACAACTCATAATCCAGTCCAAGTACTTCTTAGGCCTATCCGTTACAGTAAGATGGTTCGATGGTGACTCAGACCTAAGTAAAGGATAACAAGGACACAAACACAAACTGTGCAAATACTGAAAATTGACTTTTAAATAAGTAAAAAATTTAAAAATTAAGTTTTAAATAAGTTAAAATTACTAAGACCAAAACAACTATGTTTCCATTTTATTAACGATTTAAAAATACCTAAACCAATATATATATATATATATATATATAAAAATAATAAAGTTTAGTTCAATTTGGTTCAAGTTTTTAAAATTGAATCGAATCAAATTAATTAATTTTGTCAAAAAAAATATTAAACTGAACTTAATTTATAATTGATTTTGATCAGTTCATCTTAGGTTGATTTGATTTGGCTTGGTATAATTAGTTTGGATTAGTTTTGAATACTATTAAATTATTGAAATAAAAATAATAATCGATGAAACTTTATTGTTTTGTCAAATAACATCTTATGATAACTTTTAAAACCATACATTCTTTTTACATTTATATCCTTATTTAACATAATATCTCAATTAAATTTCTTATTAATAATATCCTAGCATTTATGAAAAAGAAAGGTTTTAATTACATATTGAATTAATGTTAGTTAATTAACAGGATGCTTATATATACTATACCACTTCCCTGAAAGTTCAAGGCATCCAATCGCTCCACTGCAAATACACTTTACTAACTATCATCACCTTCATTTCTGTCATGGACACCCCGAGGAAGCTCGTTGACCAAGTCGGATGTTGGCTCAGACTCTATGACGACGGTTCAGTAGATCGCACCTGGACCGGCCCTCCTAACTTTAAATTACTCACTGAACCGGTTCCTCCTCAGCCTGAATTCCTCAACGGAGTTGCCACCCATGACGTGGTCATCGACGACGTTTCCGGTCAACGTGTCCGGATTTACCTACCGGAGACAAAATCCCACGATAAGCTTCCGATTCTCCTCCATTTTCACGGCGGTGGGTTTTGCATAACCCAAGCCGACTGGTTCATGTACCACCAGTTCTACAGACGGCTCACCCTAACGGCCCGGGTCATTTGCGTATCTGTCTATCTCCGCCTCGCCCCCGAGAACCGACTCCCGGCAGCCATTGATGACGCTTTCTCCGGTCTTACCTGGCTCCAATCGGTGGCAAAGCGCGAGAAGCACCCGCCCGAATGCCTTGTTTCTGCCGACTTCAACCGTATTTTTCTTATCGGTGACAGCACTGGTGGGAACCTAGTTCATGAGGTGGCCGTGCGAGCCGGGAAGCATGACCTGACGCCGCTGAGAGTCGCCGGAGGGATACAGGCGCATCCTGGATTTGTCCGGTCTAGGCGGAGCAAGTCGGAGTTAGAGAATCCCCAGTCGCCGATCTTCTCGTTAGACATGATCGACAAGCTGTTGATCTTGGGGTTGCCGGTTGGCAGCAACAAGGACCACCCGATAACGTGTCCTATGGGGAAGGCGGCGCCGTCGCTGGAGGACGTGGAAGTCCCGCCGCTGCTGGTGTGCGTGGCGGAGAAGGACATGATGGTGGATACGGAGATGGACTACTGTGAAGCGATGAGGAAGGCGAAGAAGGAAGTGGAAGTGTTTGTGAGCAAAGGTATGGGACATTCGTTTTATCTGAACTCAGTTGCGGTGGAGACAGAGGCCGATACGGCGGAGCAAACGGAGTGCCTCATCGGCAAGATCGAAGAGTTCATTGATAGCCACTGAAAAGTGAAAGCCGGTTTCATGACCAGTGGTCGTTGTCTACCACTTTCATCAGGTACTTTTTTCTATTCTTAACTTTTCCCTTTTCAAGATAAGTGGTGTAATAATAAATTTAAAAAATAATGTATGTGATTTTTTTTTTCCTATTGATTTTGACTTTGGCGTTGTGCGTGATTTGTCGTAATTTATCTTAGCTTATCGGGGTGAATTATGAATTGGTTCTGGTCTTTGTGAATTCGAGAAATACTAGCTATTTATATTTTTTCATTCACCTTTTAGACTTTTAAATATTAATTATATTTTTATGGTTAATTATATTTTATTTTTTGTTTGTGACAGATGAAACTTTAAAAAAAATTATTCAAATTAATATTATTATAATTTCTGATAAAGCTTATAACATTATAATTTATTAAAAGAAATCTTTATATTTTGGATTGTAATTTAAACTTTTTAGTATATTTATGATGGAGTATATATTTATTTTGAATTGCATTATGTTTTTTAAATGATTTAAGAGTTTTATTATTATTTGGATAATTAATTTTTAGAAAGAAAATATAATTTTTTATCTCCAAAAAAATGAAAAGAGGTTAATTTTTAATTTTTAAAATTAACAAAAACATAAAAAATATTATTTTATTAATGAGTTAGCCCGTCAACCTACTATGAATTAACGAATTAACAGGTTGACAGAAATATAACCTATCTAAAATGAGATTTATGTGAACTTACCATGCTAAGCTGGCAACTCATTACAAGCCAACTTGCAAGTCACGACCTGACTCATATTAAGAGCTCTATTTGTGAATGAATTATGGATTGGTTAGGTTTAATTTATTACAGACTCAAGATTGAACTAATGTTTTCACCTCTAAAATGGCAGTGATTATTAGTCCTAAAATTCTCCGAAGGTTCCCTGAAAATATTGCATGAAAGTTGTGACCGTACAATACGTGTGGACAGTCGGTATTAAGTACTAACTAGTCAATGACATATATGATATATTGAGTGCGTATCATGAAAATTTTGGTTATCGCTGCCAGCGGAGGGATCGGAACGCCAATGACCAAAGCTCCAGCAAATGGATTGTGTGTGCGTGTTTTAAATTTTTTGTTAGTTAATACATAGGGGTATTTTCGTCCATTCAGCCCTTCATTTTCTGATTATTTTAATGCACTTGATCCTTCAACATGCCTTGGTCATTGAGAATAATTTCTCTTCCACAGAGGAATTTCCTAGCAATTTTTCCTAAAACTAATTATAAATAAATACTTCAAATTTCCAAAAGCATTCTAAAGAGCTGAGTTGACTATTAAATTTCGGAGGGATGTGGTAGTTTCCTTTTATGTGTTATGCAAATTTTCATTTGGAGCAAAACTTGTTAATACTTCCCCTTTAAAAATACAAAGCATTTTTTTAGATAAAATGTTAAAAACTATAAGGCATGTTGGGTCTTTCAAGATGCAATTAATCAAGAAATTCTTTTACGGACCCGATACACTACATCATTCATGATCCATCCTATAAAATTGCACCAATTAAATTAAATAAAATTTTATGTATCATTATTTTAATAACTTTATCACTTTATTTTTATAATAAAATGTCTATTTAATTTTTTGTGTTTTCTCCCTTTATTGTTATTAATGTCAAAATTGATGTATATTTAATGCCATTTAAATATTATATTTTTATTAAATAGACTATGAATGATGTGATGTACAAGGTTTATATAAAAATTTCTCGCAATTAATGAAATTTTTCCAAAAGTGTCTTTAACTAAGGTATCATTAATAAAGTCTTATAACTAAAATACCTATTAAATAGAGTTAAATATAAAAAGAGTGTGCGATTTTAAAGACAAATTGATGTGATTGTGTTAAAAATGATTTATATAATATGGGGGGTATTATGCGAGACAACTAGAAATTAATTATTGAATTTAGGAGGGGCAACTGTCTTTTGTGTGACTTGTGATTTATTTTAGGAAAAAATATAAATTTAAATTTCTATGCTTTGCTCGTATTTTACCATTCGTTCTTACACTTTTTTTTCTTCAATATTTTAGATCTCTCTATAAACAAAGTGTAGGGATTTCAGATGAGACTAAAACAATGAAAAACAAAAATATAGATACTTAAAATATAAAAAAAAATGTAGAGACTAATAACAAAATACGAGTAAAATGCAGAAATTTAAAGTTATATTTTTTTTTATTTTAAGACCAGATTGTTTATATAAAAGGACTAAAGTCCTTGAGACCGATTTTATGCATCTATGATCTTTATTTGTAATAGTTTATTGCATGATCCTCTTTCACAATTTCCCTTAAATCTATTATTTACTAGAATGACGACATGAAATGGCAGGATAGAATTTTTCTATACCAAAGAAAGAAGAAAATTTTTTAATTTAGGAACTGTTTGGATGAAAAGAAATTTTGGAAGAAAATATTTTTTTTTCCCTGTTTTGGAATTTGGATAAGAAAAAAAAAAGTAGGATGAGAAAAAAATTAGGCATATGAGTATGACCCACAACATTTTTCCCCAACCTTTCTCTCCACACGTGAAGAAAGATTTCCAGAGGAAGCATTGTATTCCACACGTTGCCTCCAATGGCCTCATTTAATTTCACAGCAATATAACTAACAATTTGCAATACAAGCAATATAATTCGAAAAATTTCTTACTCTCATTCCATAATTTTAATAATCAAAATAATATTTTGAAAGTGAAAATGCTAATTTATATTAAAAAAAACAAAACCTGTCAAACATATCTTCACTTTTAATAATTTTCTATTCTCATATTCTTTTTCAATTATTTGCAACCCTCAAAACACTAATTTGCAAGTCAGATTTGTTAATTTGTTATAGGAAATCCATGCAAAAATATATTTAATATGTTTTTCTTTACAAATTAATGAATTCACTTTCATGTTCTTTTTGGAGTTGTAAATCAAGAAATGAGAGTAGCGAACTTTTAAACCAATTTACTAGTAAAAGATATTTGGTCCTCATTCTAGATTTTCTTGATCTTTTGATCCTTATTTAAGTTAAATTTAATCTTTTTGATCCTTTAATATCGCTCTCCTTTAAAATTATATAATTTGTTCATATTGAAAATAATGAAGCAAAAATGTACTGAATCATTTTTCATAACATCAAATTTCCTATACTAATTTTGAAAATAAATTGTTTGCACGAAAAGTTAGAGAACCCATCACAAAGGATAAGAATGATACTCCCTTTGATCCTTGTTATAAAACAAATCTAACCATATCACTAGAGTAAGGGAGGAGTGGTTAATTTATTAATTTGTTTGAAAAAAAAATAAACTTCTAATTTCACTCATATTCAAATGCAAAAAATTTCAAATCTACATTAGATTTTCTATCATAATTAATGAGTTCAAATAGAAGTAATATTGAAAAAATATATTCTCTTCGTTCAAAAATGTAAGGCATTTTTTAAAGAGTTTGATGTTAAAAAATATAAGGCATTTTTAATCTTTTGAGGTATAATCATTGCCTTTTTTTTTAAAAAAAAGCATCCCCATTGATAATAACTTTATATTTATTGTAGGATGTTTAATAAGAGTAAATATAAAAAGATAAGGTTAGTTAAAAAGTAAGTAACTACTTTATTGAGGGTGAGTTTCAGTTTAAAATACTTTATATTTTTTAACGGAAATAGTAACTAATATATTACCAAGTGTCTTATATTAAGGACTATCAATTTCTTCTATAAGGAGTCTTATGACAAGGACCAAAGGAATATTTCTAATCTCTCACATGAAAAACGAGAGGATTTGCTTCCTTGCCAATATTGAGAATTATTATTATTATTATTATTATTATTATTATTTATTTCAGATACAAAACATATATAAAAGCAGTACAAATTATTATATACTAAGCAGCAAAATTAGTAATTATTAAAATTAAGGTGATCTTCTGCTGAAGAAGAAGGAGGCGGCTCACAGCAAACACACGAACCGCCGTTGCACTTGTGGACTGAACCCGGTTCAGGACATGGTCTCACAGCACAGAATGGGATGCAATCATTATCCTTCACACATCCACTTGCCTCTTCTTCGCTCCAATATTGTGCTTTTATTTTTGGAACAACTACTATGCACAAATATACATGCAAGAAAATTAATTTGGATTAAATAGCCGACAATACAAAGTTTTAAGATTAAGTCAATATATACTACATAAATGATGATGAAAATAATTTTCTTCATAGTTGAATCGGTTATCAAACTAATCAAAGACATCAGTTAACTTGATAGTGTAGTTGAGACGTGGTTAAATTGATAATAATTACATTATTATGCTTCTAATCATACGTTAACAATCTTAGTTCTTGGGTAAAATATGATAATTAAAATTGTAAGTCTCAAAATACTAATTTAAGAATAATAAAAGGTGACTTGCAAGGTATCAATTTAGACAAATAAAAATATGAAAATCTCAATTATAAATTAGGTATTTAATTCTCTACGATCCTTAAAATAATTTGCAACTGAAAATTTCAAATTTATGACCATCAAAGTTAATATTTATAATTCATCTTTTAAAAAAAAATTTGAGACTCAACTATCATTAAGCTTAACATTTAGGACCTAGTTGTCATTTACCCTAAGATTAAGGTGAAAAAATAATGAAATTAAAATAGTTTCAATATTTATATTTTCTTTTTCAATCATCTTCTCTCACACCCAACTCTTTCTTTTTGGTTTTGATAAAAGGAAAAATATACTAATACATCACAAATAGGCTAACTGCTCTTTTAGTATTTTAACTTTTTTACTTTTAATTTTATAAAATATTTTTTTAATCTTTTAATCCTAAAACCATTAATTTTATTGCAAAGAATTCCTACACTTAACTTTTAAATATTGACAAAATGTTGTCACATTTTGACATATTAAATTTATTTTGTTTAAAACAAAAATGATTGACCTCCACTCTATGAAATTATTATTATCAAATATGGCCTCACAGGCATTTCAGAAATATCTTTGATATATTTATTTAATCTCAAGACACTTTAAAAATCTTAGGATAAAATAATTTAATTTTCTTGATCAATTGAACCAAACGTTAGGTAAAAGTATACAAAATCCACAATGCTATTTAAAATTCAACTCCCTTGCAAAATCTCTTCTTTTTTAATATAGAAACAGAGAATATATTTTGAAATCAATCAAATATGTAGTATAAAATTTATAATAAATCATGCTATTTAATACTTATAAAATACACAGAGAAAGAAGAAAGGTATGAGTTTTACCAGATGCCATGAGAAACAAAACCATTAGGCAAGCTAATGAAGATTTTTCCATTTCTTTTATAATTTGTATTTGCTGTAAACACCAGAAACTGTGTTTTTATTTTGTTTTATGTTGAAGGAGAATGTACACGCACGCATGTGTGTGTGTGAGGTAGAGTGAGATAATAGGCGGGGTATTTATAAAAAAAAAAAATCAAATACATTGAATTATTTAGATATACAAGAAATAAATACTACAGATATGGTTTTCTTTAAAAAAGTTTGAATGTAATTCTTCAATGGATTTGAAAAATACAAATTCAATTAAATGGATTTGTATTTTGAATAGTATCTGATAGATTAAATGCTTGCATGAACATAATAAGAAGACTAAAATGTGCATTTGATCATCTAATTTTATTTAAGATTTCAGTTTAATTTATTAATTTTATAAAGTATCATTTTGGTTCTTTAATCTTAACACTAATGTTTCAAATTATTATTTTTTGTGTCACTTATTATTATTTTATAAAATTAAATTTAATATGTTAACATTTGAAAATATTTTGTTAATATTTAAAAATTCGATTTAGACTTTTTTATTGTTAATAAAACTAATAGTGTTAGAGTTAAAAGACTAAAAATATATTTTATAATGTTAAGTGATTAAAATGAAATTTTTTATAAAGTTAAATGACTAAAGGAAGGCATTAACCTAATAAAAAATGCTAATTTTTAAGTACAAATCAACAATTTTTTTAGTAAAAGTATACACTATACAATTATGTCTCGGACATAGTCAGAATTAAATATAAATAATTATTTAAATTTTAGTTTATCATATTATGTGAGGCCATCCTCTTCACTAAACTCAACTCCTCATGCTTGCTTTGTAAATATATTTATTGTACTTGATATAGCATTACACAATCTTATACATACATTACCCAAAAAACACACACACACACATCATTCAAACTACACAGTCTATAATCAAAATTAAATTTTTCTTACCCAAAAAATTGAAATTTAAATTTCCCACATAAAATTTTATTTTAATTAATATATCTTTTATTCAAAAAGTTTCTATCGAATTATTACTTATCCTTTGTCAAAAATCTAGCTTCAATAATCTGATTTATTTTGAGACCAAGTGTCTGGCAAAAACAAAAAAACAAATTTAACTAAAAATTAAGAAGCCATAGGCCATTCATGGTTTTTTCATAAGATATATATTTTGCTCCCCTACTTTTTACTTTTTTAAAAAAAATCAATTTAATTATTATCGTATTCTCCACACTTTGTTCTGTTTCTTGCTTAATAAATCAAGCTTTAATTTCTAGATATAATCTTGTATAAATAAATACTACCAAACTTGATAATATGTTTGCTTAATGTAGCCTTTTATTACCCAAAAAAACTTGCTAATATTTTACTAGATAAAACTTGTTAATATTTTACTAGATAAATTAGTTTTTACGATATGCTCTATATAGATATATTTATTTTATATACAACATAATAAATAATAGATTAGCATGATTAATTCTACTTAAAATAAACATTTTGCAAACAATTGTATTAAAATAAGGGTTAAAGATTTTTTCCCCTTAAATTTTTGAAAGAGCATTGGACACTTTATACTGAAAGGTACATAGGGCAATATATCTCCTAAACAATTTTTTTCAAGAGTAAAATTATCCTTCCATCAAAGACTTGTTATTTTCTTCATTACCTATTGACGTGAAATAATTGTGGGGTTCACACATAGTGACTGCAAAACATTTTGACCCATTTTGACAATTTGATGTAAGCCCAAATGGCTAAAAGTGGCAATGCCAATAGCCAGAATCTGACTTAGAATGCCTTTTTATCACTATACGTGGCCCCACAACTGTTTCACATTAGCAAGTAATGGAGAAGACGACTGGTTTATGACGGAAGGGCAATTTTGCTCCTAAAAAAATTGTTTAGGAGCTGTTTTGCCTCACCTTTCAACATAGAGTGCCCATCATTTCTAAAAAGATTTGGGAAGAAAAATATTCTTTAACCCTTTAAATAATATATCATAAAACAATGTTTAATAAAATATGAGAAATTACAAAACATTTTGTCTCCAATGACTAAAGGTCATTGGTCTGTATGTCAGTATCAAGTCTCTTCTACTAAATCCACCTAGTATGTTGATTTTAAGTTTTTCATTTACTCCTTGTAAGAAAACCAATTGTGTGAAACTTTTTTCATTTCAAGACAAACATGAGAAGTCACGTTTATTACATGCATTTCATAGTATATTAGACTTGGTTAATGCATTCTTTAGTGTTATAATGCGCTTTCTTAGCCATATTTTGCCTAAATGCTGGAGTTTTAGTGCATAAAGGTATTTTAAGCATATATAAAATTGACTTTTTACCAAAATTCTGCTAAAGCACTGATCTTATGCCTTTAGATGAGCAATTTTTATTGGTGAAATTAGTTTCATTGATTCATCCTAGGTTAGAAGTTACTAGAAAAACAATAATCCTAGGTTGTCTTGTGAATGAAATGTGCATTTGCTTTGAATTTGTGTTAAGTGTGTAAGAGTTCCTATGTATTCTCTACACTTGTATCTTAGTCTTTCATTTCATTTTACACATTTAATTTTAATACTTCTACCTAAGTTGAATTTAATTGTCACACACTATGGTGTATATTTTTGTTGAATATTTTGTTCTCTTGGATTTTAGGTCATATTATAAAGGAGAATAAAGTGTGTGCAATATCAATTTTCAATCGGCCACTTGAAGAAGCAATAAAGGACGCCACATTCTCGTATTTCACCAAGGTACAAAATATACTTGGAGGAAAAGATACACTATATCACAAATGGAAGAGTGGGTACATAGGAATGTTGTAGAAGAATCAAGAGAGAATATCAATACTTGACAACTTGACTAGCCACTTGTACATTGGAATTATTACCATTTCCCTCAAAAATACCAAACTCTCACTCACTTGCTTTGTTAGTTTTGGCTTTATTGACTAAATTGACACTAGGCTTGTATGTTTGTATCTTCGACACCCAACTTTCTCTTACTGTCTCACTTTCTATCTTAACTTATTTGAATTTTCTCTCTTATCAGTTTCTTTCATTTCATTTTCTTTCCACTTTTCCATCACTTTCTCTCACTATATATCTCTCAATTCACCATCAAATCGCTGGTTCTTGGTCTCATTCTTCTTCTCTCCTGAAAACTGTCTCATTCGTATAGAAATCACCCTCGTCGTGGCTTGATATATATCTTTGTTAACAATTTCTTGGAGACAGCTTGTATGTTCAATTTCTTGGAGATGGACATGGATGCTTTGAAGATGAAGATAGAAAGCTAAGCTCTCTTGGTTCCATGGATCATTGAGGAAGGCTTGAGTTCAAGATCTTCACAAGACTAAGCCTCTGTAATCCTTCTACTTCTTTCAATTTATTTTTGTTAATTCTTACATTTTAGAATTGATGTATTGTTCTTGATTCGGCGTTGGAGGTCAAATCATTAATAAAAGGGGTTTGATCCATTTTCTTTTTTGTTTTGATCAAATGGTGTTTGTGATTGGCATTGAGTTGAGCTTATCTCAAGAACATATCATCGATATTTCACTCTTGGTTCATAATTACTCAAGATACTAAAGTGCTGAATTGGTTATCGAGGTTGTCTTGTGACTGGATTAGTGTCAAAGTATAGATTTACTCACTTCGCTTGTGAAAACCAAAACCAAGAGATTAGATTGCCTAAGTCATTTACACAGAACTATGATTGCCTAAATGCCAAATTCATTGTCTCCTAGGAATCCATCATACATTGATCACTCTCATTCATTTCTATTGCCTCGTTAGAATAATTGCATTCACACTCTCTCTGCCTCTTGAAATCACTCTTGATAATTTGACACACTTCAAAATCACTCTAAAATCAACTTAGACTAGCTTTTAAGACGATGACCTAGGATGTGCCCCTTACACATAATGGTTCATTTAGAAATTGAATTTGTTTCAATAAGTGACTATTGAAATTACAGTACTAGAAAATTGTTTTTTTTTTTTGTAATATGTTGAAAGGAGAATGCCTTCGTATATATGTGTGTGTAATGAAGATTAATTATATAGAAATAATATCTAATACATTGAATATTTAATTATTAGTGTAAGAAATAAATACACAGATATGGTTTTGAAAAGTTTGGATATAATTCCTCAAATGTTTGATTTGAAAAAAAAAATTTAATAGATCGCAAAAAAAGTTAAAAAAAAACAATTTAACGGGTTTGACTTTTTTTTTTGATTCGGCACAGTTATCCATAATTCTATTTAAAGTATGTTTAGGTACTATATACTAACACTTCTTTTATTGAGATTTAAGTATTGGTTCAACATTTCATAAGCACTTATTTATTAAAATAATAAATACTAATTTTTAACAATTTAATTTCGTAGATATGCAAAAGTATAACAAGTTTTTGGATACCGAAGTCACTTCAATTTCATTTTTACTTGGAACCTTGTTAAGCCTCCCCATACTTTTTTTACCACAATTTTGACTATATATAGTTTAACCACAATTTTGACCACATTATCTTTTAAACCAGTAATTTGAAATTACCAGTCATGTCTCAAATAAAAGTTAAGTTTACTAAATAATAATATCAATTTTGATTTTGGACTAAGTGAAAGTTTACATAACCATTCATCATTCAAACATAATATAATGAAATAAACTGGCACAATTTGTTTCAAATAAGATGTAAGTAATCTTTATTGATTTTTATTATATTTCAGATCTATAACATAGACATAGTACAAATACATGTATGAAGGAAGAGAATTAATTATTAATGAAATTAAAATGATCTTCTGCTGAAGAAGAAGATGAAGAAGGCTTCTGACAACAAACACACCAACCACCATAGCACTTGTTGACTAAACCTTGACATTTTCTGAAAGCACACGGTGCGTTGCAATCTCCATCACTCCCACATTTACTTTGATCTCCTCTTATTTTTGGGACAACCCCTAAAACATAAATAAAATTTGTGTTACAAATATAGTTTTCAATTTCTGAACTTAATTTACAGTTTGGATTAAATTATGGCAATACAAGTTTTTTCAGTCATTGTTATATATATACATATATATATGAATGGTGACAAAATTATAACTGTCAAGTATACTTTACAATTAAAACTACAAAATTTAAAATTGAAATTTCAGAAATTTATAATTTAAATGTTTTTATTTTACATTAATTTTATTATCGGGTCTTCAATTGTTATTATCCTCAATAAGAATATACATCCACATGTTTGAGTATTGGACCAAAAACTATAAAAATTGTAATAAACATTTACTTTGATCTCCTCTTATTTTTGGGGACAACCCTATAAACATAAATAAAATTTGTGTTACAAATATAGTTTTCAATTTCTGAACTTAATTTACAGTTTGGATTAAATTTATGGCAATACAAGTTTTTCAGTCATTGTTATATATATACATATATATATGAATGGTGACAAAATATAACTGTCAAGTATACTTTACAATTAAAACTACAAAAATTTAAAATTGAAATTTCAGAAATTTATAATTTAAATGTTTTTATTTTACATTAATTTTATTATCGGGTCTTCAATTGTTATTATCCTCAATAAGAATATACATCCACATGTTTGAGTATTGGACCAAAAAACTATAAAATTGTAATAAAATATTTGGAACTACATATACTACCTCTAATTCCATTTAGGGGGGAGGAGAAATATGCTTTTTTTTTGTCCTAATTATAATGGATGTTATTAATTTCTTTTATCACAAGTTTTTCTTATACCCTTATTAAATTAGTGTACATGATTAAAAATCCTCGAGTTTCTCATTATTCCTTCATCTATAAATAAACGTAAAGTTAAAATTTAAATTTTATTATATTTTTAGATATAGTTAAGGGATTTTAAATTTTTTTATAATTTTAATTAAATATATTAAAAGTGACATATAAATAAAATTAGATGGAGTATAAAAAATTATGTGTGTTTTTTCCCAATAATAATGGTGAGCAATAGCGCGCACACGCGCATACAGAGAATGCAGAAAAAGGGGGGAGAGAGAGATGGATTACCAGATACAATCAGAAACAAAACCATTAAGCAAGCCAAATTGGGCGAAACTTTTGCCATTTCTTTGATCTTTTTTTATGCTATCAACACCAAAGAAAATGGATTTTTTTTTTTGTTATATGTTGTAAGGATAATGCCTTCCTATATGTGTGTGTGTGTGTGGAGGCGGGGGGGCAGTGTAAATGAATTACATGGAAATAAAATCTAATACATTGAATATTTAATTATTTTGGTAAGAAATAAAATTTACAGATATGGCTTTGAAATATTTGGATATTATTTTGCAATATGATTAATTAAGAAAAAAAATCAATTCGATGGATTTATACTTTGAATTGTACCTAATAAATTAAATAATGTTAATAAGGTATCATGGTAAGAAATACTAATTTTTTTTGGGTAACCACAAAGAGTAGACTCTGCTAATAATAGAGATTATCTCTCTTATGGTGTGGTTGGATTAATGAAAATTTATGAATTTAATTTAGTTCAAATTCAAATTCATTTTAAATTATAATTTATTTATAATTTAAATTTCCTCTACACCCTAATAATTTAAAATTTTAATCAGTTTAAACAATTTGTTCTCTTTACATTATTGTTATTGATACCTCTACAACTCTCATGCATTTTCTCATCTCTTATCGATTAAAAAATAAATATAAACTCATCATTTTTAATTTTTTATTTTTATTTTGAGTTTCAATTTATCTCTTTCTTTATTTAAAATTTTTTAAACTATCCAAACAAATAATTTTAAATATATAGATTTCAAATGTAAGATTTGAGATGCTAGATTTTAAATCTAAAATTCAAATATAAATTTATCAATGCAAATGCCACCTTAAAATTTTGAGAGGAAATAGGAAATCTCTCCCAACTAAATTGCATAGATATGGAAACAAATATTACTAGTTAAGGCACTACTTTTATACCATTAAAAATAAAAAATATTTGGAAAAACTCAAGTCAAACTGCATCTTACAAGTTAATTAGAAATTCAGTCCAACGGCTTCTATAAATGGATTATATTATACTATTTATAATTTGTGAACAATGCACTTAATTACTATAAAATTTTATATTTTATGCTAAAGCAATTAGGACTCAATTTATACTTTCTTTGAATTATACCATTGATTTTAATAGACATTCATATATTGGTTTTGAATTCACTATATTTTGAATAGAACAAATAAATAAAATGATTAAACTATTAATTTATCCCTCAATTTTTTTCAAGTGTGTTGAGCACCTTTAAATCAAGGGTAGCACAATATTGCCCCTCATTTTTTAAAAAATGGAGCAATGTCATCTCTTCGTTAAATATCTGTTAGGTGATCTAAAAAAAATACAGAGAAGGATCTAGAAAATTATAGAAAATGATTTTATAACAAATTAATCCTAATCATGTGACTTAAACTACAAAATTTTAATAGCTAATGTTATTTCTTATCCATATAAAAGACTAAAATATCATTTTAACTAATCATTTTGATCAATTACCAGGCACTGATAAGTAATTAAAAATAATAATTTTTAATAACATTTTATTAAAATATTAATATCTTAATATTTGATAAAACAACCATTATTGGTATTTATAAATTTTCATGCATGATTTACAAGTCAACTTTTAAGGTATACAAATTTCTGAAGGAGGGCTTATAAATTTAGAGGAGGACTTCTAATTATCATATTATTTTAATCTACAAATTAATTAGTGTCAAAAACATATTTACCTATAAATTTCAGAAATATTAGTTGAGTTGTTAATATTTAAAAGAGGATTTATAAATTTTGGATGAATATTTATAAATAATAATTAAATTATTTATATTTTAATAAAAATTTATTAAAACAAATACGATATTCTTAAATTACTTGCTGACTTTTCAATATTGGTGATCCGATAACACTTGGTAGTCAGTCAAAATGGTATTTTCATATTTTATATAGATAAGAAATAATATTAGCTTATTGATATTTATTTAATTTGTAATTTAAGTCCCTTAAATTATATTGTCATTTTCTATAGTTTTATGAATCATTTTTTGTAATTTTCTATGCCATTTTTGTTATTTTTTATTAATTGACGGTTAAATTAATGAATATTTAATAAAAGTACGATGCTATTTCTCCATTTTTTACTACATGAGAGAGGTAATATTGCACAACCTTCAATGCAAAGTACCCAGCACACTTTAAAAGAAGTTCACAGGCAAAGTAGCATTTTAACCCTAAAATAATATAAACTAAAATCAAGGTTTAATTTTTAGTCCAATGTTGTGTAATATATTACTCCTATTTTAAGGCTATATCCCGAGCAACCTGTGTTTGTTGGACAAGTAATTTTACATGGACTAAGTGTATCATCCCATCTATACGTTATTCAATAAAATTATACCAATTCATTCAAATAAAAATTTAATATTTTTTATAATAATTTTTTTAATATGTTATTATTTTTAATGACATTTTTTTGGGAGTAAAGTGACTTTATAACTTCTTGCATTTTATCTCTCCCCTCATTTACAATGATGATAGAGAGAAAAGATAAGGAATTAAAAGAATTTAAAATGGCATAAATGAGGCATATCACATAAGATTAAATGAATGAATTTGAAATGGCATGCTTTTGTTAGATAGTATATATATGACGTGGGTGTGTAGGTTTATGCAAAAATTCTCTTATTGGACATTTTTTTTGGGTAAAGTATGAATACGAGTGAAAATTAATGAAAATTACTTTTTTTAATAAAAAATATAAGGCATTTTTTTGAGGTTAGATGTTAAAAAATATAAGACATTTTTATTTTTTAATGTATAATTGATAATTTTTTTAAAAAATAGTTTTAATAAATAAACCAATCAAGCATTCATCTTTAAGTGAAACATACCTTGTTAAGCAAAAACAAATATAAAAAGATAATATAAGTTAAAATATTTAACTAACTTATTTGAGAGTGTAATTTGATTAAAAATATCTTAAACTTTTTGAAATGGGGGGATTTAATATGGAGAGGAGATACTATTAGTTTTTATTTACTCATAATAAGCAAGCTCAATCGTGAAGAACTTTTGCCATTTCTTCTCTCTGTTTTTTTTTTTTTTGGGTTTTGCGATTAGCACTAGAAAATTGTTTTTATTTTTGTTATATTTTGGAAGGAGAATGCCTTCTAATACACACACGCACATGTACAATGAGGATGAATAATATTGTTGTCAAATTTTCGAATTCACTTTTTAGTTAAATTTATCATTTTTATATTTTTAACTTATAAATTTATGTCAACTTATTCATAAATTAAAACTAGATAGAAAACTCTGTTATATTTGTAAGTTGATTGTCTGGGTTTATTATTTTAAGTTTTAGCTTATAAAATTATATTAATTCACTTATAAATTTAAATTATATACAATTCAATTAAACGTGCTAAACTTATCAATTTCTTGTCAAGTCGAACAAGTTAGATATATACTGTGTAGAACTCGGTTCATAGAAATAGTATAACTCGATTCAAAGAAAAATATAACTCAAAAGGAAAAAACTAATATTAATAAAAAAATAAAACAAGAAACAAAAAATAAGTCAATGATTTATATTTGAAATTTCTATGTTGAGTATGATAATATATGAATGTAAACCAATTTAATTTCATTGATGTATGTTTGAAATATATGTAAATTTAAATTATGATCATATTTTATATTTTAATTATTCATCATGTACTTTTAATAGCTATTTTATTAATATAGATAAATATTTATGATGGGTTTACTTAAATTTATGAGTTTAACAACCTTGGATTACATAGAAATAATATCTAATACATTGAATTTACTTATTCGTGTAGGAAATAAACATCACAGATATGGTTTTATAAATAGTTTGGATATAAGAATTCTTCAAACGATTTATTTGAAAAATAATAATGTATTGGCTTTATATATGAATAGTATTTTATAAGTATGGAACTAGTAAATACTAATTTCCAACAATTTAATTGCATAGATATGCAAACATATCAAGTTTAGACGCCACTTGAATTTCATTTTTACTTGGAACTTGTTAAACTATATATGTTGGGCAACAACAAAAAAGTTGTATTTTGGTACGAATCTAATTAATTAAATTATGTATATTTAAGGAACAATTTTCCTAATCATCTTTTGGGATGAGATCTGGGCCATCCAAATTTTAATCTGAATGGTCCAAATTTAAAATATTATTTTATATTAATTTATTAAAATAAAAATTTATAAAATTATAAAATAATTTTAATAAAATTTTACTTTTTAATCTGATTTAGATTTAATTTAGAGAGTCTAATTTAATATTAAAATTTTTATAATTGGATATTTCAAATTTTTGAGATGTACTCTGCACAGTTTAGATATTATATCTAGATTATGCAGAGTACATATGGATAATTAATATAAATTAATTATAAAATTTTAATATAAAATTTGACCCTTTAAATTAAATCTAGATCAAATTAAAAATAAAAATTTATTAAAATTATTTTATAAATTTTATAAATTTTATTTTTAATAAATTAATATAAAATAATATTATAAATCTGAACTGTTTATATTACAATGTGGACAATCTAGATTTCATCTCTGAGATAAGTAGTGTTCCCGTATCTTTATCGCACTTGTCGACTAAACCTTGACATTTTATGAAAGCACATTGTGCGTTGCAATTTCCATCATTCCGATCCGGCCCAGGTTCACTTTGGGCTGCACTAATTTTTGGGACAACCCTTATATATATAAACATATAAATAAAGAAATTAATATATAATTTAAACTTTAAACTATAAGTTTATGAGTAATTTAAATTTTAAACTCATCATTATATATTTTAAATTTTAAATAATTAAACTTAAAACAATTTCGCACACACCATTAAATTGATACAAACATTCATTAAGCATTACCAAGTGGTAATTTTTTTTTTTTTTTTAAAAAGTCGACCCTTGGCTGATGTGTGTGAGGTTTTAATTCTGAGTTAGCACATTCCATTTCTGCCCACTCCAGTTAATTTTAATTTCTTGAAGGACGACGCTCTCGTCGCAATAATATCAGAAAAATATCATTTTAAGTTTGCCACCGCTTGGTTCTAGAAGCAAAGTCGTCTTTCTCTACACATAGTGCTTACTCTCATTTCTGCTTTCCTTCGCTACCGCTCAATTTGAGAACCAAGCTCTACTCGACATTCATGACATTCATGGCATTACCAATATACCCATTGGAAAATATTGGCTTACACAAATGACATGCCACTTAAGCAAAATTTGGTCAAAATTTTTTCTCTCTCCTTATCTAACAATCCTCGTTGGACCAATTTAATGGTTGGGATAAGGTTGCCTGAATTTAATTTTTTAGGATTTAAAATGTATTAATTACGAATTTATGGTTCAAATTACCTCTAACCATGTAATTTATGGTCCAAACTGTCATTCAAACCTAAATAAAAATTGTGTTAAAATTATAGCTTTCAATTTCTGAACTTAATTTGCTGTTTGAATTAAATTGATGACAATACAAGTTTTTTCAATCATTACTCTCTATATATATCTATATATATATATATGAGTGTGCGTATATAAATATTAATAAAACTATAAAAAGTTAAAAACCATAAAATTTTTAGGAATTTATAATGTAAAGGTCTTTATTTTATTTTTTCCCTTACAGCCTTCAATTGTTTATTATCTCCAATATTAAGAATATATGAATGTATTGGTCAAAAAAGTCATAAAAATTATAATCAAATATTTGGAACTACATATATTCCAATCCCTCTAATCCCATTTACAAGGGAAAGAGAGAGAGATATATGTTTTTATAGATAAAGTTAATGAATTTTAATTTTTTTATTTCAATAAAATATGTTAAAAGTGATTTATAAATATAATAAAATGGAGTATAGGTATAAGTGCTTGAAAAATTGAGAGATTTTAGTGTAATTGAGTTTTTAAGTCCGGCCATTTAAGACTTGTAAAAGCCTAAGACTAAGATATACTTACTCTTTTGTTTCCGTATATTTCAGTACTGAAAATCTTAACAAAAAAATCTTAAATTGATATGAACCATATATTTATACACACACACACATTTTGTTAAGGAAAGGAGAAGACCAACTAGGATCTATTATTAAAAAAGTGAATCTAGCCTACGCCTAGAGCGTCATCTTGTAAGAGTTTTGATAAATTGTCTGGTGACTGGTATACCTAGATCTACCAGTAAGGGGATGCACACTTCAATGTTGCGATAGCGCCTATAGACCCACAAGACATCACTATTGCGCAGTTTATACACATGAACCATGTTAAGAGTGCTTGGTTGTCATTGCCGATTTGCCCCTATATGCTAACACATTTAATGATAAAAATAAACGAGTGGGGTAATGAATTAAGTACTAATTGCAAATCAATCGAGTTAATGCACCATCATTAAAAGTTCATAAACTTGTTTATGCTCATATCTAAGTAATTAATAAGTTAGAAAGCAAAAAACATCAAGCTTCTAACACCTACTTAGACTTGAAAAACGAGTAGGTTTGGCTCTCATGAACCCAACCCTTAAGAGCTCATGTCTTGAAACTCAATTTTACAAAATTCCTCCAAATCCTAAGGCTCAATCCTTATGTAAAGGATTCAAGGCCGGGCTCATAAGCTTGGTTAAAAAAAATTAAAAATTAATATTATTATTTAGTTATAATTTTTAACATTAAACATAAAACAAATCCAAGTAATTACTCTAATTGAGAAAAAAAAATTACTTTGATTAAATTTGGTGAGAATTAGAGCAGCCATCTAAGATAATTAGATAATTAGAGATTAAAGTATCAGTCATCTAGCATCCACAGCAAGGCAGCAGCTGGCAGTCAAGTCAGTTCTGTAGCTCGATCTGTTGTGCAGGCCAAGGCCACAAATTCAAAAGATTAAAGCGACAAGCATTTCGGTCCTGGACCACAGGGAAGGTAAGTACTCTTACTGACCAAATCTGTAACTGATATAAAGGATCAAGTTCTCAGAAATCAATGTTTAACGACCTGACAAATGCAAAGAAGCAATAGACAAGTTTTGGGGCTCATCACTGACAAGAGGAAGCTGATGTAATCCAATTTGAGGTTGCGGAAAATCACGGTTCCGTATAACTTAATTAACCAAATTGGGAAGGCTCAGGCAACAATGAAAGGGGGGGGGGGGGGGGGGGGCAGCATCTTGTGCAGTCTGCATGATATATTCACAGTAAACATTTGTTGTATTACATGAAAAATACCGAGTTGTTTTCTAGAAAGGCTTTTACTAAGTAGGATGCAGGTTCAGAAGCATTTAAACTCCAACTATGGTATTGTATGTGCCATAAACAGCAAAAAATAAACCACAGAACAGTACAATAAAATCCAAGGCTTTCTGCCAAAGATGTAGAGAAGAACCAAATAGCTTTAGGTGAAATGTGGCTGGCAAAACAAATGAGATCAATGCACACACAGTACTCCCCACAAACGAGGCAAATACGCCAAAAGCTGGCACGCATGAGGCCAAGATTGCCAGCACAACCACCACAATTGCTCGACTCATATAGATCCAAGTCTTTCCTAATCTGGTTGTTGAATCATTATTGTCCCAGTGGCAAGGCCTGTAAAACCATTTGAGCCTTTTCAGCTTTCCCTCCACAATTTCATTAATAGGGTGAACCATGATTGGGAATGTGAACACCAGCCCCAAGCATAATCCTATCTGTCATAATAGCAATTCGAGATCTCAATGAATAATCAGAAACAAACAGTGTTATGAAGATAAAATATGAAAGTTGGCGGCAAAAGAACTGTTAATTGGCTGCTTTATCTGCTACTTATAATGCTTAAAATTTGAAACATTTACCTTAAAAGTGGATTTTATAAGGCATGTATAAGCACAAATCGATCATGTCTATGAATATAATGTGAACCACACCCACACAGGCAGAGAGAAACACATGCTGGCATACACATGCAAATACGCCGACTAAACAGATACTATGAACAACACAATTTAGGTGACAAGTGTAATAAATATCAAATACTAAATCATCTTCAAGAGCCAGCTGCTTCCACTAATGCCCTCAAATGGATATCTAACCATTTTAATCGTATCCAACCAATCATATCTGATCTTAAGATATCTAGCATGGTTGGTCTGCATTCTTGGAAAGAGCGAGACTGCAAGTCACTAAAATTTTCTCAAGATCTGATTCATGCAATGGTACATTTCCTCAATGACTTTTGCTCGTCTTTTGGCTTTCATCAAATAATATAATTTCAATGTTTATTCATGTCCAGGATACACCGGGAGCAAGATAACACACGATATATATCATTATAAATCCGGAATCAACTAGCCGAGAAAAAGAAAGGGGGAAATGCAGGATATTGATCAGCTAAGTGAGAAAACCACGAGAGAGTACCACGTCAAACCAAAAGGGCAATACAACATTCCATAACTTATTGTCTTAACCATATTACCTGTACTACCCTAGATGACCAATTCCTGGGAAGATTGAGGGTCACAATATCTCTAGTTTCATCACCATAAGCCATGTAACCAAAAAACCCAAAAAGAATGTACACAAGTGTTATCCCACCAAAGGTCTGAGCCAGCAATCTTGGGAACTTAGCTCTGTCCTGCATCGAATTCTCCAAGGCCAATGTCATCCCAAACCCTTCAAAACAAAAGACTGCCATGCCTCCTGCAAAAGGCAGTCCACCTAAATTGGATGTGATTGCGGTTCTCTGTTCAAATGAGAATTCACCCCTTAATGCTTGCTGTATGTCTTCCTTCGCCACAATTCCCATCGCTAGGACATTGCAAATATCAGCAAAAATGCTAAATGGTGCTAAAGCAGATAAGCTCCCTATCCATGATAATCCAATTTCAACTGGCACTAACAAAAATATATAGGATGTGAATGCGAGACCGTGGTTTAGGAAAATAGATTGGAGGTTTTGGCCAATGAATACCAAATATGCAACGGAACCTCCACTCTGTGCTACCAAGATAAGAAATTCTGACAGATAACGACCAATGGATCCAAAGCTCTTATAACCCAGATCCCCATACGTTTTTGCTTCGACTGATGATCCATCTGCTGCCAACTTCTCTCTGCACAAAACCTGTGGCAAGGAAAATTAAATGCAAACTTTTCAATAACAAGACACTAGCTGACTTCCAAGGAAAGGACGGAAAGGTTCTCTCAGCTAAAAGGACGCAAAGGTTCTCTCAGCTAATAGCACGTGATAAATTCCTCGAGGACCTGAGTCACAGAAATAGTTCAACTAGTTCCCGCAGAAATTAATCGTTCCTCAATCAACACCTCGGTGAATCAAACGTATACAAACTTATGTGCTGGATCAATTTGAGAAGAAAAACTAAGAGAAGGGATGCTCACTCACAAGAAGGAGCATGCAATAGTAGGTGGTCATGCCAACGATAGAAACTCCCAGTGAACCAGCAAGCCAACCAGCGATCCGAAAAGCAAAAGGCAATCCCAATACACCGGTACCAACTATAGAGACTATGATATTTCCTAGGGTTTGAAGCTTTGAAGTTGTTCCAGAAAGAGGCGATTCCAGCAGAGGGGTTGCGTAGCTTTTTGGGTCTTGCTCCATCGTCTTCTGATCCTCAGTCACGAGTTAACGACCGCTCGCCGATCTGCTATGAATACCTAACTCTTCTTTGGATTGAGTATTATTGGGGTTTGGGATTCAATTTTGGTATGAGAGATGCATTTTCCAAATCAGGATGAATGGCCCTCTGGAAACAGGAAATCAGTAAAAGGAACATTTTGCTACTTGGCACACGTTGATTCTGGTCTTTTGTTGGCACGGAAATTACAAGTTACCGCCATTATGAGCCGCCATCCTGCTGAGTCGCTGCTTGAATCTTGAGGAGTTTACGTTCACTATATGACAATTCAAAATACAGAATGAAGGAGATAAGAGATTCTCAGTGTGTTTGGATAGGGAAAAAAAATCGATTTTCCCCTTCCAAAATTAATTTCTTCAGTAAAATAGCCAAACGGTCAGAAAAGGTAAAAATTAATTTTGACCTCCATATACACGTTTTCTCATAAGCTACTTCGATCAGCTTTCTGATAAACGTTTGTAAAAAATGTTGAAAAAAATTATAAAAATAGACTCAAGAAAAAAATTATAAATAAAGCACATAATTTAATAAAAATAAAATCAAACTCTCTTCTCTTTTTTTCCTTAATAAAATTTAAACTTTGTATATTTAAAAAAAATTAATATTTGATATTTAAAATTAAAATATATAGTAATTTATATAGGTAAAAATTAATTTTGATTAAATTATTTAAATATCTTTAACTCTGTTAAAATCAATTTTAAAAAATAGTATCCAAACAGATTGCGTTATAACATAATCACTTATGATTAAAATCTACCACTTAATCAATTATTTTCATAATCTATTATACCCAACTGAAATCCAAACGGACCCTTAGTCTCGCTTTCCATTAACGGATCTTGCAAACATTAGTCGGTTTGATTCAAATTAATTCATCAAATAATATTAAAAATATGAATCAAATTGAATTGAATAAGATAATCGAATTGAATAAGTATTGAACCAGATTTGGTTAATTCAATTTTGAGCTTCATATTGAATTGCTTGGATTTAAACCAATTTTATTATTTTTTTTATTAAAGCAAACAAGGTTTATATATAAAATTAAGTTATGAAGTAATAATAGTCTATTTTAGTGAAGGGTTAGAATTTCAACTTATTAAATTATATATTTAGTTTTATTTAAGTATAAAATTAAAAATAATAAAATAAAGTAAAGTAATTAATAAAACAAATATAATTTATAAATTAATAACTTATTTATACGTATGTGTGATAATTCGATTCATTTGGTTAATTCAATTTTAAATTTTACTAACCGAAATGAACCATAGAGGCTATGAGTTCGAATCCATTGACTTAAATAGAGTTAATAAGACTAGATTGAGCTAATGAAACTTGATATTTATGGAGTTATGATGATTGGTGGTTGAGGAGAAATAAATATCCAAAAATTCCCATTAATGTGTTAGTTGGGGTAATGTGGTCCCATTAAAGAGCTCAATGGTGATAGTGAGGGTTAAAGGAAACTAAAAAACTTTATAAGTACTTTTATACAAGTTAAGAATGAATCTTGAATATTAAGAAGTGTTGAATTATTAGTGAAAATTAGCCCAAATGTGAATACTAATGAGTTGCATTGTAAATGCTTGTAAAGTGACTATCCTTGGCACTATTCTAGCTTCTTGGAAGATTTGGGAGTGAGTATTTGAGGAGTGAAGCCTTTGACTTCTCAAAAGTTTAAGGTAACCGGGAGAATTATAACCTAAGTTTTTATGTGTTAATTAGTTTATTGATTAATAAGTGATGATTGAATCATGTGGAATTGATTGAAATGAAAATGTGGCATGAATGGCTTGGAAATCCACTATGATGATTTTTGTACAAAAATGCAATTTATTAAAAATGTTATTAGTGGACTTTCGTATTGAAATTTGTTGGAAGTTCAATGATTGATTGTTATGGGAGTGCAATGATGTGATGTCCTTATAGTTTAATGATTTGAGTTGATAAGAGTTCAATGATTTTGAAATTTATGGAGTTCAATGATTGGGAATGTGTGAGGTCCAATGATTATGATAAATATAAAGTTTAATGATTTATTTGATTTGGAGTTCAATGACTATTTTGAAATGTGAAGTTCAATGAGATTAGTGGTAAAGTTAAATGATTTGATTATGCATAATATGTGGTTACCATATATGTGATTGAGTATAATGATATGATGATGATGCATGCTTAATTGTTAAGTAAATGAATGCTTAAAATTGTGCATATCTATGCATGGCATGATCATGAGAGGTGGGAGTTCACCTAGGAAGAAGAGTAAAGAATTAAATCTATATGGTAAGGCTCATATCCTAGTTGATAGCTTGCCTGGATCGATTATATTTATATTGTTCCACTTGTTTAATGAAGGATTGCCCCACTACTTCAACGAGGGATTCAAACCTAGCTAACTACTAGTTCATGAGAAAATGGAAAAAATCATGTTTTACAAGTGAGTTGGGTAAGCCTTAATCGAGTAATCTCCTTACAAGTGTTTAGGTTAAGGAAATCCCATTGTGCTATAGTCCACGATTTCATGTTAGAGGAATAAAGAAGATATAAGAGAAGTGTGATCATACATATACTAAGTAAGGGCACATGGTTGTCTGTATTGTAATTCTAATAATAATAATAATCATGAATTAAGTCTTAATCACTTTTGAGTATATGTCATTTGATTGTATGACAAACTCTCTTTTACATGAAAGTTGTTAAAAAGCATTATTTTCCAAATATGTGCTATTATGTTTAAAAATGTGAATTTAGTCTCTTAAATGTTTTACATGGTTTGGAGAATTAATTATATTTTTCAGTTGCATTTAAATTAATTGACACGTATTAATATAAGTTAGTTGGACCTTGGTTTTAAGTGGTTGTACTCACCTTACTATCTTTAATATTACAGGGAATAGCTCAAGAGGACTAGACAAAAAAAAAACACCTAAAGGCTTAAGACTGCGATCCCATTAGTAGGCCTCTTTATTTTTGAGACATTATGTGTATCTGACAATTGAAATTGCCAACTAGGAATAGCCCATTTTGATCCTCACTTGCATTATATGTTTTGTGAATTGTAAGTGTACTTTGGACCTTAGGGAGTGAGTTCATGATATGTGATATCTGTGATAGGGCCAAAATACTAATACAAGTAAGAGTTGAGCATATTATGTGTTGATTATGAATCACTTGATGAAAAGGTGCTTAAACTCCCCCTTTTTATGCTTCTGAATAGAAGGGTTGAGTATTGAAATTGTAAATTATAAGTGTTTGATATAATGTAATATATTGCACAAGTGAGTTTCAATGTATTGCATGTGGTTTAAGTGGTACCAATAGCTTTTGGCCTTTAGTATATGAGTTGAACACTTAGTTTTGTAAAAAAAATTAAAAAAGTGTAATTTTTGAGAAGAGTGTCCCAAATTTTGGTTGTGTAATTATTTGATTATGAGACCAAAGCCATTAGTTAGAGTTCGAAAAAAGCTTTCCATAGATATCTAGTTTTGCATTAATTGAAAGTCATATAGAGGAATAGGGCATGTCGAAAGTTGCCTCTAGAGCTGTCATTTGTCAACAAAAAGTGCCTGTCATGATATGTGCAATGCGCTGCTGCGCATGGTGCCATGAGCCACAGTGCATGGCACAGAGGTGAACACGTCATCACGCATGTTCTATGAGCCATGATGCACATCTCAATTTTTGTAGAATCACTTTGTTTTTTTTATCCTTTAGCAAATACACTAATATTTGAATTGATCCTATGCTTTTCAATAATTGTGAACTCTAAGTGTTTGGAAATGGTTTTAGCTTTGAACACTTGAGATCCTAACTTTTTCACCTATATGTAAACTTGGTATTATATTGTTTACCATAATCTAATCTCTTTATTAATTGAGATTTGGAATTTAATCATAGATTAGGAACGAGGATATTATAATTGGGATAGGAGAAGTGGACGTGAAAGTGGAACTAATATTTTATCTATTTGGTACCATGAAACTAGGTTCTCTATAGAACCCAATTCCATAAAAAATGATGAAACTCGGTTCCTCACTCATGCCCATAGAACTAGGTTCTCTCCTCACTTCCTTCCTCATTTACCATCTTTGCCCTTTAAACTTCTTGACTCACTACAACCTAAACATGATAATGCTTGATCAGCGATAGTACCTCACAGCTACAATGATGGCCATTGATTTTTTTCAGTCAACTCATCGGATTCTTTTGCCCACCAAACGTGATTCAATTTTTTGGTTTTAATTAATGCCTACAATAAAGGCAAAAATGGCATGATTTAATTTTGGATCCAATTCCAAGCACAAATTATTCTTTGATTCAATTTCCATTTCTCAATCTAAGTTTAACAGCCTTCAAGCACGATTCAATTTTTGTTTTGTTTTCTTCTTCTTATCTGGGTTTGAGACATTGAAGGGATTCAAGTTTGCTTCTCGATTTGATTACTAGTTTAGGATTCTTGATTTTTATTTCGATTAAAACTTCTGCTTGATAGTTTCACACTTTTGACTGATACTTTTGTTTCTATTTTTGGTTCACAACTTCTACTTTCAAATTTGATTCAACTTCTACAAACAAGTTTCTAATTCTTCTTTGTTTGATTTCGTAAAGAAGGAATGATTAGCATGTGTTTTGCGAGTTTGGGACTGCTATTTCAAGTCTATTGATAGTAAAGGCTATAGATTAATTAAATGAAAAGATATGCACATCTGTAATGTTGTTAGAAGAAATTGCGTCTGCTTCATCGCAAAATTTTACAAGTCTTTGATTTTTTATTCTTTGACTTTGGTGTTTATCTTCAACTTAGATTTTTTATTCTCTATTTTTAACATTTTTTGGAAAAAAATCCTGAGATTTGGGTGGGTTTGTTGTTTGGATATTTTGAAATCTAGTGGAGTATTTACTAGTAAAGATGGACGATGAAGACAGATGATGAACATGAAGATGACTGTTATTTTTTAATTTTAGGAGTATTTTGGTCTTTTGAGAATATTACTATGTTTATTAAATATAATTCATGTTTCACTTCCATATGCATATCAAACATACTTTTATACTCTACTTTCACTTTTATTTTCACTTTTATTTCTACTTTTTGCTTCTACTAAAATCATTTCCCCATACTAGACGGGGAAATGATTGACAAATTTCCCCATTCTCTTTCATTTTCTTCTTTTCTTTTATTTAATTGATAAATTTCAGGTATTTTAAATACTAATAAAATCAAGATGGTAATTGGAAAAATCTTTTCATGCATTAACTAGGAATTAGAATATGTTTCTCATGCATTATTTATTTATTCCAATGAAACCTTCTCCTTTAGATAATTTAAATAAATTTGAGCTTATTTATTTACTTTTAAAATTTTGAACTTGAAACTATTTAGATTTAGGCCTAAAAGACTTTGTACAAGGTTAGAGCAGATGGGTGATTGTGAAATCTTCAATCTTCAAGTTGAAAGAGTAAGAGTTTTGATTTAAAAAAGAGGGCTAAGAGAGTGAGAGTCAAGAGATCAAAAATTAAAGAGGTTAAAGCTTTAAATTTTTCCTTTATACACCGTTATTACATAAATTTTAAAAAAAAAAGATAACAGGGCTTGGAGGCCCACCCAAGCCCAAGCCCTTTTTTTCAGGGCTTATCAGGGTCAGGCCTAAAAGCTCAATTATCTTAAAAATTCTCATTTTTCAAGCCCAAACTCTTATTTAAATAGGGCTTGCAAGCTCGACCCTCTAAACTCGATCCTTATGCCCAACTCTACACCTATTAGATAGATTTGACAATGTGAGTTGGACTTGACAGGTTGCTTAATTTTTAGGATTTGGGCTTTAAAAATTGAAATTTTTTAGTGTAGTTGTGCTTTTAAATCTAGTTATTTAAGACTTGTAAAAACTTAAGATGTACTCACTTATTTTTCCTATATCTCATTTTTAAGTAGTACTAGTTGCAAATCAATCGAGTTAAACACGATCATCAAAAGTTCATAAACTTGTTTATGCGCATGCATGTCTAAGTAATTAATACTGTAAATGTTATTGGTACTGTATTGATTTGATATTCTATTTGTTTACAATATAACAAGTTAAATTATAAATCATATTAATTGATAATTATTGTATAATTTGATTGCTATCATTTGTGGACCTAGGTCATGATCATATATAAGGCGTATAGTAGATAAATAGTTGAAGGCAAGAAGGTTCCAAAATATAGACTTAAAATATCGAAGAAATGGGAAGAGATTCAATCAAATTGGCTTGCTTCCTGGTTCTTTTTCTGGTTACATCAGCTGCTAACTCATCTCACTCTCTCTCATTTACTCTCTCTTTTGTGAGAATGACAAAAAGGCTCCAAAAGATGGATTAATTCAATTTAAGTCCTAAATATCAAACTCTAAAAATTTGTAAGTTTAGCTCTCAATTTTACAACTATATTGTGATAAATTTATAACTTTTTTTCAAAATTTTAACATGGTTGAAGAATAAACAACCTTATTTTTCCTATCATAAAGGGTGAATTTTTCACTTTGTGTCATATCTCACAGCATATAACGCGATTTTTTTTAAAATTGCTCTTGTTAAGTTTTTCACTTTTGAAATAGTCCCTTTGAACCTTTTTACCCCTAATAAATTTAATTTTGGATAATTTATAATGAGAATCCTACTTCACTCTTACATACCCTTTTGGTCATTTTATTGAGTTTAAACTATTGATTTTTAATGGGATCCCATTAGGTGCAAATTAACTGACTTAGTGTACTAATTATTTTCTTCTTATCCAGGTTGCTTATTTCTTACATTATCATGGTAGGTTTATTTTATATGTTTAATCTTTTTTATCATGATAGTTCAAATTGAGAAATATTTTATATTAGAAAAAACTCTTTCTATAATGGTATACTTTCATGAAAAGCTCTTGATTCTAAATTACCATGGTAGCCCCTTTCTATTATGGTAAGGTTTTAAAATATTATCTAAAGTCTTTTCTATCACAACAAACCTTTATTTTATTATGGAGTGTTTAGAAAAGTAAGTTTTACTCTATATTATTAGGGTAGACTTTTTCTGCTATGATATTATTTAATAAATAAAATTCATTGTAAAATTATATAATTTGTGAAAACATAGTGAAATTTTAGATTGCTACATTATCTAAGGTGAAGTATGAATTTGTCCGAAACTCTTAATTTATATTTTTAGAAAGAAAGAGGCTAATAATAATAAGAGTCAAAGCCACCTATTCACCACCTTCGACAAGCAAATGGAAATTGATAGGGACGCGGAAGCAGAATCGTGCTAAGTTAGGGACAGAACCCTGAAACAACAAAAACACAAGAACAAAAAGAAAGGGACGAAATTTATGACGGAAATAAAGAAAGGTATGAAGTAAATAATAGGATAATGATCAAGGAGAAGATCCTCTAGAGCACCTGCCTCTAGGAACCTCAACCTTCGAAGACACCACAAGAGTTGATCACGCTCTTGATCACGTTTATTTCTCACACGGGATACCACCACAAAGCACTAAGGCTCACAAGAGTTATAAACTCTAAAATGAATAATTTCATTCAACTTCTGTGTGTTTACAATAGGGAGCATGCCTAATTTATATAGGCTCATAGAAAAAAATATTTCCTAAAATTAAAACCTTAATTTCCTAATACTAAAAGGAGAAATAATATAAAATAATGATAAAATATTCAGCCCCATAATTTAGGAGATGTGATCCTAAAATTATGAGATTACAAAATTTAGAAATTAATACTATAATTAATTCTAACCTTTGACTAGACTCAAAATAGAAAATCAAATCAAAGGACCATTAAAATAGGAAATAATTTAGGAGACAATCAAGGGATCATAAAGTATTTAAAATCACGCCACCCTTAACCTCTTTACTAGGGTTTCATGCCTCCTTGCTTGCAAGAGGCTCAACTTGTGGTCTTCCTTGCATTGGGCTAAGGTCTGCATCTCTTGGACTTGACTCTTCATGAGTTTGGATCTTAAATACATTATACACGTATAGATGCTCTCCTTTAGGCTTGAGAGGAGTGTCCCAATGCTCTTCAAGCTCTTGAACTTCTTGCACAAGACTGAACAAGGCTTGCTTCATGGCTTTAGTTCGGGCTCTTGTCATTGGACCTCCAATATGTTGTAATGGGTCTTTAGGTACGTTGGATTGGAAGTATTGGGCTCCTTCTATGTCACCATGCTCATGATTACCATCTTCAAGCTTCGTTACCATTAATGCTATGTCACCCGTGCCATGGGGTCCATCAGAAATAAAAGAAGTTTGGTAAAAATTACAGAAAGTGACTCTAAAATAATGGAATATGGAACTAAAACTAAACTGTCCCTTTACTTGTAAAAATGAAAGCAAGACAAAGCATATGTCGATCATCTCCATCGAAGCAACACACAACCATTTTATACCATTCTTCAACTCCTTTCACCTCAAATAATGTACGGACATCCCTTTCTACAAAATGTCATCAAGTCCGTCTAAAACATCACACGTCTAGCAGAAAGTAGCAACATTACAGCACCCAATAGATAGAGCAAAGAATATGAGTAGGGTTCGATCGGCCGCCTATATTTTAGTATAACTAAGCTTCAAAGCTCACGTTTAAGTCCAGTAAAAACTTGAGATGTAGTTAGTCATTTTCCCTATGTTCCAACACTGAAAATTAGAGGTGATCAACCCTATACCCATCCTTATCGGCCTAATTTCATATTAGTCATATTAAAATAGGTCTCTCCTGATTTGAAAAAAATTAAGATAGGATGAGAAATGAGTTCAAGATAAGACGAAACACAAGATTTCCCTCGTGACGTCTTGTCTCATCCCGAATATTTATATACATATATATATATATATATATATATATTTTAAAAATATATATTAAATATATTAATATAATTTATACATATATTAATTATATTAACTGTATTTTCAAAAAGTGCAATTCCTATTTAAAATAAAAGTTTTTTATATTGATAATTTTAATGAGATAGAGTAAATAGTATATGGTAATCTCTTTCTTTACAATACGTTAATTATATTAATACAGTTTATTTTTATATTTATCTATTTAATAATTTTTTATTTATATCATATTTCTTGCTTTATTTTTGAAAAAGTCACTAGCTTAATATAGAAGATGAACAATAACTTGATGTTGTGCATGGCTTGTCCATTGATATTGCTCTTATAGTCTAGAGATCATTTGTAATTGCTATCATAACATGTTATGTCTCATATGTATACTTGACTTTAAGTTATATACCTATAATTGCGATTGATGTAATTCAATAATTAACTTTAAATTGTTATAATTTATGTACTCGTGTTGTTTTGGTTTAAAACTTAATGAGTTATGTGATTTAAAATTTTAATAAATATTATTGTCTGTTTTATCAGGACAATGAGACGTCTTGATCTCGTCTCGAACCTATCCTAATTCCTAATGAGACAAGATAGGACATAAGATAAAAATTTAGTTTCGTTCATTTTTTAGGACAAGACATGAAATATGGGTGTCCTGGTCTTGTCCCATGAATATCCCTACTGAAAAACTAAACAAAAATCCTAGATTGATATGAATCTTGTTAAGTGGTGCTTGGTTGTCTTTACCTATTTATCCCTATATGCTAACACGTTAAGTGATAAAAATAAATGGATGGGGTTGAACTAATGAGTTAAGTAGTAATTGCAAATCAATCGAGTTAATCCACAATCATCAAAAGTTCAACATTTTGGGAAGAAATGGGAAGAGATTAGAGTATGATCATATTAGTGATGTGATACATTTTAAGTCAATCGAGTGAATGCACAATCAACAAATCTTCATCCTAGTAATTAATACAGCAAATGTTATGGGTATTATATTGATATGATACTCTATTTGTTCACAATATAATAAGTTAAATTCTAAATCATATTAATCGATAAGTATTGTATAATTTGATTGCCATCATTTGTTGACGTGGGTCATGATCATATCTGTGTGTCTGTGTGTGTATATAAGGCGTAGAGCAGATGAATAGTTGAAGGCAAGACGGTTCCAAAATATAGATTTAAGATATCGAAGAAATGGGAAGAGATTCGACCAAATTGGTGGCTTGCTTGCTGATTCTCTCTCTCGTTGCATCTGCTGGTAACTCATCTCACTCTCACTCATCTCTCTCTCTCTCTCTCTCTCTCTCTCTATATATATATATATATATATGACATATATAAGGGAGAATGACACTGAGGTCTCAAAAAGATCAATTAATTTAAATTAGGTCTCAAGTGTTAGATTTTAAAAATTTACAACTCAATCTTTTAATTTTTAAACTTTATTGTAATGAATTTGTAACTTCTATTCTAAATTTTAATGAGAAAAAAAATATTTTTTATTCTTCAATCATGTGAAAATTTAAAACAATAAATTGCAAATTCATCACAACGCAATTGTAAAATTGAGAGATTGAGTTGTAAATTTTTAAAGTTTGACACTTATATTTGGATCTAAATTGAATCAATTGATTCTTTTAGGATCTCTTTGTCCTTCTTCCTATATATAATTGGTCAAAAATTGATGATGTGGATGAATGGTGACACGTGTAGGGAAAGGAGTGGCAGGAGAGATAAGAAAGGGGAAATGCTTTGCGCAGTATGATTGTGAGGGAGACTGTACAAAAGAACAGTTGAAATGTCCCAATAAGTTCGCCAGATGTAGTTGGGATGGCTGGTGCTTTTGCTGTTCTGATACTCCTCCTTCTACTACTCGTCCACGTCATCATGATATTCATAACCAAGTTTAAATTGTACATGTGGACTATTATGAATCATATCTTATTTTAAATAGAGTGATCTATGCATCACCTACACACACGCACACACATCATGCTCCAAGTAATAATAAGACCTGGTGTCATGTTTCATTTTGCTCAACATACTTTTGGCTTATAATAAGTTGTGTACTCCTTTTACTTTTAATCTTTAATATGTGACGAATTTAACAAACTTCATGGTTATTTAAAAAAAAAAATAGTAGCCGTATTCTTAAAATTGGTTTGAAAAAAAATGTGCGGCTCTCTAAGTTTACCTTCCTTTGCAATTAATAACCTTAATAAATTGTTGTTTAACAACTCAAATGACAATAACCAACAAAAGTTGATTCAGTTAGTGAGGATTTGACCCGTAATTAATAAGGTTTGAAGTTAAATCTTATTATTGATATGAGGACTTTGTTGGTAAGTGATCTATAAGTACTTTTGTAAATATTTTTTGAGTTTAGAGATATATCATGACTTTAGTCAGTCTTAAAACCCAACTCGCATAAATTTTTATATATATATAAAAGAATTTAAATGACAATAAATAAATAAATAAGGGGAAAAATTGAAAAATAACATTAAGTAATCTACATTTGCCTTATATTAAGTCAAAAAAAAAAACTTTCAAATCTCATCCAAGATTAAAGACAGGAGGGAATATTTTCTTGTATTTTAAGTTTGAGTTACGTGTTAAGGTTCAGAATATATATCGATATAAATTAAAAGGGTTATATCTTTGAAAAAAAATAAAATCTAACCAATAGATAATTTGATTCTAATAAAAAAGCTAGTACATTAAAATGTAGTAAATTAATGTTTAAATTCTCATTAAATTCTCACCGAATGATATGTCCATATTTAATACTTAATTAATAGAACATGGACTTGTGCACAATAAAAAATAATAATAAAATTCAAGGAATATATTGAACCTAGTCCAAACTAATTTAGAAATTACTAGCCAGTATAAAAGTTGCTATTTTGCTAACAAAGTGTATGTATATATAAAAAAAATAAGGGATAATGAAACTTTTCAACTTTCAAATTTGTCCTAGTTATTACATTGATCCTTGAAATTTAATTTTTATCAATCAAGTCCTTAAAGTTTCATAGCCAAGCACCATTAGTCCTTATGATATTATTTCCCCTTCAAATAACCAAAATGACTAATTGTGTATGGTTTTGAAACTTTAAGAACTTGATTAATAAAGATTAAATTTTATGAATCAAATCAATAATTAAGGTAAATTTGAAAATCTAAAAATTTTATTATCCCAAAAATAAAATCTAACTAATGGGAGTTTAATCTAGTAGAAGGATTAGTCTCTTATAATATAATAAATTAAGGTTTGAATTCATATTAAAAGAAGTGTCAACATTGAGTTTTCATATGCTCATGATAAGTAAGCCAATCGTGTGAATTACTTTTGCCATGTCTTCTATCTACCTTCTTTTTTTTTTTTTGTTTTTATGATTACCACCAAAAAGTTGTCTTTATTTTTGTTAAATGTTGCAAGGAGAATGACTTCTTATATTGTTTAAATGTTGCATGTGCCATTATTGTCAAACTCACAAATTGATTCTTTAAATTTAATATTTTTATGTTTCTATTTTATAAATTCATGTCAATTCACTTGTAACCTCGAATTATATGTAAACTCAATTATATTCATACAGTGAGAAATTGTGAATCACGGGGGCATAATATATTTACACATATAAAAATATACTTGTTATAAAAAAAATCACAATACTATAGTTTTTTTTCTGAGTTTTTTTTTTAATCTTAATTTCTCTACAAGGTTTTATATTTTAGTAATGTTGAATTTTTTTCATGTTTGATACTATCAAAAATTTATTTACGTATGTAAGTAACCAAACAATCATTTAACAATTTATCTCCCATGCAATTTTATTTATAATTTTTAATGATATTAGTAGTAGAGAAAGCCCTTTTAACTATTGTAGTTGCCACTTGTAATACAATAATAATAACAAACTTTATCCCACTAAGTGCAACGTCCATTTCTTTTCCATATGTACTCATTTTAAATTTTGTCTTTACGTGAATATTTACACATGTATCTTAACATATGTATCTATGTTACTCTCGCTTTATGCTCTTGTAGTTGCCACTTATAATATTAAAGCTAATTCTAAAAGCAAATACATCAATGGATATACAATGTGCGAAGATACTATTTAGGGATTTAGTTTTCTTAACTAAAGTGAAGTGAGAAGAAATGAAAAAAATAGAGAGTAAAAGTCAATTTTAATGAGAAAAATAAATAGTGACAAAATAAAATAATAAGCATAAAATGTTATTTGGGTCATGAAAATTATGAGTCTAAAAAAAAACATTTTGTGTTGAAGTACTGAAATATTATCAGTTTCCTGTTGAAGGGTGTGAGTTTCTTCGGTAAATTAAAGGTAAATATTTTAGAAAGAAATTTTGTAACGATAAAAGACACAAACAACCAAGTAGTCTTACTTCACAAATTCCATACAAAAATTAAAAATTACTGATCATAAACAGAAAAAACCACCAATCCAAAAGCATCATCCCAAACATATTATGAATTATCCAATTTGCCTAAGGAGTCTTATTTCTGTCTTCACGTATCCTCGACCAATTTCATGATATCTAGCTTAATCATTTTGGGAAGTCAATTGATATCATTGAAATTGGAGGAATCGTGATATTCATGTTTGGCTGAGCATTCTCCAATAGAGTTTTCAATGGTACAACCTATATACAAGTCAAACACAAACATACGTAAGTGTAATTTCACAATGAGCTTTAATTTACACCAATTTTCTCCAATAAACAAATTAATCTTGATCAAAATGATGGAAAAAAAATCATATATATACCTTAACAGGATTGTCAAAGCTATTCTCATCTCTGATATTGCCAGAAGTGAGTAATGTAATTGTGGATCCAGGGAGATTTGCATTGGGATCCAAGCCATCAATTTTAATAACAAGAGTAGTTGCTCGGTTAGCAAAATTCACAACCCAACAGAAACATTTCAAATCTATTGTAAGTAACAAATTACCCATTAATTTGACTCCAACATTGATGATCGGTCTATATGCCTTACTTTAATTCTTAAATAAATTCTTTTGTTTGCTTTATCTTGCCAAACAATTGCTGAAGCAATAATTGAAGACGGGGCATTGAGTTTTGAGTTAACATATGTTGCTCCACTTGATTGTGTGAATAGTTGTTGCAACCAATAACTAGGAACTCCGTGGTTTTGATATGAATCAAACACAAGTGCATCTGGTTTCCATCTATATTATCCACACATAAAAACTGCACAAGTTTCGTTCAAAGTGTATGCATGTATAAATATATACACAAAAGAAAATAATTGAAGTATATTACTTTTGGTCATTGTAATTTACAAAAAGTGGCGCATAAGAGACCATTTCCACAAGATGACTGCAGCATAAATACCAATATATTAGCGTTTGTGTCATTAAAAAATTAAAAACATGATCATTTTAAGTTACTAAAATGTTTATTCAATGATTTAGAGAACAATAAACTTGTTCTTATATCTCTAATCTCATAAGAAAAGTAGCTTCTCCCAAGGCAGACAAGAGGGACCCGAATCCAGCATCTTCTTTTCATACAGCATAATCACTAATAAAAGTCTTGGTGCCAATACGTCTCACAGAATCAAACTTGTTGTACTTTGAGAAAATATCCTCAGCAGTGGTGTGTGTATTTATATATATATATATATATATATATATATATGAAAGTCTAATAAAACTGCAAGGTGGTCCAATGGTTTTACAATGGCATCACAATTTGAGATTATTTGCATATCTGGATAGTGATGTTTGATGGTTTTATAGAATTTAAGATAATTTTCTTGATAACTATACATGTCACAATTCTCGTTTCCAACAGCAACATATCTAGATTAAATGGTTTAGGATGTCCCAAGGAAGCTCTAATCTTGCCCCACTTTGATGTGTTCAGACCTTCAGCAAATTCTATACCATCAAGAGCTTCCAATAAAATCATTAATTAAAATATTAGTTGAACTTATTTACTAAAAAATTAAAGAGGAAGTCAAGATTTTAAAATTATACTTGCACAAAAGGACCAATCTCAGTTGTATTGATTTCTTCTTGACGAGCAATTCCAGCATTAAACACCCATATTGATAGAGCACCAAGGTCTTCTGCAAGCTTTTTAAACACAAAAAGTTGTGACACATTATTGACTTATTGATATACCAAAAGCCATAATGATATAATTACTTAAAAAAAAAACAAAGAAAGAAAGAAAGAAATGGCCTACTTGAAGCATCTCTAGAAAAGCCAAACCATCAGCGATCCAATAGACCCATGGGTCATTAAAGTGGCCAGGTCTATTCTCCCAAGGTCCAATAGTTTCTTTCCAACTAAATGCATTTCTTAAGTTTTGTCCTTCAAGGTAAATACAACCTAATGCAATGCAATATATAATTAAATTAATTATAACATCTTAAAACATACTTCCTCTCATCTCATTTATAAATCACATACTAAAAGATTTATTTAGTCTCATTTATAAGTCATGATGCAACTTTTTAGGTAATATTTAAAATATATTTTTAAAATTATCCTCCATGAAAGAAAAAAAATAACATGACATTATTTTTTTGATTTGTTATATAGGGGCATATTTAAAATTATACACACTTTTATTCTTTGTACTTTTTTTACATTGATATTAATAAGGTTGATATAAATGATTTATAAAAAGGACCAAAGGAGTACATATTTAGAGATGTATCATTTTACATCAGCATACTTGGAAATCGAAAAAAAAAAATTGGTTTCAAATCTGCCACCATTTGATATAACTCCTTTCAAAATCCATGTCCCTAAAATGAAATGGGAATATAATTATAATCACGTAAAAGATAAGTGTAAGAACAAATATTTTTTCATGTGATTAAAAAATACAATTTCAAATATTACAAACATTATAACTTATAAGTATCCATGGGCATGACCAAGACTTGATCCAACCAAATTACTCCCTTTTTTGCGGTTGTAATTTGCAAACTAGAATTAAAATCCGATCCAATGGCTTTAAGAATAGTTTCTATCCTTTCTACACTTTGAACAACATTTGCAGATGCCCTACATATAAATCAAGAAAATAAAAAGCTCTCACACAAAATAATTATTAGAGAGAATAGCTTAAAGGTAATTAATGACCTGATATTAGTAGAAGCTATTTCTTGGCCAAGTGTTCCTTTAAATAAGATTTTCAAATCAACTGTTCTTAATGCTCTAACATAGAAGGCCACTTTGTATTTCTTCCCTTCTTCAATAGACTGACAGAATAAAACATATAAATAAAATAATTAGATATAGTTAAAAGAGTTCAACTATAAGGAACGTAATGATATATAATTAAGAATTTAAAACCTAGACCAAGGAAAAATACTTGAAGGAACAATTGTGCCTCCAGCTTCAAAACCTTTGTCACGGTCACAATCATAAACTTGTGTTTGGTTATCAAAACACATCACATTATAAAAGGGAGAGAAAAGTTGAATCTTTCATTAAGAGGCAAGCTCGAAGTTGTGTGTATAATCACCTCTATTCCTTACGAGTTCTGCCATGTTCCTCTAGATCTCCTGTAAAACAAACATTTGGTTAATTATTTATCAATATCTTGTGCGTGTATAAACATCTATAATGTCAAATAATTCTAGACACACATATATTCACCTCGAAAAATACTCCAAAACAGTGCTCAGAAATTGGCCATCCAGATTCAAGATTTACAACTAGTGTTGAGGCGGGCTTTGCATTGCATTGCATTGAGAAGCAAGAACAAAGAGTGTGAGCAAAAGAGCATAAGCTTTGAAAGATGGCATCTTTACGTCACATTCAGGTTTGTGTTTATTTTCATTTGTGCTAACAAGTATTTATAACCAAAGCTGATTAGGATTAAAATATATTTGCCATAGTTTCTTTTTTTCGGCAAATTGATAGATTTATTATGGCTGATATAAAGACCTTATCCTATTTCTCTATTTCTTTTCATTTATCATAAGAGATGTAACTTTCTGTATCTCCTCATTTCTCTATTTCTTTTTTCTGGTTTTTGGCAAATCCAAAAATATCTCTCTGTGTATTATTTACGAAGAATGACAATAACTATGTAATTTTTTTCAAAATAACGTACACATTTTCTTTTGGCCAACCTAACATACAAATCTTAGAGATTATCAGTATTTTTTGACCTGTAATTATCCCCACATTTACTTAGCGTATTTAGTAACCAGAAAAGGAAGAATTCTTTGTTTACGTTGTGTTCGATAAAAAAATTTTAGAGTGGATATATATATATATATATACAAGTAATTTCGGCAAAGAAAATTTCAATGGAATGAAGGTTTATCAAAACTTACTTTTGTGAAAATAAAATCATATGAATAATTGGAAATATTGAAAATTATAAAACAATAAAATCATATATAATCACTCCGTTCAAAAATGTAAAACATTTTAACTGAATCTCACCCCTAAATAAAGTAGTTACCTACTTTCCGACTAACCCTATCTTTTTATATTTACTCTTATTAAACACCCTACAATCAATATAAAATCACTATCAATAGGGGTACTTTTGAAAAAAATGCAATGACTATATATACTTCAAAAGACTAAAAATAATTTATATTTTAAATATTCACCTCCTCAAAAAATACCTTACATTTTTTAACAGAAAGAGTGTATATATATATATATATATATCTCTGACATTCAAGTCAACAATTAAATGTAAATATTCTGAAAATTTAATTTCATGACATCTGATTTTGGGTAAATGAATCAAATATTAAAAGCACATTAAAGTTTTATTACATATGAATATTAAAACAAAATATTTCTTTTGGGTGCAAGGCAAAACGCAATCATGACATTGTTGCGACAAATCATCTGTGCAATTTTTTTGAAAAATAAAAACTAATTTTAGACGAACACTGCTTGATATAAAAGAGGTGATGTTTTTACGATGCTTCCTCATTCATGATTTTTTTTAACATTGGTTTTGTTTTAATCAAGATATTACTCATGAATCAATTTTCTAAGTTTATTGTTTTCACATTTTTAATTAATAAAATCGTATTAACTTACTTATAAACTCAACTAAACATATAAACTAAGTTAAACTTACTAGACTAATTAAGTTTTTGTTGAGTTGAGCAAGCCAAATATATACTATATAGAATTTGGTTCAAAAAAAAATAAAAATACAAAAAATTTATGTTAATAAAAACGAAAAACAAGAAATACCAAAATAAATTGCCCTATTTTAAATTTCTATATTGAGTACAGTAATCTATTAATATAGATAAATTTAATTTTAATAATTTATATTCAAAATATATTTAAATCAAATTATAATCATATTTTATATTTTAATTATTTAATTATATAATTTTAATAGTTATTTAATTTAATTTTATATTTCAGTCATGAGTTTACTTGTATAGAAATGATATCTAAAACATTGAATATTTAATTATTCATGTAAGAAATAAGCATCACCGATATATGGTTTTTAAAAAATTTGGTATAATTGTTCAAATGATTGATTTGAAAAAGGTAATAATTTAATGGCTTTAATTTATATTATAGATAGTATCTCATAAGCATTAAAGTAATAAATACTAATTTCTAACAATTTGACTTCATAGATATGCAAACATATCAAGTTTAGACACCACTTCAATTTCTTTTTTACTTGGAACCTTGTCAAACTTTATATTGGGCAACAAAAAATAATTGTATTTTGGCACGGATCTAAGTAATTAAACTATATATCTTTATCTCACTTTTTAGTATCTGTGAGATAAGTATTGCTGTATTGGTGACTTATATTTGACAGCTTCTGTATCTATGATTGTACGCTCGTAGGTCAGTAGCCTTGTTGCTCTCCAAAGATACTCTTAAATTTTCACATATTATTGCCTTCTTTTTATAGAGCAACACGGTGTCCGATCATATTATTGACTAATCTATATTTAAGTATTGTCAAGTCTTGATCAACCACTTATTTATCATGTTGATCAAAACTGTAACACAGTCAGATGTGGTCAGCCAACATGTGCTATCTACTGGGCAATGGAATATCATTAATTGGATTAATGTCATACCATCATGGGTGACTAAGAAGATAAAGAGGTCAAAACCATCAAGTGACTTCGAGGCTGATCAACTAAGTTGGAGATCTACTACTGATGGTTCTTTCATTGTCAAATCAGCGTATGATTTTCTCCAAACTCTTAATCATGGGTCTCCAGAACCTTTATAGAAGAAGATATGAAAATGGCCTGTTTCTGAAAGAATCAAGTTTTTCTTCCGCCAACTTACTCATGAGAGATTACTTACAAATTTACTCAAGGCTTTACATGGCCTAACCACAAACAATAAGTGTCCATTTGTCCATTTGAGTGCCATAGAAAGGAATTTATCATATACATCCTTCGAGACTGTGAGATTTCTAAAAGAGTGTGGAAAAGAATTATTAATCCTAATGATTTTACTGTTTTTTTCTCTATTGATTTGCAAGATTGGCTCAAATGGAATATTACTCACAACCCAGGAAATAGCAAATTTGGAAGTTGGCCTTAGATTAAGGTTTTTTGTAATATGTGCTAGCTCTTATAGAAGGCTCAATGTAAAAGACTCTTTGAAGGAACCCAATTCAAGTCTAATGAGATTATACATCAACAAGTTTAAACATGCAATATTCCAAGGTTTTTCAGATGACACAGATAGATGGACCCCTCCACCTAAAGGCTATGTTTGTTCTGATATGGATGCTTCCATTAACCAACAAGGACATGCCACCTGTGGAGGAGTATTCTGAAACAAACAGGGACATTGGATTATGGGCTTCAAACGTGAATTAGGAAGAGCAACCATCTCAGTTGCTGAACTTCTCGCTATAATAACAGGATTGGAGATTAGTCACCAACAAAAATTTTAGAAAATTAAACTGTTCTTTGATTCATTGGAAGCTATCAACATGCTTTTTAGAGATTGTCGTTCTAATTCTTCATTTAATAAAGTAACGGCAATTCGTGATCTTATTTATAGCAATTGAGACCTTGTCATAAAACAAACGTCCAGAGAGAATTTGAATTGTGCTTATTGCTTTGCCAAGACCACTTACACTGCTGGAGCGAACACTGTTTTACTTTGGAACTGTCCCTTAGATTGCTTAGACATCTTATTATCGGATAAGAGGAATGCTTAGTTTCTTTTTGCTTCTATAATTTAAGCTTTGGCTTGCCTTTATAATTCAAAAAAAGTATTGTCAAGTCTCAAATGAAATTTAATTAAGCCTCCTTAAGAATATCAACTTTTAGATTGGACTAAGTGAAAGTTTACATAACCATTCAAAAGGATAATAAAACTTAGTTATATAAATTTTGAGTTATAAAAATTATGTAATTAATTTTAAAATTGATAAAAACATGAATTTCTTATTTTCATTTTTTAAAGGGAAAGATTCAAGCATTTTAACCTTAAATTTAACATACTTAGTTAATCAAATTATAAAGGCTTTGATTGAGATATAATAAATTATGAGGATTTAATTAAAATAAAAAAATTATAAATTCATGCAAAATAATTTTTAAAAAATAAAATAGGAGGAGATCTTTGTTGTCTTTTAAATTTATGATGATTGTCGTTTTCTTTTTTGTGCCAAATGAATTTATAATAATTTTTAAAATGGGCTGAAGGAACGAAATCCGAGAACATTTAAAGCTCTTTGGATTCCTAAAATAAGGAAAGCCCTGAGAGAAATGGAATGACTTAGCGAAATATTTAAAATGGGCTGAAGATACCAAATCCAAACAAATTTAAAGCTCTTCGGGTTCCTAAACTAAGAAAAGCCCTAAAGAGACCAAGCAGTGTGCCCCACTCCACCAACATGGCATGCCAAGTCCAAATTCATCCCAATCAACCGCCAAATGGCATGCCACATGAGCAGCATGTCACAGTCATCATCCCAGCCAACAACCACATGGCAAGACAGGTCAACACAAAGTCCAGTCATCATCCAGTCACATGCACCACATGGCCAATCAAATAAGCTTTTAGTCCAGTCACCATCCTAGTCACTGACCACATTGCTGACCATGCCAACACCACTAAGTGCCTATTCCCAATCATTATCCCATCATCGCCACATGGCATGCCTGGTCAGCACCATGTAAGCACTTAGTCCCATTCATCAACACAATCACAGGCCACATGGCACACTGTGTTAGCACCATCATAGCACCAAGTCTTGATCATCATCACATTCACATGCCACATGGCTAGCCAAGTAAACTTTTGATCCCAATCATTGACCCAGTAACTTGCCACATGGCTAATCATGTCATCATCATATAAGTGCTTAGTCCTAATCATAGTTGTCAAAACTTATAAGGTTAACTCACTTGAAAAACATGCACGTATTGTTAGAAAAATTTAAGAATATAAATGTCAAGATATAAACACTTTTAGATTAACTAACATTTTTTGATAAAAAGTGAATTAGTTAGGTATATATTGTGGTTCAAAAGGAGTATATATTAAAGTATCTTTAGTTAAATTATTTGTTATATATATAAATTTATTATATTTCAATTATATGATTAGAAATTTTAGGGGAAAAAATTTTTTTGCTACTCTCTCCCAGAGGAAAGCTCCCTCGCCCACACACCACACCAATTCGAACTCGTCACCTCCCTCATTTGAGGGAGACTTGGGTACCGCCAGGCCGTTGGAGTTAGGAGAATGAGGGTGTTTAATTCTTATTATTTTATTGAGTAACTCAGTAACTTAGTTCCTTCTCCTTTTCTTATTTATCTCCATCCATTCCTACTTCTCAGAAAAAAAGTGAGTCTCTTTTAGATGATCCTACGTGGCACTGACCGTACTTCATCCGTTAAAAATAGCTAATTTTTTTTTAAATATGTAAATTAAATAAAACTTGCTACCCAGAAAGAATAATCAAATTCGAGCCCTCCTTCCAAACGCAAAGTAAGGTTCATTTGAAGAAAGCAAAGTAGGAGAGAATATGGAGGCAAGTCTGGACAGAAGAAGAAGACGCGTTGTAGGGTTTATTTCAAGATGGAGGAAGAGGAATAAGATGAATATTTGTTAGCCATTAATGCCGCCATTTTTTTATTCTTTTATTTTGTATTTAAATTTTTGTCCATAAAAGATATGAAGATGTGCCCAAAATCCAAATGTCTCGTTCATCAACAAGTATTACATAATCTTTATTGTCTAGCTAGACTTTGCTCTGTTGTGGGTTCATTTGATGGAAAAAAAATCAGAACTTTGAACCTGTCTCTTCTTTGCAGCAACTAAATAAAGGAAGAATGTCAAGTTCTCGTCTTCATCAGTAAATAAGTAACGAAGGAAAAAGAATCAACTCAATGAAGGAAAATATCCAAGTTCTTGTCTTAGTCAGTAAATTAGTTTGCAGCAATGCTATGTAGTGCATTAAAAACAGAGAAAAACATTAAAGACACTCTTCAAGTTTGCAATTGAACTAATAGGTACGGTTAGTAATATCAAAAACCTTATTATAAAATATTGAACGATCACTTTTAATCTTATAGTTAGATAGGTGAATAACTGCATTGATTGGCTTGCTCAGCGTGTTACTAACAACTTCTTTAACGAAATCACTTTTAATGTTCCACTGCCCACTTGCAGATTCTTTATGAATTTTGATATGAAATGATTTATTTTTTTAATAGTTTTTCAAAGCATTCTATTAAAAAAAAAAACAATGGGCAAGAGTTCATAGTGTGATGAGTAACTATATTTTGTATATAGGATTATTATGAACTTTGTATAACTTAAAGCTTGTTCACTTTCTTCTCTTGTGATTAATGGTAAACATAAGTTAATTCAATTGCTTGGTTCATGTTTCTACTTCATTAGCTATAAATTGAAAAAGTGATAGTGGACTAAGCCTTGAGTTTGTGCTACTACTTCACTTTCAACAACAATTGTGAACATAACCACAATATAAAATTTTTCTTTAGACATTAGTTATGGTCAAAATTATTGTTGAAAGTGATATTTTGTTTATTGTAATTTTGTTTTGGAATCGCTGTAGAAAGTGTTATATTTTTTAATTATTTAAATGTTTTGTCATCTTCTTACATCGGTTTTAGAATCATTGCAGAAAATCATTAACTTTTAACATTCTCTCTAATAATATTGGTTTTTTAACCATTGTAAAAATGTTTTTTTTTTCACTACTATTAAAGGCCATTTTTATGATAGTGCTTGAACCATAGTAGGACAAGGTTAATGGTTTTGCCCAAGAGATAAAATATACTCATTATCCTAACAAAGCTAGTTTAGGGATTGTGCTATCAAGTGGAATGCTAGTTAAAAATATGCCTATAAGAGATTTGGAAAAGCAACCGAAAATTCACATCATAGGACCTTTCAAGAATATTACCAAACATGTTAAACTTTCTTGAGAAACATGAACGTGACATTAGATTTTATTGGAGAACGAATTATATATAATAACTCGGAGCATATATGATATATAGGTGATGATATAGATTCATAATTCATATAATTTAATTGTGGCGAGCATGATGACGTGGATGAGTTGGAGAAGGAGGAATAAGCTCGGAACAACAAACACACCAGCCACCCCAACATCTGGCGAACAAATTTGGACATTTTTTCTGTTCCTCTACACATGCTTCCTCACACTCTGGATCCCCAAAGCATGTTATTTCCTTTCTCTGCCTTTTTGCCACTCCAATTCCTACACAACACGTTGTCATGATATCATCCACATGAAAATTTTGAGGAATTATAGATATTTTTTTTATTCAAATATATGGGAATTATGTATTATCGTTGATTCAGTCAAATTTAAATATTGTGGGCTTAATTACAGAGAGTACAGGACAGATGGAGAGAGGGATTTGAATACTCACTTTATAAGTATCTCATGTGATACGTATGATAAAAACAATCAATTTAATCAAATGATTGTAAAAAAATTTTGTCACATGATATTTAAAAAGCACTGATAGAAGGGACAACACAATATACATGAGAAGTGTTCTGATTTAATGGTTGTTTTAAATTTTTAAAAAAATGTCTTGATAAAATTTAAAAATCCAATAGAGGGAGAGAGAGATGAATTACCATATACAATGAGAAACAAAACCACTAAGCATGTCAAGTTGGGTGAAACTTTTGCGATTTCTTTTATTCTTTTTTATGCTATCAACTTGCTTTTGCTATATGTTGGAAGGAGAATGCCCTCCTCTCTCTCTCTCTCTCTCTATATATATATATGGGGGAATGTAAATGAATTACATGGAAATAAAATCTAATACGTTCGATATTTAATTATTATGGTAAGAAATAATATGGCTTTAAAATGTTTGAATATTATTCAGGGCATGTCCAGACTAAAATAGTTTTATCTATTCAAATCAAAACAAATGGATGTTAATGTGTTAATAATATTAATAATAAGAGTTTGTTATAGAATAAATAATATATAAAGGATTCATATATCTTGATTTAATATAAAACAAGCATCTTAAATATATATATATAGTTAAGTATATAAATTTTTTCTTATTATTTTATCAATGAATAATTTAAAAAAATTAATTACATAGATTTTATTTTGAATAGTATCTGAAAAATTCAATATTCATCAGCTCGGTTATCATTTTCAGAAATAATAATTTTTAGCAACGCATTTGCATATATATGGAAACACATAAAACTAGTCAAGGCACTACTTTTAAAACAAAAAAAAAAGTATTTTGTATTACATTGCTTGGCAAATGACAAGATCATTGCAAAAATTCAAAAAAAAAAAAAGTGGAAGAATTTAAGTCCAACTGCAATTTACAAGTTATCTAAAAGAAAAATTCTTATATAAATCCAGTGCATCATGTTATCCATTCTCTATATCAAATAAAATTATTCTAATTCAATCCAAAAAATCTTATGTATCATTATTTTAATGACTTTATTTTTAGATTAGAACACATGTTTACTTTTTTATTTTTTTTTCTCTTTTTACTATCATTAATGGCATAATCAATATGAAGGGCATGTTTTTAATTGATAGAGCATTGATAACGTGGTGCATGGAAGCATATCCCTTAGAATCCTTCCCCTCGGCGTTCATCCATGGTGTCCTTTTTTTTTGTTTTTCCTTTCCTGTTTTTTAATTGGGACCATTATTACTAATGGTGACTTGATGCGTATCTTGAAAATGCTTTTGTCACATTTATTTAACAGGACTGCATGTTCCAGTATTTGAACTCGAGACCACATGAGAGTTGATTTAATTCTCTAGATCAATTTAACCAAAATAAATGAATAATTTAAACTGTTAAAATTTAACTTGCACAATCTCTAACTGCAATAAAATAAACAAACAAATAATTTATTTATAAAAAAATTAATAATGGTGTACAACTATGAAATGTGAAAATCAAATTTTAATAATTTAAATTTATTTATTTTAATATGATAATTTTTTTTAGAAAATAATTAAAATTTTTAATAAAAAAATTAAATTTGAACTATTCATTTTACTATTTAAGAGTATGAGTGAGATGAGGAGAAGATAAGGAGAGAGTGGATTATGAGAGAACTTGGACCCGTGGAGCATTGGGTCTGTATAAGAATTTCTCCATTTGGAAATTTGGGCCAAGGGCTTCAATAAATTGATTGAGGGATGACATTAAAAGACCAAAAGATTGAAGTAAATTTAAATATGAAAAGATTTGAAAATTCAAAATAAGGATCAAAGATTTTTAGTGAGTTTGTATAAAAATTTGCTACTCTCATTCCATATTTTTTTACTCTCAAAATAAGAATTTAAATGTAAAATTTGCTCATATATAAAAGAAAAACCTGTCAAATACATCATTGTCATTTCCGATAATTTACTATTCTTATACCCTTATTTGCAATGCTAAAAACAAAAATTTGCAAGTAAGATTCGTTAATTTGCAAAGAAAATTATTTCTAAGTAATGATATCTTTGACAAGTTTTAAATTTACAAATTAGTAAATCTCACTTGTAAATTTTTTTTAATACTTGAAAATCATGAAATGAGAGTATCAAACTTTTAAACCATAAAGTCACTATATATATGTGTGTTTGTGTGTGGGCAATGTAAATGAATTGCATGGAAATAAAATCTAATACATTCAATATTTAATTATTATGGTAAGCAATAAAAATTACAGATATGGATTTAAAATGTTTGGATATTATTCTTCAATGATTAATTTCAAAGCATTAATTAAATGAATTTTTATTTTGATTAGTATATGATAAATTAAATACTCATCATCATTTATCATTTTAAGAAATACTAAATTTTAGCAATTCAACTGCATTTGCATGGAAACACATAAAATCAGTTAAGGCACTACTTTTTTAAAAAAAAAAAAGTATTTTGCATTGCAGTGCTTGACTAGATCATTACAAAAAATAAAAAAATAATAATAATATTTGGAAGAACTCAAGTCCATCTACAATTTATAAGTTATTTGGAAATTTAGACCATAGCTTTTACATAAATGGATTAGGGATTACACTAAAAAAAAAAAAACAAAAGATTAAAGTAAACTTAAATACAGACAAAAACATTCGAAAGCTCAAAATAGGGACCAAAGACTTTTGAAAAAATAACAGTTAGATCCCAAAACACTAAATTAATGCCAGTTAAATTTTGACAACTTTTTTAAAAAATAAGTTAAAAATATTAATTTAAATTATTACAAATCTAGGGGTTTTAATTACAAATGAGTATTTAAATATTAAATATAATTTTTAGATTGTAATAGAAATTTTTATCCATATCTGTTTGAATTGATATTTATAATTTACTTTATAAAAATTTTTATCTAAGACCTAACTAACAGTAACTGTCATTAATTTATTTCTTTAAAACTTAACTGTCATTCTTTCAAAATTTTTTAGTGAGCTAGTCTAAAAATTTGCTACTCTTGTTTTATGATTTGCAACCATCAAAACAAGAATTTACATTGTGCTAATAAGAGATATGAATAAGAGTTCAGTCAGTGAGAGTTTATTGGGCAGTCTCACGATGGTAACATTATATTGATAAGCATCTAAGTATTAAAATCATATATCATCATCTTTTTCTTTGTTTCGGTAACACTGGTTAACTCGATACATGTCATATGTGTACTGCATAGAATCTTGCTATATTAATAAATTATACTATTGTGGCTTATATGTGTTATTAGAATCTTTATAATTTAAACAAAATTTTTTTAGAAAAATAAACACCTAACATTACAAAGTACAAACAGAGCAGGGAAGCATGGCTACTAACTTTCCAAATAAAAATTGGGTTAATGGTCTAAAATGTCCCTCAACTAAGTAGAAAATGTCAAAATCACTCCTAAAATCAAGAAAGGATCATTTATATCCCTTAACCATTAAGATTTTTTATTCTATTATCCTGCCATTTATTTTGTCAAATTTCATCGTTAGTAGAGCTTATATTTAAATTTTTTTAATATTTTTAATGGGTCTCACTATTTTTCTGTAAGGTTAAGTGTTTAAAATGCTCTTCAATTAAGCAAAAAGGGTTAAGATCACCCTTAAAGTTAAGAAAGAGTCATTTATATCCTTCAATTGTTAAAATTTTTTATTTCATTGCCCTGCCGTCTATTTTGTCAAATTTTACCTTTAGTAAAACCCACATTTAATTTTTTAAAAATATTTTTAGTGGGTCTCATTGTTTTTTTTATATTTTTACTAGGTTTCTTCAAGGTTCAGGTTACACCTTTAAGTGAATCTCTGTTCAAGTTTGTAAAAATTTAAATTTCACTCCACGATTCTCCAATGGCTGCAAGTAAGATTTTTCTACCTTAATTCCTAAAGTTATCCTCAAATTTGCTATTATTAAATGATGCCAAAACTCCACCAACCATTGCAAAAACGTGCTTCTAGTGTGCTCTTTAGCCTAACCAATCACGACGATAACAAGATTGCAATTGATGTATAAGCCATCACTACTCCACCTGCTTTAATCTAAGAATGAACGAAAGAGAGAGAGAGATAAGGGGGGAGAGAGAGAGGACAGAGGGAGAATATGAAGAGAAGGAGAAGAGAGAGGGATTTTTTTTAAATTATAACAAATATTAAAAAAATGACAACAAAGTGATAAAATTAAAAATCTTAATAGTTAAGGAATATAAATGGCTCTTTCTTAACTTTAGAGATGACATTGGCCCTTTTAGCTTAGTCAATGAGCATTTTTAACCCTTAGCCTCAAAAAATATAATAAAAATATTAAGTAGATCCCATTATTATATTTTATTATTAAAAAATATTTAAAAAATTTATGTGGATCCCACTAATGGAGAATTAACACTAGAGGCACGAGGAAAGCAAAATTTTGAGATTAAAAAATAAAATTGACCCTAAGTTGAGTTTAGGATTATTTATATATAACTTAGGGATAAAATTAACCCTTAACCCATAAAAATTTACATTAGTAGTAGCTGCTTAATGAAATAATAATAATTGTAATTGGTAGAGAATCAAAATACACCAATAAATATATATATATATATATATAATAACATAAAATTTAACAAAAACCGGACTATTAATGAGTCATAATAGATCGATAGCATGACTCGTTGTTCTTGGAACACTGTGTAATGTAATGGGACTTAGGCGTGATTAATTTACACGTTATGCGGCTACGAAGACGACGGCTTCTCGCAGCAGACACACCATCCACCGTAACACCTGTGAACTAAATCAGGGCAATTCCTATAAACACATACTTGTGCGCATTGCCCATCGTCCACACATTTGTTCAACTCATACAATCCTTGTGCTCCCACTTTTGGTGCCATTCCTATCATTCATACACCAATACACACATCCATCAATTTCAATTCTTAATCCCCCACACACAAAAATCAATTTCGTCCTTAAACTATAAATTATTTAAAAATGTCTAAAATCTTAAACTTATTTTTTGTATAATGTTTTTCTTCAATTTTTAAAAATAGTGTAATGTCCTCTGTATTATTAACAAAGGTTAACTCTGACTGTTAGTTGACTAAATAATTATAAAAAAAGATTTCAAATTACATAATAAGGACAAAAACAATTATAGAAAGGGACCCAAAAAATTTATTGGTTCTTTTTTGTAACTTTTTGGATATGATTTTTATAATTTGTTAGTCAACTAACGGTTAAAGTTAACATTTTTAATAGTATGGGTTATGTTGTACAATTTTTAAAAGTTGAAGAAACATGTTGCACCAAAAATGAGTTTAGAATCAGACACTCCTAAATTTATAATTTAATGGTGAATTTTCCCTTTAACCTATTAATTAATGTAAATAATATAATTGGGAAGAAATAGAGAGAGTTAATATATAAACTTGGAAAGATAATCCTTACAATTAATATATTAACACAAAATGTGATTAGATATATGAATAATCATGATAATATTGTGCCTGTTCGATTTGGCGCTAGAAGCCTGAAAACTTTGGTTTTGAAGCCACGTTTTGCTGAGAGTGGTTACCAAATCACATAATTTTTTTTTTTATTTTCAAATCACGTTTAAGTCTAAAACCATGGTTTTAAAGACCATGCTTTAGGCCAACCTTGGTTTCGATGCGACATAATTTTTGTTTGAAATCATGTTTGTAAATCAATCAATTTTAACCAAACCACAATTTTTGCCAACAGAAAAAAACAAAATCACCTAACTTTTATTTAGAATGTAGTTTTTATAAGTGGTCACAAATCCTTTTCATTAACTAACACAACAATCTGGTTAATTTGAAATGAACACTCTAATAATCCTTCCTAATCAGACACATCACGTTATGAGAGAGCTCATATGCATAACTGAACTGTCATGATCGATCATGTCTTTGGAGGAGTGAACACTACACTGATTAGTTAGCTCACCAAGTTAATCAAGACAAGTGTGATACTATGCTATCTACAATTTATTCATGAACAATTTCATCGTGACCTTTGTATTCAGAAAAAAAAAAAATAATAATAAGACTAGCACTTGTAAGTACAATTCAAACATTAAAAAAAAACTCAAACTAAATACGGTAAAATAACTTGCGTTTCATAGATGAAATCGAATTGTCTTTAATTATAACAATATATAATTTGTAATATAATTAACTACATCATGCGGTTAATTTCCCTTCACCTTCAGAATTCATGATAGCTGGCAAGACAATTTAGTGATGAAATGTAATGAGAAAGAAGAGAAAGATGAGTTACCAGATGCTACAAGAAATAAAATCACTAAACAAGCCAATTTGATTGAAGCTTTGGCCATTTCTTTCAGAATTTATGATCTCAATTTACAACAGACATGTGTTTTTTTCCCCTATCAGTATAAATATGTTGGAACAAGAAATAATTAATATGTAGATATACCTATATATATACACACTTTAATACATCCTTCATTTTCTCCTCGTCCTTCGCTCTGCATCTCAATATTTTTAGATTGAGAATTAATCGGCATGTGTTTCTCTTAGTTTACTCAAAGAAATATCATATCCATGCAATTTTTTTTCTTTTATTTGAATTTTTCATAATGGTTGTTTCAATCCAAGAAGGGGCTGATTTACGTTAAAAGGAATGGGGGCAGCTGCCCCCACTAACATTATTAGCACCTCTTAATTATAGGGTGCATGGGGAAAATTATCACTTGCTCCCTTCAAAAATTGCCACCTGCCCCCTGAAGTATTGCTCAAGCATTTAATTTTTTTTAATTCAATCTTTACTCCTAAACATTTTCTTAGTCATTCAATCAATGAAATTAATGTCATCTGCATTGTTAACTTTTAGGTGGTAGATTGGTTTCATATTTAAGAAATTATCTTGTTCATATTATTTATATAAATATAGAAGATTAGGCTAAAATCTATAAAATTTTTCTAAATTTTAATATAGTTGCATATAACTCTTCGCTCCTTTAAACTTTTAAAATTAACCTTTTTAATTTTTTTCCAAGCCCCATACTATTAATAAATTTATTATCTTATTAACAAAATTTGCCACATCAAATTAATGAAATATACATATGGCACCTAACATTGAAAAAATATTTAATTATTTTTAATGCAATTGGAGAAAGAATCATATCAATAAAAAATTATCCTTTCTTTGAAATGAGACAGGTATGCACCCATAATAATAGAAAAATATAGATAAAATTTTTATAAAGTTATTATTAACTTATATAGGATGTCACATAACATGCTCTATATCTTTTCTTAATATGAATGACAACTTTTATTGGTAAAATAGTTAAAAAAATTTAGTAGGAAGCCTGTGATTAAAAAATAAAAGGTTATGGTAGTTAATTTTTAAATTTTTAAAGGTGAGGGAAGTTTTATTGTCTCAAAATTTAAAAAAAATTTATATATTTTAACCAAATAAAATTATAATAAAATATTTTTTAACTTCTCAAATAAAATATTAATTTTTATTTTGTAAACAATAATAATGTCAGGTTCTTTAAGTGTTTGTATTGAAAATATTTATTCTAAAAGAGTATGATTATTTTCATTAAAAAAGAGTATTAGCATATGATATTAATATTTACTACTTATTCTATCATTTTCAACAAAAAATTTGTTTATATTAAGATAATTTTATTTTTTAAGTTATTATAATTTTATAGTTTTTTATTGTTTCTTATGTATTTAATTTTAATGAATTTAATTTTATTATTTAAATAAATATTTATAATTATATTTTTAAAAAATATTAATATTTATTTATATATGTTTTTCCCCCAGCAACAAAATTTCCTGCATCTATCACCGAATCCAAGTCATTTCAATTTCATTCATGGCACTTCTACTTCAAATCACTTGTATACATAAAGAATTTGAAGAAAAATCGAGAGAATTTTGTAATTGTTTGGTTAAAAAAAATGAAGGGCAACATTTTTCACTCCGGTGGTGAAGTTTAAACTAAATAAATGGTAGTGAAGAGAAATTTAATAATTTTTTTTTTCCTTTCTCCTTTTCTCTCTCCTTTTAAAGTGAGAAAATTCACATATTCTCTCTCCTTTATAATGTAAGCAACTCTTATTTATATCATTATTCTCATAAAAATATATTATAATTTTTTCTTTTTATCAATATGCCAACTTCTAATAATAAATTAAGTTAAAAAAAGATTAAGAATAATGATAAAAAATACAAGAAATCAAGTTAATAAGTACAATGAATAAGATAAAAAAATAATTTCTTCAAACACTAAGTTTATTATAATTTAATTTAAAATTAGTTAAAAAAATACTTATATTTTAATTGGAAAAAAGTATGTCATTAAATATCTCTCATTCTCTCATTTTTATTAAAAAAAATTTTTTTTCTTCCTTTAAAGCAAACCCTGTGTAAGCATGAGTGGTGTTCAGTGAAAAGGAGGGAAAATTGTATTGGGAATTGTGGTAAGGAATCTTCCACCATCTGATAAATCTGAATTGAAAAAGGTGTATCACGAAAATAGATTCATGTCTTAAATTTTTGGATCAAGAGAATGTCAAATTCAAATTCGCATGTCCACTTCCTTCCAAAATCTAGTAAATCTTTCAAGGTTTTAATACTACTGCCTCAAAATCCTACGGATGAACCTTAAATTCCAAAAAGTAAAATTCTCTAGCAACATGTTGGAAATTTTTTCTTCCTGTTTTTAATATAAGATAATTTTTTTACAAAAATTCTTAAAATAAGGAAAATTAAATTTAGAGTAGTAATTAATTTTTTGTTTTACTATTTTCCATTTTATGTTTATTTTCTTTGGATTTTCATATTTAATTTATTATAGTTATTAATTATAAGAAATGACAAATTGAAAAGTTACATTTCTATATATTTTTAAAACTATAACTATCATTTCTTAATAAGTGTGAAATTAGTTAAATTTATCTTGTATTAATAACAGGAGAGAATAAACAGTTACACCTGCAATTGATTTTTAAAATATTTAAAAAAAAAGGCAAAAAAAGAGTAAAATAAGATATTCATCCTCATATTGGACAACTTAAACTAATATTCATAGAATTTATTCAAAATTATATATATTATTTTGATGGCTTATTTCAGTCATATATAGAAAAGGCATACAAATTAATGATATTAGGGACAGATGAATTATTAATTAATTAATAGTATTAAATGTGAAGATGAGCATCTGAATGGGGAGGAGGAAAACGATGTAAACAGCATCTGCAGAAGCCGCCCCAGCACTTGTTGATCAAACCAGGACATGTTGGGTATTTTGAACATTCTTTGTCACAATCTGAGCCTGTCACACATGGTAGTACGACCCCACCGAGTCCTTGTGTCACTCCTGCACACGCCATCCAAGCATATTCCACAGTCAATTAGGATGAGTCCCATGTATTCAGGTGTGTTAAAATATTGACTTAATAATAATTAAATTTTTATAATTTTTAAAAATAAATTATGTCATGTTTGCATGAATTTTATTTAGATTTGAACCAAATCTTTCATTTAAATGAAAAAAGTATATGGATTTAGATGATTCAAATTAGTTTATATTTCTTTTATTTCATTGCACAAAATCTTGTGAACTTTGAGTATGACCTCCTCTTGAAGTATTCATAAGGCCGCTGTTGGTAATAATTGTAAATAAAGTAATTTGGATTAAATTTGAATAAGCCTGAAAAATTTGGATCACACTTAATGAAATATCACAATTTTAATATCCAGGTGAGGCCTAAATAACACTTTAATTTTTAAATGTATATATATAATATTTTTTATAATAATAAAATAATTAATTTTAAATTTTAAATTGAATTTTTTAAAAAAATATATTAATTTTTTTTAAAAATTGACAATTTAGTTATTCGAGCTGATGCAAATAAGCCTGAAACTCGAGGGCTCGATTGCACGAATACGATATATTAATACTTAAATTTTTTAAAATATAAAATATGGTACGTTTTCAATATGTGTATATATATTTATAAAAATATAATTTTAATTTAAAAATATTCAAATTATCATACATATATAGTCCTTTATAATAATGCCAAGTAAAATATAATCATTAATTATATTTTTATTTTATCTATACCTAATTGAATTGCCTATCACCTAGTCCCTACTAATAGATATAGTATTAATATATCCTCCTTCTCGACCATCATAAGATTATATATCCATATTTTTTATAATTAAAAAATATATTTATTCTTTTATTACATTCAAAACTTATTTTTTAAGAAAAATATAATCTTCGATTTTAAAAGCAAATCAAAAAATGATATCAATAATAAAAGTTTAATATTGCAAGTATCGATTAGCAATATAGAAGTATTAGATACGTATCAAAATTAAAATTTTTTAAAATTAAAAAATATTATTTCAATACTTTATAGATATATATCGAAAAAAGTATCGATGAGTATCAATATCAGATATGATATCAATACGAATACGTGAGGCAATGTAAAATATTGATACTTCATAAGGGTGATCATGCCAAACTTAGATATATGGACTTTTTTTTTTTTTCACAAGTTCAAGCTTATTCCAAGCCTACCTGAATTAATCACACCTCGAATAAGTCTACCTCACCCAAATTATCCACTCTAAATAATGGTTTCACATAATGAGGATTTATAATAATGAGGGTTTATAGTAGTCTAGGTTGGTGGTGGTAATGCCCTAAGATTTTTTAAGATGCCAAGGGATTGAAAAAAAGAAAAAGAAATATAATCATGTTCAAAGCAAAGTTAGGCATTAAACATAAATACATTTTTTTAATTAGAATTTAAACATTCATCATATTATATGGGCGAACGTGTATATAAAGAGGGGAAAGAGGGGGTTACCAAATGCAATGAGAAGATGAACCACTAAAAAAACCAAAGCTCAATTTGAGTGAACCTTTTGCCATTTTCCCAAACTATTTTTCCTATCAACACCAGATATGTCTATTTATCTTACTTCTCTATGTTGAAATGAGGCCACCCTGATTTGACTATTTATATGCCCATCTTACATCTGATCCATCATTTACCCATGTTCATTAATTAATAGCAATTATACCATTTCTTGGATGTTATAATGTAACAACGTAAATTAATTGTCAGTGAGACCTTGAACTTGAATACTCATTCAGTTATAAATGTAAGATACATTTATGTAGTGAAAGCTCGTTGATTGCAAAATACTATGTTTAAATGCTAGCAAAGCGATACTCCCTTCGCCTCAAATTATATGATCGCTTTTAAAAAAAATTGTATTAAAATTAAAATACTTGGATAGATTAAAATTTTATTAAATATACCAATTTCAATATTATCATTTCTCTCTATATAATTAATTTTCATCCATTCTCTTTTTAATGTATTAAATGATGGGTATTTTAAAAAGTTTATATTTATATTTTGGAAGGATAAGATTGTTAAGTGTATTCAATGAGGTTTATTAGTATATAAAATTTTATCTAAACATATTTTATAATTTGATACGGAAGGAGTACTTTGGGACCAAACCTGAAATTTAAATTTCAATTAAGTACTATGGTCCTTTACTGGCCATAATTGGATCAAACCACACCAAACTGAACCAACTAGCTGGTTAAAAAAAAAATATATGAAGATTTCCATTCGAGCTAGTAATTAGTTTCGGCTTGGTTCAATATGTTGATTAGATTTTATTATTATTTGTTCATAAATACCATTATTTATTAGGAGTATCCATTACCGTCCACCTAGCACAGAATATGTGTGTGTGTGGATCAAGCTATAACACGTGGCATATAAAGTTCTTTTTCATTCATAGTACCTAAAATTCTAAGCATATCAAGCCCATGAATGTCATCAAAAAGTCACTCCATGGAAATCACACGAGGAGTTAATCGAAAATATAAGAATTACATGCTCATTTATGAAATAAATACATTAAGGTTGGCAAATATATATAATCTAATTAATCCCAATAGAAGGCCGGCAAGATTTCATGGTGCCTACTCACACAAAAATACTTCTAGTACTTTTTCAATCGAACTTTTTCCCTTAACAATGTTAATCATGGAGAATAAGATATAAAGGTTTTAATAACTAAAATTAATATGCAATGATGCATACAATGCAATTAATTATGTGATCACTAAGTGGACATGTAAAAATGATTTCCAAATAATAGTTACTCGAACAATTTCAACCAAGTTATATTTTACATAACATCTTATATCCCTTCAAACGCTTGCTTAAAACTAAAAAAACCCAACTAAATTCGGGTTGATCTAAACTAACAGCCACTTATTTGGTCTAATAAGGGCTTATTATGTGATAAAATACAACTTCAAACAAAATCTCTAACAACACATATTTTTCAAATAAATCCTGACATGTCATGCTTATTTTCAAAAAAAAATCAGACAAAAACAAAACCAAACAATTTTCATGCTTTTAAACAAATTTTAATTACCTTAGAATTTTTGAAACTTAAATCCGCACACAATATGACTCTTGACCAAACCTTAGCAAAGCAATAAATTTTTGTACTTAACCTCACCAAAATCTCCTCCTTCTATCTAATTTTTGACAAAAAATTTTTATGCTAAAAATGTACTATATGTCACAATATATGGCATAGTGTCATAAAATCTCACTTAAACCCAATTGTTTGGAATTAAACTGATCTAAAATCTATTTTGAATCCCATATAATCCTAATACATTATCTTAGACACAATTTACCTATAACTAAGAGCTTAAATAATTAATTAGCATCTATGAACCCCAATCAACATAAATCCTCCCACTACACGTTTCCTCAATTATTATTACTATCTGAAGCATTATGTGACCACTTTATTTAAAAATCATAATTTAAACTTGGTGATGAACATCATGATGACGTGGACGAATAGTAGAAGGAGGAGTATCAGAACAGCAAAAGCACCAACCATCCCAACTACATCTGGCGAACTTGTTGGGACATGTCAACTGTTCTTTTGTACAGTCTCCCTTACAGCATTACTGGGCAAGGCATTTTCCTTTTCTTATCTCTCCTGCCACTCCTTTCCCTACACGTGTCACATTCATCCACATCATCAATTCTTGACCAGTTATATACATTAGAGAGAGAGAGAGAGAGAGAGAGAGAGTGACATGAGTTGCCAGCAGATGCAACGAGAAGCAGAACCAGCAAGCAAGCCACCAGTTTGATTGACTCTTCTCCCATTTCTTCGATATTTTAAATCTTTGGAACCGTCTTGCCTTCAATTATTCATCCACTCTACGCCTTATATATACAATCATGACCCATGTCAATAAATTATAGCAATCAAATTATACAATAATTATCCATTAATATGATTTATAATTTAACTTATTATATTGTAAACAAATAGAGTATCAAATCAATATAATACCCAATAACATTTGCTGTATTAATTATTAAGATATGCGCATTAACAAGTTGTTGAAGTTTTGATGTATCGTGCTTGACTCGATTGATTTAAAATGTATCAAATCAATAATATGATCATACTCTAATAATATCTTCCCATTTCTTCCCAAAATGTTAGACATATTTATTTTTAACTCATTAATTGCTTAGATATGATCAAAAACAAGTTTGTGAACTTTTGGTGATCGTGGATTGACTCAATTGATTTGCAATCACTACTTAACTCATTACTAGTTCAACCCCATCCGCTTATTTTTATCATTTAATGTGTTAGCATAGAGGGATAAATCAGTAAAGACAACCAAACGCCTCTTGACAAGTTTCATATCAATTTGGGATTTTTATTAAGATTTTCAGTTCTGAAACATAGGGAAAATGATTAAGTACATCTTAATTTTTTAGTAAATTTAAAGGTGGGTTTTGAAGCTCGATTATACTCAAAAACAGGCAGCCAGTCAAATTGAACCCTTATTTTTTGCTCTATGTATCTACTGGGTGCTGGAATCTTACTGCTTTTTGTTGGATGTGTGCTGCTTTAGAGGAACTTGATGAGATTTTGCAGAAAGAAGTGTCCATACATTATTTGATGTGAACGTGTTGAAGAATGGTATTAAAAAAAAATGGTTTTGTGTTGCTTCAATGGAGATGATCTATGTTTTGTCTTGCTTTCATTTTTACAAGTGAAGTGACGCTTACTCTGAGTTCCATATTCCACAATTTAGAGTCACTTTCTGCAATTTTATCCAAACTTTTTTTATTTCCTCCTGTTTAGTAGAAGTGGTGCATGTGTGGCTTTGACTCTTATTTTATTAGCCTCTTTCTTTCTAGAAATATAAATTTAGAGCTTGGGACAAAAATTTATATTTTAGCTCAGACAATGTTATTTTATTTTCATTTACCTGTTCATTGAGATCTCCTCCTCCTCCTCCTTTTGGTTTTTAACTGAGATTTGCTTCTTGTTGCCATTCCCATGATCAATTATGATTCCATAAGTTATTGATTTATATAATCTTAGTTTTAATTTTTTTGACCTTCAAATCTTAATTTAAAATTTAAATTACTAGAAAGAGATTCACATGTCCACTTTTTTTTTCTTGGTAATTTTTATTTCAGAAAATTAATCTGTAAGTCCTTTTAATTTTTTTTTCAATTTTAAATCAGGTTCTCATAATTTATTTTATTTTAATCATGTTCTTATAGTTTGAACAATTAATATATTAATCCTTGAAGGTTGAAGTTATTAATAAATTATTAAATTTTTTCAAAACAAAAAACACTTTAAAATTTATTTAAAAATTGATTGAACATCTTTAGCCAAAAAATAAAAAATTGATTTAATATAATGTTTACATTTTCATTAATTATTATATATATATATATATATATATTACTTAAAAAACATAACCAAATTGTATGGGTTCTGAGTTATACAAATTATATAATTAATTCTAAAGTTTTGTAATATTTTAATAAAAATATAAAGTGTATAATTTTATTTTTAAAATAAAAAATTCAAGGATTTGAGTCCTTAGGAACTAACACATTTAATTGATCAAAACATAAGGACTTGATTGAAGCAAATTAGGCTACAAAGATCCAATTCAAAAATTGATAAAAACTAGAAAGACTTGTAAATTAATTTTTTCCTTTTTTGTTTTATCTATATTTCACTCTTTCTTTTTAAACTTCATTTTACAATATTAAAAAGGATACATGTTGATCAACGAATCTTCTCCCGTTCTTCGAAACTTTAAAACGCACTTGTATATATGTATAAAAAAAAACGCACTTATATATGTGTGTATTATTTTAAGATACTCCCTCTCTTTAAAAAAAATAAATATTTTAAAAAGTTAATATTTAAAAATAGAAGATATTTTTAATTTTTAAGATATAATCAATGTTTTTTTTAAGTACCTGTATTGAATAAATCATTTTATTTATTATAAAATAAAATATTATATAAATAAAAATAAATGTAAAAAGAGATAATTATGTTAAAAATAAGTAACTATTTTATTAAAATAATATTAAATTAAAAATATTTTATATTTTAAATGATGTGATTAATTCTTATTAAATTTAAGTTTAGAATTTTGGGGCACCATTTCAGGAGAAAAAATAAAGAACAAGTACAATAATCCAATAATATACATAATCCCGATACAATAATTATTCAATAATTTATTAATAAAAAAGGGGTCAGTAACTCAGTATACAAAATTGTGTATCGCTACTTTCTATGGAAAGAAAAACAATAAATAAGAAAGTCGTCATCGTCACCTGGCGTGAGCAGCAGCCAGCGGAACCAATTCTGACAGAGGCGTAGCAACCGGCGTCGGCACCGGCGACGGAGCTGGAGAGTTCCGACACAGAGGACACGTGGCGCTCAGACGGAGCCACTCGTCCAAGCATTCCACGTGGAAGCAGTGGTTGCAATCTGGAACGCACCGCACTGAATCATTCTTCACATACTCTCCCAAGCAAATCGCGCATGGGCCTCCATTGGGCCTGGGCAATCGCCGACTCTCCCCCAACACAATCTTCGGGAAGGCTTCAATCGTGGGCTTGTCCAGGCCCCAAAACTACCACGACCGGCTCATCGGAACTACTGTTACTACTACTACCTACACGGCGGCGGTTAAGGCCGCGGCTGTTGGCCTTGATCCGGACGCAAGCATAAGAAGCAAGCATGATAGTGGAGATGAGGACGAGAATGCTGATCGCAATGGCAATGCCATAGCCGAGGCTCGTGCCGGTGGCGGAGATCGGCGGTTCAGCGGCGGACATGAGAGAGAGAGAGAGAGAGAGAGAGAGAGGAGGAGGAATGTGGAGAGAAGATTTGTGTTGTGGTGGAGAGTGAGAGTTTATGGTGAGAGAGGGGAAGTTGGGACTTGGGAGGTGACTTTATTAAGGGAAGGAGGAGACGGTTGGGGTGGTGGTGGACACTACCGGATTCCGCGGGAAAAAAATTAAATGGCTTTGGGAATTGTGACGTTGACGTTGTCTTTATTTATTTTATTTATTTATTTATTTTTGTGGTCAGTGCTTCAATTAATTTTCTATGTTTATTGTTTAATATATGTTCTGAGGGACTGATCTGATACTTTAAATTTCAAATTGATGATTAGCACATAAATTGAAGGCTTTGACCCGAAGAGATGTTTATGCTCCCTCCAGTTTATGTTGCGAGGCACTTTCTGTGTTAAAAGGTATTATAACGCATTTTTTTAAGGTTGATTATTAAAAAATATATGATATTTTAAGTTTTTCAATATATGATTAATAATTTTTTAAAAAACATTTTTATTAAATAGACCACACAACATTTCTCTCTTAAATAAAGCACTTTATTAAATAAGAATATGAAAAATGGTGTAATTTAAATATAATTAATTAATTTATTGAGGGCACTAATTTAATTAAAAATGACTTATATTTTTATCAAAGTAAGTATTTATTTTAGAAGTCTTGTTTTAAAATCTAAGATATCTGATAGCTCTTATAATTTTTTATTTATGTCATTACTTTATTTATTATTTCATGTTTAAAAAAAATGTTTCATTCAAATTTTATGTTAAGAACGTTGGAAATGATTTTAATAAAAGTGAATATAGATATGAGATTTTAAAATATATTTACTATATTCATGAAATTAGGAAATTTTTTTTATTTAATAATTATATTTAAAATATAGATGGACTAAAATGCCCTCGTCCCCAACAAAAAATTACAACCCAAATTTGTTGGGAATGTGCTATTGAAAGTAAGATCCCTTTCACCGTCTCTCTTCCTCATGCCATTAACTCAAGAAGCCACGTCTGGAATGATCTTGAAGCTTTACCGTGAAGAATGAACCTAGCCTAGATTCTTGCAGGCAACTTCAATGACATTCATGGGTAAGGGCAGGCCCACGTTCCCTCCCCAAAAAATCCTGAATCTCTAGTTATATATTCTCTCTAATTTTATTTATAAATTATTTTTAATATTTATTAAAATAAAAGAAATAAATTTATTAACTTTATTTAAAAATTTGATAATTTTTTAATTTTATTCCTATTAAATACAGCCACTCTAAAAATAAAATAATCTTCTCTTTCCATCTTAAATTATAAAACACTTTTAAATAAAATTTCACATATTAATAAATTTTATTAAATACACTTAGCAATCTTACTTTTTCAAGACAAAAATATAACTCTAAAAAATATCCTTCATTTAATACTTCATTGATGAAAGAGTGTTGAAGAAAAGGAATATATAATAAGGATAGTATATTAAAAAAGTATTATTAATAAAACTTTATTTTTTATCAAAGTGTCTTATATTTTGAAATGTTAAATCTTTCTTAAAAGTGTCTTATGACTTAAATAGAGAGAGTAGCATTTAATATTTCCTAACATTAAATAGGAGTAAAAGAGTAAAGATAGATATAATAATCATTGATGTATCCTATAAATATTAAAATAAATTTTCTCTCTCTATTTTATAAATAAAATCATATCAATATATGTGTCCGGAGAAGTCATTTCCCGAAGGACCAGCACAATGACACAGCGCGATTTGTTATTTTTGTGTTACTGTGTTATTATTATTTTTTGTTTTGCCTGAATTGTGTTATTCAATAAACATCCATCTCTTATATTTACATATTTAAATATATTTAGTTGTTTTTTGGTATTAACTTTTTAGTAACAAAAAGAACAAAATACTATATATTTATAACATATATATACATGTCAATCTTTTTAATTAAATAGTCTTGAATTAATTATCATACAAAATTATCTATTTGTATAAGTACGTATTTAATGTTTTTGTCACTCAAATTTGAACACAATATCAGTAAATAATAATTTAAATTTTTCAAACGTTCAATTTCCAATGCATGTATTGTTTTTTTTTAATAAAACTTTATAATTATCTATCGTAATTTTTTGTTTAAAACATCAATATCTAAGGATAGATGAAAACGCATCTATAATGTAAACATTTTTACTTTATAAATTTATTTTAAGAAATAATTAAAATAAATATTTAAAAATTATATATGTACACGTATTTATTTCATAAAAAATCCCCCCCCCTCCAAATCACAAGTCGGGTTCGCCCACTGTTCATGGGGTTGAAGAGAAAGCTAGAGGTGCCCTAATCAAGTTTGATAGGTGTAATGATTTCAGATGTAGAATTCATGCTTGCGCTCTCTTTCCCCGCATTAATCTTTAGAATCGAAGGCGAAGGGTGCCGTGGATTGACCCACCGTTGAAGTTTTTGCTAAGAAGTTTGTCGGTGAAAATCTAACAAGGTGACTGGTGTATTTTGTAGAATCAAAGATGAAGAAGAATCGACGATAGGGAGAAATCAAAGATGAAGTAGGGAAGACGACGACGTTTGAGTTATGGGAAAAGGATCAGTCATCGTCATCAAGCTCCAGCAAGATGCAATAGAGAGGAGATAGTGGCGGCTGAGCAACGGAGGTCAAAAAGAGGAAGTGTAAAACTGAGTTTTTTTTTTTTTTATTAGGATCCGTTTGGTTTGTTACATTTCAGGTACAGAAAACAAAATTTTACTTTTTAAATATTAAAAATTATTTGAGTAAAATATTTTATAAAAAAAATATTTTAAAAGCACATTAAAATAATGTTTGAAACTAAATTTAAAAATGTACCTACTTGAATTTTTTAAAAAGTAAATTTAAAAAATAGGATGTTATTTGATTATATTATCTCAAGTTTAATCTCTTGTTCTTTATTTAAAAAATAATTAATTTATTAAAATATAATTATCATTTCAATAATAATAATTAGATATCAATTTTTTAATATTACAAATTAAATAATTAATCATGTTAATTTTTAACATTAACATATAATAAAAATTATAAATTTTTATCACAATTTCTAAAATTACAAGTTAAAAAGTACAAATAATTAGATATCAAGTTTTTAAAATTATAAATAAAATTTTATATTATTTAAAATTTTTAACATATTTTTAAATATTTTCAATATATTACATTTATATAATAAAAATTATAAATCATCATAAATCAATATCATTTTTAGTAATCATATATTCAAAAACACATTTTACTATCATAATCTAAACAACTTTTAGTATATCAAACTGACTTTTAAAAAATGTATTCAAACACAAATTTCATTTCAATAACTAACTTTTACTAAACTGATTTTTGTTAAATAAACTTTTATCTAATGTGCTTTTAGCAAGCTAAAAACCAAACACATATTTAATTATGGAACCCAATTCCATCCGCTTTGGTGGAAATTATTTCCACATGGGAGCCAAATTAAATTTTATTTTAACCAATCAAATATAAAAAATTTTCAATTTTCATTTCCATATATATATATATATATATATTTCCACCCTCTGATTTCATCACCATGTGGGTCCTTAATTGTCATTATTAATACCCTTACAAAGGATATCTAATAAATAACTAATTAGAAAGATGCACAATGTTTTTTTTTTTTTTTGGTTGTAAGCAAAGGAAATACGTTCCTCTTACAACAAAGAATATCTCCCACAAAGTATTAAGGACAAATGACATATTTTTCCTAATTAAATTGATTGAAACACAAGAGATGGGATTTGAATCCACAATGACTTACTTACGTGACAAAAGTCCCTATAACCTATTACTCAAAATAACTCTAATTAATTAAAAGGCGTACAATTTTTTTAAAAGATTAAAATTTTAAATGTTAAAGCACAAATGTTCGCAACAGTTGGTGGAGGGGATTTGAAATTTCTCACGTGGGATCAGTTTTAATTAAAAAAGAAAGTGTAGCCCTTGCCATGCCAACATGGCACATAAAGCGTAAACTATCAACTAATGGTCAACATCTTCCTTCCATCATATCAAAGTAAAATTGTATCATTTTAAAAAAAATATCAGGACAACATTGCCCTAAAAAATATTTCGGGGTGTCAGTTATGCCTTTCAAAGAAACTATGGCAGCGGATTTATATTTGGGAAAATGACATATAAATACCGTTGAAGTAAAAAAAAAAATAATAAATTAACCTCGTGAAATGGGATAATAATGGTAATGAGATTTTAAAGAATTTATTTGAAATTAAATTCATCTGTAAAATTATTTTAATATCCCTCTACAACTTAGAAAGTTGTGGTTTTTAAAATTATTTTAGTCACTGATAAAATTAAATTTATAAATATCTATATTAAACTTGTAAACCATATACAATTTATTGGACTTTGCTGATTAAAAATTATATTTTTTTAATTATTTTAATCTTTGGCAAAATTAGACTTGTAAACTATATAAAATTAATTGAAGGGGTATTAAAACAATTACATACGAAAAATTAATTTCAAATAAATCATTTGGAATCTCACTGTCTTGTTACGTTTCACGAAGTCAAAATTATTATTTTTTATTTTAGAAAAATTTATCTATCATTCTCTTTGTATATTAATCCAAATTTTAACTAAATTTTTTTCTTTGAAAAAAATTTAGTCACCGACAACCAAAGAGCATGGAAACGGACCCATGGGGATAGGTAGGTGCCGAGGTACACATGGCGATAGGATCAAGGAAAGAGAAAGAAGGATAGATAAAATCACATTAATTTTGATGATTTAACATATTGATAAATTTTTTCACAAGTGAATTATGAATATCAATTTAAATAATTATAAAAAATTACATTTAGATTTTATAAAAAAAAAATTTATCATCAAGATATTTTATAAAATTTATAAAATACTCTTAAATTTTAAATTTTATATATTTACAATTTAACTAAAGGCATTAACAATTGGATAACGGATATTTACAACTTATAAAAAAAAATTATAACTTGTAATAATAAATTATAAATGACTGTTGTTCAATTATCAATATTCTCAATCAGGTTATAAATATGTAAGTTTTGAGACTTAATAGTATTTTATGAATTTTATAAAATTTTTTTAATAATAAATTTATTTATGTGATATCTCGATATAATTTTCTCAAATAATTATAAACGGAAAATTCTATTGCAATCTCAAACTTACATTTGATACTTTAATACATATTTATAATTAAAATTCTTAAATTTATAATTAGTTAAATTAAATTAATATATAAATTTAACTATCATTAATTTAATGTTCTGAAATTCAACTGTTATTCTCTCCAGAATCTTTGATTAATTCGCGGCCACAAAATGGGATCATAATTCATAAGGTGTGAGGAATGATGGGACGGCATGCATTTCGTGATTCAAGCGGCCCATATTTAGTGATGACGTTTTTTTTCCCTGTTTTTTTTTTAAAAAATTATAATAATCATCCACTCACACGTATTAAAAGAAGGACCTCGTCCTTTTTTTAAAAGAAAAAAGAGAGGGAGATTTTATAGTATTTGTTTAAATTTTTATGAGAATATGAAAAAAATTGGATTTTTTATTATTTTGATAAATTAATTTGTATAACTCCTGAAAATAATATGACACAATAAATGAGGAAAAATGTCATAAAAATATGGAAATACGTTAATATGTTATAAAATTTTAAAATAATTAAATAATAAATTATTTTTATAAAACAAAATCCATAAAAATATTATAAAATCTAAAAATGACTAACTAAGAATCATATAAAATTAGTCATTGGTTGAATTAAACTCATGAGCCACATAAAATTAGTTAAAAAAATAGTATTAAAGTAATTTCACATAAAAACTTAATTTCAAGTGAGCCTCTTGAAACCTCACTGCTATTATTACATCTCATAAAATCAAAATTATCATTTTTTATTTCAAATAAATTTATTTGTCATTCTCATTTTGTATATTAAGTACCCAAATTTTAACTTTCTTTTTAAAAAAAATTGTGAAGTAGTCGCCAATAGGACCAGGGGCCTCTCTTATTTTTTCACCTTCCCTCCACATCTCCAATCCTCGTCATTCATATTATTTTATTAAATAATTTTTAAAATATAAAATTAATGAAGGGTGAGGATTGGAGAAGTGGATAAAAAAAAAGATAAGAAAAAGATAGAAAGGCCTTTGGTGCGTTGCGAATAACCAAAGAGATTGGTAACAGGGATGGATAGGTACTGAGTTACATGTGGCGATGGGTTCAAGGAAAGGAAAAAGAAGTATGAATAAAATTAAAATAATGCTAATGATTTAATTTTGATGATTTAAATAAGGAAAAATCACATTGAATAACCTTTGGAGTATTTTAGTTACAGAAAAAAACCAAATGATTATGAACTCATTACAGGATCAAGAGACCAAACATAAAATTACTGTCAATTTTTTTTTTAAAAAATTCATTACTGTCACCAGCCACTAGAGCTGCGATGCTAGTGGCTAGACCATCCTGCCGAACATCTAAGATTTTGATAATAACAAGTAAACATTTAACTTCCTCTAGCTCGTGTCATTCTTCATGAAGCTACCTTTGATAGCACTTCGAACGCTTACCATTTATGAGGGGATGCATACACCTAGGGAAGGAATTGGCTGATGCTTCCTTAAACTTGTTCTTTATGCATTATTTTGTTTGCTGTTGGTTTGGACTTGTGCTTTTGCTACTGTACTCTTGCTTCTTTGGTTTCGTAATGAGTTTGCACCCTTTTCATGGTCCCCAAAAAAAACAAAATACAAATTTCAAAATCTTGAAAGAATGATAGTCAAGTCTTGAAATATTGAATTAATAATAGTTAAATTTTTAATTTTTTTTACAAAATAAATTATAAATATCAATTTAAATAGTGGTGATTTATAAGTAAAAATTTTTGTTACAATTTAAAAGTTATATTTATAATTGAAATTCTTGAATTTATAATTATATGGATTGAAATTTTCAATTAATTTTTTTAAAAAAAATTGTCGAGAATTTAATTGCCATTGATTCAATATTTAGAACCCATTTGTCATCCTCCATACTCTTTGGTTAATTTGGAGCCACAAAATGGGATAATAATTCATAAGGTGTGAAAAATGATGAGATACCATGCATCTCGTGATTCAAGCTTCCATTTCGGTGTTTACCAAGGGCCCATATTTAGTGATGACGTTTTTTCTCTGATTTTTAGAAAATTATAATAATCATCCATGTATATCTAAAGAAGGACCTAGTCCTAATTCCTTAAAAAAAAAAAAAAAGCGGAGAGAAGAAAAGAAAAGAAAAAAGAGAGGAAGAGGAGGAGGAGAAAGAAGAAAGAAAGGTAGCCAAAAAAAAAAAAAAAAATTGGGTCTATAAGTGTGATAGACTTTGGATTCTTCTGTGCATTTTTCCCCCTGTTCCCGAACTAAATTCGAGTTCGTGACTCCATTTTTGCGCTACATGTGTCAAAACAACTCGCTAAGGCATGCTTCCTCCTCCTAAACTCACACATTTGTATAAAATTTAAAATGAATTATACTCTTTTATTTTAAAATATAAGATATTTTTTATCAAATTTTACTTTCAATAAAGTAGTTACTTACTTTCAAACTAATCCAATCTTTTCATATTTATTCCTATTAAATACCCTATAATAAATATAAAATTATTATCAATAAAGATATTTTTAAAAAAGATAATAATTATACTTTAAAAAATTAAAAATGTCTTATATTTTTTAATATCAAATTTCTCAAAAAATATCGTATATTTTTAAATAGAGGAGTACTAATTATGAATAATGTTATTATCTTTAATTTTTATAAATATTGTGATGCATAATTTTTACATTGCTTACAAGTAAAGTTACAAAATAAGTTTTGTAAAATCATTGAACGTAACAAGTGGTATAAGGAGTATAATTGTCTTTCCAATTTTCACGATCAATATTAATTTTATTTTAGTTCTAAAATATTGTAGAAAGTTTTTATAATTGTTTAAACATGATTTGTAATTACGTCACATCAGTAACTTTTTTCTTAATAAAATTCTCCCATTAAATAATGTAACAATTTTTTTAAAAAAATGTAAAACTTTTCAAACATTTTATAATAAGAATGGGTGGATAGGTATGAATTAAAGAAGAGAAAATAATAACAAAATTATTTTAAAATATATAAATGATAATTTAATTTTTTAAAATATCATAATTTTACTAAAGTTTCTGAAAACTTTCCTGTCATTTATAAATTTATATGAATTATTAAATTATTTTTTTAAAAAATAAATGATTCATAAGTTTTGTTTAAATATTCACAACTTTTTTTCTTATATTCACAATAATACAACTGCAAATAAAAAATTTAACATGTGAAATTGTGATTTGTTATTGCATTATTATGAATATAAAAAAATTGTAAATTTTTAAACAAAACTTGTAAATCATTTATTTTTTAATGAGAATAATTTGATAATTTGTATAAATTTATTAATGATAGAAAAAATTCTAAAAATTTTTAAGAAATTATAACATTTTAAGAGATCAAATTATCATTTATATATTTTAAAAAAAATTTATTATTATTTTTTATTAAAAAATCGTTTTTAAATGTTCTATAGTTTTTCTAATTATTTCGAATTTTAAATGCATGTATGACACACATCCAGTCATGTCAAGGTAAAGGTTAAAACTCAGCCTATTGTTTGTACGGTTATGGCTGTGACAACAAGGCATGTACGGCATTGACAAAACTTAAATATAAGACCCAATTAATTAACGAGGCAATGCATATTTTAGCCCTTCAACTTTATTTAAATTATTAATTTAGTCACTCAAGTTTATTGATGACAATCATGATAATTAATAAAAAAAAGTGTAATTATTTAATTAAAAAAATAAACTTTAAAATTTAAAAAAAAAAACAAAACACAATATAAATGATATTATCAATAAAAATTAAATTGATTAGATGGATAATTTATTCTGATCTAGCTACATCGATATACCAAATCATCAATATACTTTATATAATAGGTTATTTGAGAGTCAATTTGTGTTTTCAAAATATAAAGGACTAAATTAATAAACATTAAGGTTAAAAAATTAAGTCATAATTAAAATAAACTTGAATGATTAAAAGTTTTACTGTTTCTTTTATTAATTCATGGATATCAAAAAAATGAGTTAAGTTGTTTGTTTTATTTATCATTGTCTAGTAAAAAATAGAGAAAATTCATTGCAAGTTTCTTGACCAAACTTATTTTGCAATCAATCCCTAAAATTATGAAATATCAATTTAGTTTTTGTGGGTCTTTCTTAGGCAAAATTGAAATTAAGTTTTTCAGGGAAATGATACAAATACCCCCAATTCCCTATATGAGTTGTTTATTTTCTATGCCACATTTATTCATTTTTCCTACACAAATTGTTCATACATTAGGTTTGCTCGTTTATATTCATAATAATGTTTTATTATTAATGAGAGTTGTAAATTTCACATATGTCAAGTGCTCATTTTTTATATATCAATTGTTTATTTTTCTTAAATAAATTGTTCATGTGCTTTCCTTTACTTGCTATTAATAAGAATTGCAAAATCCACCAACATTAGTTGTTTATTTTTATATATACATAGTTATTTATTTTTTCTACATGAATTGTTGATACACTTAGTTTCTCTTGTTTTTATTTTTAGTGTTGTTATGTTGTTAATGAAAGTTATAATTTCTTTCCATATCAGTTGTTTATTTCTATATGTTAGTTGTTTATTTTCCTTACATCAGTTATTTTTATTCAAGGAAATTGGGTTATTTCTATCATTTTGCTTAAAAACTTAATTTTAATTTTAGAGTTGTTTTTATAATTTTTATGTATAGCTTCACTTGTTTTTATTTATTGGTGTGATGTTTTAGAATTTTAGAAAGGTTGAATGAAAAGAAATTTGGTTAAGCGGACTGCAGCGAAATTTTCCCCAAAAACATACGTGTCACGTTTCCTAATCTGCTCCTCTTTAATGAAGGTACTAAATGGATACACATGTGACAAGAAAAATGGTTAAATTAACTTGGTTAATGTGAAAATATATTAAATAAGACAGATAAAAAAGATTAAAACACAATATTTATGATTAAAATAATTCTCTTTACTAAACCGTATATTCCTTCCTATCCTTATTAAATTCTAGAATAATTTTTTTATCTTTAATATAAGTCACATAAGAGTTATTAATTTATATTTTTAAATTTGCTAGTGCAAATTACTAAAAAGAGAATTTAATTTCAATTTAGTTTTATGGCTCCTCAAATATTGTGTTTTTAAATATTGGTAAAGTTGAGATTTTTTTTAAAATTTTAATATAGATTTAATGAGTTAATAACCTTTCTTAAGGTAATTGAAAGTGACTTATAATAAAGACTAACAGAGTATAAAATTTACTAATTGGAAGCTGTTTTAACAAATGTACTAAAAATCAAACCAATCAATCATTGAACTGATTAAAACACTAATTTTATAATTAATGATTAAAAGTAATAGGGGTGTTCATGGGATAGGATGGAATCGAGACACTCCTATCTCGTGTTTCGTCCCAAAAAATGACTGGGACTGAATTTCTTTCTCGTTATTCCTTGAGAGTCGTCCCATTTTGTTAGAAATTGGGACGGGACTAGGACGAGATTGAGACATCCCACCGTCCTAATAAATCAGACAATGTCGAAAAAAGATTTGGATAATAATATTTACTAAAATTTTAAATCATATAATTTATTAAGTTTAAAATTAAAATAACATAAGTATAAAAATCACAACAATTTAAAGTTAATTATTAAATTATATTAATAACAACTACGCATTATAATAGTAATTACAAGTAATATTTAGGCTATAAGAGCAGTAACAACAATCAAGTCAAGTACAATATCAAATCAATGTTCTTCTACTTTAGTTGAGATATACTAAGTTAATTATTTTTTTAAAAACAAAGCAAGAAATATGATATAAATAAAAATTATTAAATAGATAGATATAAGAATAAATTGTATTAATGTAATTAATACATTATAAAGAAAGATATCATTTTATTTACTCTATATTATTAAAATTATTAATATAACCAACTTTATTTTTATATAAGTATTGAAATTATAATTTATATAATTAATATAAGTATAAATTATATTAATATAATTAATATATTTAATGTATATTTTTAAAATAAAAAATAATATATATATATATATATATATGTATATAATATTCAAGACAAGATGGGATGTCTTGACAATAATTTCATGTCTCGTCCCATCCTGAACTTCTTTCTTGTCTTGTCCTGCAAAGTTTCATCTATATTGTTTTCGGGCCGGGACAAGACCTGTCCCAATATGATCGAGATGATACCAGGTCAATCGAGATGGATACAAACTGAACACCCCTAATTAAAGTCATAATCTAATTATAATCAAATTGATTATAAATAAAATATTTTATTAAATTAATTAAGATACTAATTTAATTTTTTATCAATTCAATTAAGCGGGTTCATCCGCATTTCCATGTTATAATTTTACCCAATGTCTAAGGGATAAAAAGAAAGTGCAAATTAAAGTATTGATCAAAGCGGAGGGAAACAAAAGGCACAAGCATATGTCATACCCTCAATAGTTGATCGGCATATCCGGCTGGGAATAAGAGCGGCACATGCTGTCATGTCCCAACATTTTTTTAAAAAAATAAAAATTAAAGCATATGCCATTTGTCGTCATATTTAAGAATCAAATCTGTTGGCATATCCTATAAAAAATATGGTCCAAGTTATATATAAGGGTAATGTCGTTAAGAACAATTTTGATACAATTATCGAAACTCTTTAAAATTAAACAGAAACCTCTTGTAAAATAAGTAGGACAATAGAATAATGAAAATTCAGAATAACCCAAGAAAAGCATGAGGAGAAAAAAGAGAAGAATATCCCAAGGTTCAAAAAAATTCATTTGAACTTGAAAGTTCAAACAACCGCTACCTTTTTTAGGTAGAAATTTCACATACGTTGAGCAATTAGACACTGGGTAATGATACCTTAATATAAATGAAAACAATTACAGATAATAATAAGATTTAATATAAAATAAATAGTCTTAAATAGCAATTAATAAAATGATAATTCCTTTTGAAATATAATTAAATAATTAAAATATCAAGCAAATTCTGTCATAGCTACATGACAAAAGCAATATTTTTTTTTGATAAAAAGTTGAATTAAGTAAAAGGTAAAAATTTACGACACACTCATTTGTAAGCAAGTGAACAAAAAAGGAAGGAAAGAGTAATCTATCATGAGAAATATGAAATGAAACAGTTCCAAATAATTCAACTAAGAACTTCACGTATGAAATTAAAGGCGGAAGAGAATGATACTTTTGGGGAAGACAATTATAAAATTTCTTCAAGTAACACAATAATGAGAAGCCACAATGATGGAGGATCCTGTGAGTAGAAGTTTTCATGCTCCGTACCACCATAGCACGAATACAGAGAATGATAAAACAATGAGGCTCAGTGTTGGAAAAACATCTTCACTATAAACTGTATAAATGCTCAAGAGACATCGGAGAGCCATGCTTTAACGTCAACATCTTAATGTTCCAAGTTCCAACTCAATTGAGGCATCTCAACAAGAAAACGAGTCCACACAAAAATTTTTTGAAGAGAAGTTAATATGTAATTTGAACATTAAATTATAAGTTTTGGAGTGATTTAAAACTTTAAACTTTTAAAAAATATATTTTAAATTTTAAACAATTAAAATTAAAATAATTTCGCCCTCAACATTAAATTACACAAACGTATGTTAGGTTTTTTTTTAAATTAAAATTTAATATATGATTTTTACTAAATTTTACTCTTCTTTTTTCTCCTACCATCATTTGAAAAAAAATATAAATTAGGCCCCACTTTTTTTAAAAAAAAAAAATAACCGACATTTGTGCATATTTAACAGTGGGGTAAAATTATCTAAATTTTAATTATTTAAAATTTATAATGTATTTTTTAAAAATTTAAAATTTAAATTACTTTTGTACTTATAATTCAAAATTTAAATTGTATATCACCCTAATTGAAAAGTTAGAGTTGATGGTATTAAAGTTGATTCTGCCTGAATGTCTGGAACCAAAAATCGACAAAAAAAAGTGAGAGGAATTATTTAATGAGGTTATGTGCAATATTATTTTAAAATTTAAACTAGTTACTAATAATTACTTATTTTGGTATTTTTCCTTCATACTAAATCGTATTGGCTTGTGAAGCAATAAAAAATAATCAAAATGACTTTCTTGGTTCGTATATAAACCTTAAAGCAGCACTTTTTAGGCATAGGAGCGAGTAATTTTTAACAAAATCCTTACATTTAAATTTGAAATTTGTGAGTTGTGAATCACATTATTATCAATTAAATAACCTTTTATTAACAAATCAAAATTTGAACTTGTTAATAATATACTAAATTATCAAAAAAGAATTCGATAACAAAGAAGTAGGGGTGCATGGGAAAAAGTTTAATCAGCAAGATGTCATCTACAGAGATTTTAATCAAAATTAATCACAACATTAGAGACTAATTCTTTTAATAAAAAATTATAAGGACCTTAACCAAAATTTTAGGAGTGAAGAACTATATTTTACAAAAAAAATTAAATTATATTTACAATGATGAAAGTTGTATATTACTCTGTTTTTTATTTATTACTTATTCCAACAATAATCTTCTAAAATATAATACATTTTTGTTTTGAACAAGAAATTAGGAACTGATGCAGGATAACTAGCAGATTTAGTTAGGACCATAAATTCTTTTATTGAAGCATAAAATGCCTGTTTTATTCAAATCAATATTTTGAGACAAAGAATAAAATTTAAAAAAAAAAACAATGTGATAACAATGCATCATTAATCCTTGATTTTTTTTATCATTGATATAAGGAATTCTATTTCTTTATAGAAAATATTAACATTTCTCAAGGTCAAAGAAGAAGTAACAATAATTTTCTATTTTATAACTTGTCGTCATGGTAACAATGTAGAGCTTTTCTAAATTTGAATTTCCGTTCCTCTTCTGAAGGAACTAAATTAGTGGAAGCTTCATACTATAAATTCGTTCTCTTCATTCACTTTCAGAACCTTGATCACCGATTTTGCTACACTCACTCTCTCACTGAGCGGTCGAATCTAACGGCTGAAATTCACTTCAACCGCTCCTCTCCTTTTCAGTCTTCCTCTAATCACCGTTCCCGGCGGCGAGGTCGCTGGTCGCCGAGATTAAGTTGGTGTTCGATTCGTTCCTGCTCTTCCCTTGAGGTTGGTGTTTGTAGATTCGTTAATCGTTGCTCTTTTCTGATGGAATTCTTGAAGGAAATTGAGATGAAAATGTGATGAGTTATTATCAGTTTTCCACGTCTTTTTCCCCGTTCTGTTGTGTTAGCATTATCTTACTGGCTGATGGTTTTTTGTTTGGGTCAGAAAGCTCTGAGACGTTGAACGCGACAAAATGAAACGATTTTAATTCGCATATCACGATCTTTTCGCTTCATATAATGAGTATTTTGAAGTTAATTTTTTATCGCATTTCGTCTGAAAAATTGGGGTCGCAGTTTTCCATTTTCCTGTTCCATTCCACTTTATTGACTGCGAGTGCTAGACTGCTAGTTAATCTATTTTTAAGATTCAAAATCATAAACTCGAATTTAAGGTCTTGTTTTTGAATTTAGATGCATATTACAAATATATTTTTGAGCTAGATAGGTGAAACAATAAATCATGTAGTTCTTGTTAGATCACCATTTTTTTCAGGTTAGGGACAGCAACCTGGTTGCTTCTGGGTCTTTAAGAGATTCTATTATTTTTCCCAGACATGATGACCAAAAAGAAATTGAGGCATCCTTTTCAAACACAGAATTAGAAACTACCATGATTGTTTATAGTGCTGAATCGTTTTAAGTTTCTTATTTACATCTTCGTAGTTGTTTAATTTCCTTCTTGTTTTTAAAAAGAAACTCTTATTGGATAATGATCTTTCTCTCCCTTTGTCATGCCCTTCCTCTCATATACTGCATCTCTCTACTATATCCATGTCAGCATTGGACACTATTTACGTTTATTAGAAAATTTAAGAGGAAGTCGGGACCACCATTGCACTATGCTACACGAGTAATGAGTTAGTTAATGTCACCTGGCAATTGACATTACTTGGATATAATTGTATGTGTTGAACGATCGTGTTAATTCTTTTTTCTTATGGTTCATATTTATCCTTGCTGTGCAGGCCTGAATCTCTTGAATATAGGGAGCTAGACAGTCAGTAATTCCTCGTTTTTGCTTGGAGTTTGGGAGTCTTTCACAATGGCTTCTACGGAGAATCCTGTAAAGGACAAAGCTGATCATCCTGTAGAAGACAAAGCAGATCATCCCCTGGAGGACAAAGCAGATCATAATGTGATAGGCAAAGAGGATCATCCCCTGGGGGGCAAAGCAGATCCTCCTGTAGCGGACAAAGCAGATCATCCTGTAGTAGACAAAGCAGATCATCCTGCAGTGGACAAAGCAGATCATCCTGTAGTGGACAAAGCAGATCATCCTGCAGTGGACAAAGCAGATCATCCTGCAGTGGACAAAGCAGATCATTCCGTGGAGGATAAAGCAGATCATCTTGTAAAGGATAAAAAAGATGATTCTGTTGTGGAAAAAACAGTTCATCCTGCAAACAACAAATCAGTTGATCTCCCTGAAGAAGCAAAGGCTCTTCTAAAATCATTAGCTAGTGAATGGAACGATGTACAAGATGCAGATGCATTGCAGGTGATCCCTCTTAAGGGGGCAATGACAAATAAGGTATTCCAAATAAAATGGCCAACGAAGACTGAGGAACCCTCACGAAAAGTTATTGTTAGAATTTATGGTGAGGGTGTGGAAAATTTCTTTGATAGGGATGATGAGATACGGGCATTTGAATTCCTGTCTAAGAATGAGCAGGGTCCCCAACTTCTGGGCCGGTTTTCTAATGGCCGCATTGAAGAGTTCATCAAAGCACGGGTAATCAGATCTGTACTTATTTTTACTCATCTTAAAACTATTAACACTCAAACTACCTTGCATTAATTTGATATTTTCGAACTTGGTTCATCAATCAACTGTAGAATGAATGCAGTATATAACTTGTACAATTATTTAATGTCTTGACAACTTGATTCAAGAAGCTTTGGTTCTATGTCAAGGATAAGCTTAACTTGAATTGAAAGCATAAGTTTCTAAGTGACATTATTCATGAAAATACCAAAGGAAGGCCTCTGTCACAGTTAATGCCGTGTAATGATATGTAATATTTAGCAATTGCTCAGATCTATTCAGCACTATCCCATTTTGAAGTTGATATGCTCAGTACACCCTTCCCCGAATGAGACTCCTCTGTTTAACTCCTCTGTTAATTCTCCAGACTTTATCAGCATCTGACCTGCGTGATCCATCTATCTCTGCTCTTATAGCAGCCAAAATGAAGGAGTTCCATAATCTTGAGATGCCTGGTCCAAAGAAAATCATCGTATGGGATAAAATACGGTATGTGCTTTCTGATCACCCATCCCATCCTCACTCCTTAAAAGACTTGGAGAGAAGAGTTTGTTTGTCACTCTATGATAGATAAGAACCCAGTCACCTTTCTCACTAGATAAGGTTTGTTGCTTCTTCCAGATTTTAAGTTCGGTCATTTCTAAAACAGTTTTATCTTAATGCTTCAGAAAATGGATTAGCATAGCCAAGGGTTTATCTTCCCCTGAAGAAGTTGAAGCCTTTTACCTGGACACAATTGACAAGGAAGTTGATATTTTGGAAAAGGAACTCTCAAGCGATCAGCAACTGATAGGGTTTTGCCACAATGATTTGCAATATGGTAACATAATGCTTAAAGAAGAGACCAATTCTGTGACCCTAATCGTGAGTCTCTGTTTTTGCTAGTTTGTGAAAGTAAGATTTTGTTGCTTCATGTTTTCTTTTTAATTGGTGGACTTGCTTTGAAGAAAAGGCTAGTTCTGCTGTAGTCATAGACTTGCCATACATCGATTTTGCCATTTGGTATAGCAACTTCCACTGCACTGCTCAAAGTGCTGTGGAATTTTCCCATTTGGATACTGTACATACATTTATGGAAAAATTATCCTTATACTTTGTGAAAAGAATAAGAGAAGAAATCTACCCTGAATGGTAGCAGCCTATTATTCCAAATCTGGATACAGAACCCTAGAGTTGTCTTAATTATAGCGTGATGAACTTCGTTGCTGCAAGCCTTTCCAGCATTTTAAGGTCAAATTGTCTTAATGACTGATTATTTTGAATGATGATGTAATTTTTAATCGTAGATATGAGATTTTGAAAATGATCTATGATCTTGGACTTATGATTTTAATGTTGCCCTTTTGTAACAGGATTACGAATATTCAGGTTATAATCCTGTGGCATACGACATTGCAAACCACTTCTGCGAGATGGCAGCTGATTATCATACAGATGCACCTCATGTTCTTGACTTCAGTAAATGTCCTGGTATGATGCTTATATAATTTCTTTTCATTCATCATTCTTTATTATATGGTTGCATCTCACTTTCTCTTGACAGATTTGGAGGAGCGTAAAAGATTTGTGCAGGCATATTTGAGTACTTCAGGTAGTGAATTTATTTGGTTCTTGATATTGCGCAGTCGTTCTTTCTTTATTTCAGCACAACTTCATCTTATGGTGTAGATGTATTAAAGAGGGGATATTGTTTTGTGTTTAAATAAAATTGATGATTTAGTTCATAATATGAACAGTCAAGTTGTTGCATGGTATAAAAATTCACTTTTGGCGTTCATTTTAAAAACTATACAGAATAAGATATGCTTACTTTTCATCATTCATTACAGGACTATTTTTCTCCTCAAATACTGACTTATGATTTCCATACTGAAATTACTGGACTCAAATGCAGGCCAGGAACCTAGTGACAGTGAAGTAGAGCAGTTACTTCAGGAAGCTGAGAAGTATACACTTGCAAATCATCTATTCTGGGGCTTGTGGGGAGTAATTTCGGTACTTTCACATCTTCTCTCTTTAGCATTAGTAATAAGAGGTTGTTAAATAGACATTGCACCTGAGATATGAAGACCAGTCAATCATAAATAGACATTCTTATGCCGACGGTGATTAGGTCAAGTGAAAGGGACTCAATTCTCTTTAAATAAAGTTGATGATTTGAATCTTAAAAATAATAAATAAAAAATCATATTGAGAGAGCTATATTCAGTTGAACCTAACAAAACTTGAATATGACCCAATGGTGTCAGATTCCATATAATAGTAGAAAAAAGAAACATTCTTCTTGTGCTGATTCTTGAGAGACAGATTCTGCAGCATCTACCTTAGATTTTTTTTTTTTTTGATAGTTAGATTTTTTTCCCTTGTAGTTTTTCTTTATTGACCTGTAGCTAGATGACTTAGTAGTATCAAAATATCTTAGTAGAAACATATTAAAGCCCTTTAAACTTTTCAAGTTTCTACCAGTTCTCCTTTATGACTACCTTAATAACAGTGACTACTGAAAGTCCTATACTATGAGGTTTGACTCCCTGCTGCTGAGAGATGTGACCATGTTAAATGCTCAACTGTGCCTCAAACAGGATTGCTTCCTATATAAGAACACATGTGCCTGATTAACCAAAAAAAAAGAAGTCCTATACTATGTGTCTTAGACCCAGTAGGGACTTATAGGAGCATAGTAATCTAAATATTTGTTGACATTTCTTATGAATTCCCCAGGCACATGTAAACAAGATCGATTTCAACTACATGGAGTACGCAAAACAGAGAATTAAAGAGTATTGGGCAAGGAAACCGTATCTTTTGTGCTCTGCTGGACCTTCCCTTGAAACTATTACGACTGAAGGTAATGAATGAAACTTAACTGGATGTATGGGTGGTCTTGTACTACTACTGCTTTGTTAATAGGTTGCTACTGACATAAACAGAATATGAATTTTTGATGATCATCAAATGTGGTGTATGTGTTTAAAAAATGATATTTTGATTATGTTCTAGTTCTTAACATGAAATTATACTTTTATGGATGTGTTTTTGTATGTATATATAGCCCAAGATTTATGCCTCCATCTGACATTATATTATCTGTTAATTATTAATGTTAATGACGAAGAGATAGAGATTATATGTGAAGTTCAGCTTCTAGAGTCCCCTCTTAAAACTGTTCTAAGATTCCTGGACCCTTGCAGCCGTGAATTTTTTGCAAATTCACAATTACAATTGCAATCACAATCACAATAGATAAATAAATAAATAAATATATATATATATATATATAAAATCTAAAATGAATTGTACTGTTCATATCATGTGAATAGTGTGATCTATTTATCAGATTCTATGTAATGCATGGAATGACCACTTGGCACTATTTATTGGTAATTTTTCTTAAATTATTCATAGTCCCAAGTTGGAAAAAAAAAAAGCAATTTCCTATTTTTTAAATTCCATGGCCTAGTATTGTGAAAAATTTACTTGTCCAGATTATTTTGAACCCTTGCTGCGTGGGACTGTTCTTCTTTGAACAAACAAAAATTTTGTCATCTCCAATACTCTCGACATGGAGGAAAATAGGGTTTCGTTATATTAGAAATTAGATGGAAATCAAGAAAAATTGGAACTTATTTAATTAGTGAAAGGAAAAATAATATAGAAAGTAATAGGTGATTAAAGTTCTTTTTTAGGTTTTTATCTCACTAAAAAATTTATATTTTCTCAAGCCTAAATAATCCAAAAGCTTGGATACGTTGCGACTTCTCTTTTTGTTATTTTTTAGCCATGTATATGTATAAAAGTAGCATATTTGCAACTTTAACAATATAATTCTATATTTCAGTTTGTTACTGAAATTCACTTATTTTCGTTATACGAAATTATATATTTACGGCAGTTATATAAATAGTTATTCTTTTTTTTTTAAAATAAGTTCTTTTTTTTAATGAAAAGTAACTCCTTTTTAATTCTTACTTGTACAAGGTATTAGTTATTTTTTGCATTTTCAAATAATAATTTCTAAATATTCGTCCAGAAGAAAAAATAGTTTTTATTCTGAAGAATCAATAATACATTCTTTTTGCATGATTTATGGACGTGCAAAAGAAAAATTATGATTTCTTGGCACTGAATTCAGTTATCAATTAAATTAGTGTTCCTGTTATCATTATTTATTCCTCACATAGACCAATTTTTTTGAATATTAAAGAAACTACTTTTCTCTCTTAAATTTTATTCTAAATAAAAAAAACAATTCATTTCACGGTAAAAATGAACTAAACTCATATTTGCATATATTTTGTAACATAAAAAAGGATATTTCTCTCCCGCCTGTAAAATATAAAATACATTAATTTACTATTGTATGAGCAGTATAACTGATTTTATTAAATTTCATATAATAAAAGCGAGTTTTTTTTTATCTGAATATATGACAGTTATAAGTAATATTATTACTACTCACGTGGAAATTTTGTTTCCTATAGGTGTTGCTGCTGCTGAAACCTCAAGCGGTAGATATTAAAATAAGTTTTTCTTACAATAAAAATGCTAAATGCTAATATGCTATTATTATTAATAGCTAATCAGATTATTACATTTTCTTTTTTGAAATTTTTGCAGAAAATCGAACTCAAGATCAGTCTTCATCAAACAGAGGAAACTCGGTCAAGACCCCTTTCTTCAAGAAGTTGAAGAAAGTATTTGGAATGAGCGTTTTCAGGTCAAGAAGTTGAACAACATTTGTGCAGCCCATTGATTATTCATTTGTTTTCTCTCTCTCTCTTTTTTTTTTTTTTGCGTGAGAAGAAAAAATGCACTGCATTTTTAAACATGTAATTGATTCACATCATTTTAAATAATCAATTTCTTTTTGAAAAAAAATTGCTTTGCTTGTCAATAGCTTGAAGGTTGACGTCAGTGCAAAATATTATTTTTGTTGATCAAATTTCTATGTTATTCTTTTTTTTTAACTGAAAAGAGCATAACAAAAATCAGGGTCTACAGCATATCATGATTCATAATAGGATCTCTCTCATGGATCCATAACAAATTTCTATGTTATTCTCAAGATACTCCATCCCATCCTATCTAAACTATAAAGAACTTTTAATTAACTTTATAAGAATTAGGAAAAGTAGTTAAATATAGTTTGTATAATTAGATGTGATAAATAATTTTACAGAAACAAAGTAGTTATTTTTTATTTCATTGTAGTCAATAATCTTACAAGTAATAGTTTCTTAATATATAATTTTCACAATATGTCATTTGTCAAAAAAATAAAATGTCAAGCAATTTTTCAGAGACTAAATAATTATCAGATTTTATAATACTTAGTGTGTGCTTGTTTTTCAGTTTACATCTGGCAAAAGTATATTTAAAGAATTCAACTATTTATTAAATTTGGTAAAAATAAATTTCTGATGTGATTTGGATGTGTTTTTAGGAGTTATTCAAATATAACATGAGTACAAAATTCAAATAATTCAACTGTTGAAAAAAATTAACCTCGATATAAAATTCACTTGTTATAGATTTGGTTTAAAATATTAAAAAATTTTATTTTCAAAAAATGTTATTGAAAAAAAACAGCGAGGAATCTTTTTGCTGGGGGATCTCCGTTTCCGGTGCCTAGTGGCTGTGGCCAGAATCCTTGGCGAGTCAATGAATCAGTAGATTGAGATTTGGTAAGTCCTCCCTTCTGTCGCACATTCTTGAAATTGTATTTAATTTTATTTATAAATTATGCTGTGAATTTTTTAAATAATATTATATATATATAATTATTTTTTATGATAGAAAAAATGTAATATAATATTATTTTTTGGATTTGATACGTAAAAGTATATTTAAAATTTTATATACTTTTATTCTTTATATTTTTTTCATTAGTATTGATGGGGTTATTAAAAAAATCAGAGGAGTATTATGTAATAACCCAGAAATTTTAGGAAAAATTAGCTCAGAAGGGATTTTTATATTTATTTTTATTCTTCAGCCTTTGAGTTACCATTTTTCGCCCTCATTTAAAGAAATAAAGTAATAATAATAAAAAAAGGTCAGGAATCAAAATGCACAAAAGGGGACCTTAGGGCTTGTTTGATTTTTATTTTTAAAAATAATTTTAAAAAAAACATAAAAAATTAAAATTTATTTGGATAAGTGTTGTTCATTTAGTTGTTTCCAAAACTGTTTTTTTTTATTTTTAAAAAAAAACAACTTTATGCTCTTTTCACTTTTTATTTTTAAAATATACTACTTTTAATTATTAAAAATTATAGTTATTTTAATCAATTTTTATTATTAATTATTATTATTATTAACTATTTATAATTATCATTATCAGTTAATTTTTATTAATAATTATTATTATTAACTATTTATACCCAAATGAATTTTTATTTTATTTTATTTTAAAAATAATTTTTAAAACTGTACTACAAAATAATTTTTAAAAATAAAAAATGAGAATAAACCAAATTTAAGTTTTTTTCTGTTCACCGACGCACGTGTGCGGGGGTCGCCATTCGTTCACCTCTGCGGTGGATTCTGTCAAGCTCGTGGCGCTTCCTCTTTCTCCATTTTCAACGCCGTCGGAACTCCTTCCTTTTCCTTCTCCCTTATTTCTGTACATAGATAGTAAGCATGCAAAGAGCTGGTCAGCTACTGCCGGAGGTCCGATTCACGCCGTCAACTTCTTCTTCCTTCCCCTGTTCTGTCGATGTTGTTTGGGGTAAGTGAGGGAAGCTTGAATTTCAGTACATATGGAATGTTGTTCTATTGTTTTTGTTAGTTTCAAGCATACATATTTTCATTCTCTTGGCTCTTAGCATGTCTGAATCTTGACTCATTGTGGTATTGTATGAAATTCCAGTCTATTTGAAAGTTTATTTTACAATTATTTTTTAATTGAAAGCAGTACTTGCTATATACATCCGTTTTGGGTTGAGCTTGATGAAATGAGTACTGTAATTTGTTAGCAAAACAATTTACACATAGAAGAGGATTTTTCTATCTTAATTGAAAATATAACTAAATCACAATTTTAAATATTTGACTATTTGTCAGGAGTCTTTTTTTTTTAAAGACTTTTTTTAAAGCGTATAAAAGTTTATAGAGAAAACTTTGAAAAAACCGCTTATAGATATGCAGAGGTGGAGAGAGGGAGAATCGACAGGGGCCACAGCCCTCCTAATTTTTTAATTTTTTTAATAAAATATATGAGTTATATATTTTAGATTCTCTTGAGTTAACACATTATAAAAGTTATGAAATATTAGATTAAATTTTTATTTTAATTATATATGTAGTGTTTGACATATGTATAGAGTAACTATTTTAGTAATTTAAAGATATGGTTATCATATGATCTAATAAAATAATGTTATATATGCTCTTAAAATATGGATGTCATTTTAATTTACTTTTATTTTATATTTAATAAAAGAAATTATGAGAATTATTATTAACAATCTTTGTTAAACATTGTAACAAAAATCTCAAGATATATTGAATTCTATGCGCTTGATATCTATTATAAAATTACTTATCTAAAAGTTAAGAAATTTGATGAAGATGTTCTTCCAAAAAAAAAAAATTTACTTTTTTTAAAATAATCAAGTTATTAAAATTTATGACAATTGATCTCATTGACATAAAAATTTTATAACAATTGAGCATTGTTAATATGTTGCTATATGTGTTTACTACAATTATTAATTAAAAAAATTAAATAGTAAATTCAATAAACAAATAATATAGTTTATTACATTGATCAAAACTTTAAATTCTAATGATATATTTAAATCATTTAATGCTTATAGGGATGATAACATTTTCACCAATTTAATGATAATTCCTATTGATAAAGAAATTGCTAAAACATTTATCGTAAATATAATAATTAATAATTTTATACCATAAAAAATCGATGAGAAAAACTTAAAAAAAAACACACACACAAATATTGTTATACATGTGTAAAATTAAATATAAACATATATATATATATATATTAAAATATTTATATTTTATCAGTGATATATATATATATGTGTGCTTTTTTTTAATTATTATATATATTTTGTCATCTCGACCCTCCTTAATAAAAATTTTTGACTCTGCCTTCTAGATATGGTTTAGATTCTTTTTCAATAAATATTTTCATATATTGAAGGATTGATTTCTGATGTACTTGGGAATACTTATGGTGGAATCAAACATAACATGCCTGTTTTTCATACCCTTTAAGCTGCATTTGACATTCTTAGCCTTCGATTTGCACTTGAGATTTGTAGCCTTAGGTTGTGCTGGATTTGTTACTTATTTTCATAGATTATATATCCATACCTAGTCTACGAACCATACATGATTAGTGATTTACTCATGTGGGCTCTATGCTTGTAATAGAAATCTCATGCTCTATGGATTTTTCAAAAGGAATTTGTTTTTTAGAAAAATATTTTATTTTCTTCTTAATTTCTATTTTTAAAAAGAAATTCTTATTTTAAATTCCTGGATAAATTTATCTTGGGATTTTTGCTCTAAAGTCTATTTTGCTATTTTAATGGGTTTGAAATATGCTTCCCACATTTGTTGATAATGTTATTTCAGCATTCTATATTGTGAGTATTGTATTGGATTATTAGAAAATATTTATCCATGTCCACGTATTTGAAGTGCTTAAGATAACTTAGATATTTGAGGTATTGTCATCTTATCTTGAGAAAATAAACATGATTCAGGATACATATGTTTATGCATATTATAATTATTTTAGTAATGAGTTTTATTATGAAACATCCTTTATTTATTTGTATACCAAATGTTAGAATCATACAATCCTTTCATTTGCATTATACAAGGGACCCTCTACTTGTTTGATATAAATTTAAATTATTATTTTATTGCATTCAATAGTTGTTTAAACAACAAGCAAGATATCTACCTCTTTATTTCAATACTTGTTTGATATAATTCTTGTATTTTGATTATATTTTTATATGTTAGGGGTAGAATCTACAAGATACATTAGTGATTCAGTGGAATTTTCAAGTGAAATATATATTTTAAATATAATACATCATATTTCAAATAAAAGATATAATAAAATAAACGATATAATTAAAAATTATATCATCCTTGTAATTCTTGTAAAGATTTAGGAAGTAATTCTTGTAATCCATTCAAATTAATTGTTTAATGGTACTTAAAACTTTCCTTCAGAGATTTACTGAAAATCTTTACAAAAAGTCATGAGTATTGCAATATCATTTAATTTTATATCATTGAAGTGTGTAATCTTTCCCAATTGTAATTAGGAATATACACGGATTAGGTTTATAAATCAAGGTTAACATTTATTTTGTGTCAGTCAAGCTTGGCATTGTGGGTGTGACAGAATGGTATCAAAGCTTAGATTTTTTATTTGGTCCTTTGGATGTATTTGTGTAAATATGCTTTGAATGTTCTCAATTAAAATTATGCCTATGCATGATTGAAGATTTTTGAAAATTATAATGTCCCTTTTCCTCTTCAAGTATGTAGTATATACATTCTTAATTTATTACTCATTTGAATTTTGAGATTTGTATGCTTGAAAATTTGAAGGATTGACTTTCATAAGAGGGAAAAAAATGTAATAACCCAAAAAATTTTAGAGAAAATTAAAAATTATGATAATATATTTTGATCATATTTTTATATGTTGATGTAGATTTTACAAGATGCATTAGTGATTCAGTGAAAATTTCAAGTGAAGTGTATATTTAAATATAATACATCATATTTTAAATAAAGATATAATAAAATGAATGATATGATTTTTAATGATATCATTCTTGTAATTCTTATAAAGATTGAGGAAGTAATTCTTGTAATATGTTCAAATTAGTTATTTAATAGTGCTCAAAACTTTCTTTCAAAGATTTACTAAAAATCTTCTCAGAAAGTCATGAATATCACAATATCATTTGATTTTATATCATTGAAGTGTATGATCTTTTTCAATTGTAATTAGAAATATATATGGATTAGGTTTATGAATCAAGATTAACATTTATTTCATGCTAGTCACACTTGTTATTGTAGGTGTGACAGAATGGTATCAGAACTTAGATTTTTTATTTGATCCTTTGGGTATATCTGTGTAAGTATGCTTTGGAATGTTTTCAATTAAAATTATGCCTATGCATGGTTGAGGATTTTTGAAAATTGTAATGTCCCTTTTTCTTTTCAAGTATGCAATATATACATCCTTAATTTACCATTTATTTGAATTTTGAGATTTGTATGTTTAGAAATTTAGAAGATTGATTTTCATAAGAGGAAAAAAATGTAATAACCTACAAAATTTAGGAAAAATTAAAATTTATGATAATTTATTTTGATTATATTTTTATATATTGGGGGTAGATTTTATAATATGCATCAATGATTCGGTGAAATTTTTAAGTGAATTGTCTATTTTAAATATAATACCTCATATTTTAAATAAAAGATATAATAAAATGAATGATATAATTAAAAATTATTAGAAAAATTAATAGCACTATAAATTAAATTGAGAAAAATAATTTGATAATTTAACTAGATATAATAAGAAAAAAGTGCAAAAAAATTGTTAAAAAATTCATAGAAAAGGACATTAGAGAGGGGTACAAAAGAGAAATTGTTATTACGCTAACATTTATTATGATTTTTGAAATGCAAAGCATCTCTTTATCACTTATGTTAAACTTGTGATAAGGAGACAGAATCTAAATTAATTGTGATTTTATAAAAAATAACTAAACAATAATTTTTAGATCTCATTTTATAACCACTTTTAGCTTTTAGACAAGGTTATCTTGACTCCCACCACTTGCACTAAATCCTTTCAACTATTATATGTCTCATGTGCCATTATCAAAATTACTAATTCAATTGAATGGTAGTTAAAGATGTTAGCACAAGATAAAGAATTGTAGACTTTTTTTGCTAAGAGAGGCCTTAATGTGATGCTGGGTTTTCATGAGATGCTACGCTCTCTGCTTGAACTTGAACCTTTGCTCTAACAAGACAAATCACGAATTGATACTTTGAGCCTTTCCTTTATGTATAATAATAAAAAAGAAATATGGAAAATATCAAATCACAACTCCACTTTTTTTGTGCCCTTTAATTTAATAATTTACTTATTTTATTAAAAAATATAAGGTATTTATAATATTTCACCTTTTAGGGTGTAATTAATATGTTTTTCTTTTAAAAAATCTCTTAATAAATAAATAATTTAATATTTAGTTTTGAGTGAAATGCCATAATCTCTCGATTAAAATGTAAGATATTTTTTGAGAGGTTGAATGTTGAAAAATATAAAATATTTTTAGTATTTTAAAGTATAATTAATGTATTTTTTTTAAGTGTCCATAATAAATACTCGCTCCGTCAAAAAATATAAGATATTTTTAATTGAATCATATTTTTAATAAAGTAATTAGTTATTTTTAAATTAATACCATCTTTCATATTTACTTCTATTTATATTTTAAAATAAAATAATTTATTTATTGAGGGCATTAAAAAAAACATTAATTATGGCTTGATCCTTTTCTAAGATTTTCAAATTTCGTGATCCCTAATTATAATTAATGTCTCTATGTGGTCTGTGATTGTCATTTTTCCTGGAAAAAAACAAAGAAAGAATTGGAAAAAAAAATAAATAAATGAGAACGCACTAACGCAGCGGAGGACTGGGGAGAATGTCCAGAACGCAGCTCAGAATTTCTCGGATTTTCTTCTGTTGGTTTCTACATATTCCCTGTTTGATTTTTGTGTTTGTTTTGGATTGTTTGTTCGAAAATAAAAAAGTCAACCTCGTTTGTATCTTTGAACGTCTGAGAAATTTCCTGGGTAATCTATTGCTCCGCATTGAGTCCGTAGTTTTTAAGGTTCCAGCACCATTTTTCATTTTCTTTTTTGTTTTTAACTGTTACTTTAGACTTTCGTAGCAAGCTTTCATTGAAATTTAAAGCTTCCAAATTTTACCTCCTACTAGTATGAACTATTCTGTGGTTAAGCAGCAAGTTGGCAACTTATTGGGGTCTCTTTTCTGTAACATCTTAATTTTCCTCTCACATTTTTCTTGTTCTACATGATTCTAGACCCATTGAATGGAACTTCCCATATTGGCATAACGTGGCGCTGTCTCTGAAATCATGATCTGCAGACCAAAGCTTCTGAAATGTGGCATAATTCAGAGTCTGAACTTTCTCAGCGCCAATTCTTCTCTTTTGATTGATACGGGTAAGCTATTTCACTCAAACTTTCCCTTTCCACAGTTAATAATATAAGCAAGCAGCTGAACATTACTAGTGCACTGAAACTTGGGAGGCTGGGTCACTGTTTCGAACTCTGATTGTGGCATGTTTTTTTTTTTTTAAGGAAAAAGAAACTTAGCGATTGTCTAATTTATTTATAAGATACTTTCGGTTTTTTATGACTAAATAAGACTTGAAGTGGTAGTTTCCTGTGCATACGAGACAATTGGTATTCATTGTATCAGGTAAACCTCTTGATAGAATACAAGAAGGCGCCTATTCAACAATGCCATTGGCTAATGATAACATGGATAAGGAATTTGGGAATTTTACATTGGCAAAAGACCTGGCCAGTCTTGTTGAGGAATCTTCTAAAGTTGTTGAGAAAAAGGCAAAGAGTCGAATGGAGCTCAAGAGATTGCTTGAATTCCGCATTAAAAAGAGAGTCAAGGAGCAATATGTGAACGGGAAATTTCAAGACGTAATGGAAAAAGTGGTTTCCAATCCAGAAACTCTTCAGGATGCTTACAATTGTCTGAAGCTTAACTCTAATGTTGATGTGGATTTGAACTATGACAGCACTTTCAATACCTTGGCAGAACAGCTATGCCATGGGAGTTTTGATGTCACTGCCAATACCTTCACTATTTCAACAAGAGGTGTGAAGAAAGATGTTCTTGTCCTCCCCAATTTAAAGTTGAAGGTTCTCCAAGAAGCTATCAGGATTACTTTGGAAGTTGTTTATAGGCCACACTTCTCCAAAATTTCACATGGTTGTCGAAGTGGCAGGGGACACTCCACAGCCTTAAAGTACATCTGCAAAGGGATCTTGAATCCTGACTGGTGGTTCACATTGCATGTAACCAAAAAGTTAGATGCTGCTGTCTTAACTAAGCTTGTCTCAGAAATGGAGGACAAAATAGAAGACCCAAAATTATATGCGATGATTTGGGGCATGTTTGAGGCCCAGGCACTGAATTTTGAGTTTGGAGGTTTCCCAAAGGGCCATGGTCTTCCACAAGAAGGGTTTTATCGTCTATTCTCATGAATATATATTTTGACCTCTTTGATCGAGAATTTTACAGGTTGTCAATGAAATATGAAGCTATTAATGGTGGAAGTTGTGATGATCAAGATAAATCATGCTCCAAATTGCGCAGTTGGTTTAGGAGACAGTTGAAAAGTCATGATCCTAAGTGCTTAGTTGAAGGGACTCCTGGTCTCAAAGTATACTCTTGCCGAGTTATGGATGAGATATTTTTTGCAGTTTCTGGTTCTAGAGAATCTGCTGTTAGTTTGAAGTCTGAGATCCAAACTTATTTGAAGGACTCTTTGCTCCTGGATGTGGATGACCAAACAGATATACTACCTTGTGATGGATCTGATACTATTCGCTTTCTGGGAACTTCAATTAGAAGAAATGTTAGAGAAAGTCCTGCGGTTAAAGCTGTTCACAAGTTAAAGAAAAAAATTGAATTATTTGCTTCACAAAGGCAAGAGGCCTGGAATTATGGGACAACTAGAATTGGGAAGAAATGGCTGGGGCATGGTTTAAAGAAGGTTAAGGAATCAGAAATCAAACACTTAGCTAATAATAGCTCTTTGCTAAACAACATTTCATGCTTCCGTAAGTCTGGAATGGAAACTGACCATTGGTATAAACACTTAATGAAGATATGGATGCAAGTTATTCAAGCTAAAAATGCTGCAAGTGAAGAAATCATCCTATCTAAGTGTGTTGCTGAACCATCTCTACCCCAAGAGCTTAAAGATTCATATTATGAATTTCTAAAACAGGTGGATAAGTATATATCTTCTGAGACAGCTTCTACACTCCAGCTTTTATCAAATTCTGACATCTCAACACAACTTGAAATTAAACAAACTGAGATTATTGCTCCGTTATGTGCTATTAAAAAACGTCTCCAGAGATATGGATTGGTCACATCTAATGGATGCCCCCGCCCTGCTACTTTACTTATCTTGCAAGATACTGCTGAAATTATTGACTGGTTTTCAGGGATTGTACGCCGCTGGCTAAGATGGTATCAGAATTGTGTTAACTTTAATGAGGTAAAGCTCTTGATTTCTGTTGAAGTTCGGAAATCATGTATCCGTACTTTAGCAGCGAAGTATCGGATACATGAAACTGAGATAGAGAAGCGGTTTGACCAGGAACTCAGCAGGCTTCCATTAACTGAGGAGATAGAGGATAAGATGACAAATGAAACTTTGGATGTTGAAGCTTTTGATAATAATGAGTCATTAATGTATGGAATTTCCTACAGTGGTTTGTGTTTGTTGTCTCTGGCAAGATTAGTGACACAGTCAAGACCTTGTAACTGTTTTGTTATTGGGTGCTCATCCGCAGCACCAAGTGTCTATACTCTTCATGTTATGGAAAGGCAGAAGTTTCCAAGCTGGAAGACTGGCTTTTCAACTTGCATCCATCCAAGCTTGAATAAACGACGAATTGGATTATGCAAGCAACATCTGCAAGATTTGTACCTGGGTCACATATCTCTGCAGTCCATTGATTTTGGTGCATGGAAGTAAGCGCTATCTATTATTGGAGATTCCTTATAAGGCTATTTGGATTATGGTCATATATTACATCAGTTTGTTGAAGATGTTAAAGGTTCTCTTGCAAATGAGGTGCAAAATTTAAATCTCAGCTTACTAGCAGATTTTGTTTGATATCCCGAGGTGATTCTCTCCTTTACTTATGACTATTTTTACTTTCATGAATCTCATTCTGATCAATCATTTGCAGATTATATAATTCTAGGCATTGGAGCTCTAGAAATTTGTCTTCGATTTTTGGTAATGGTTTATGGAGCTTTTGTTGTCATCCTAAATTCCATTTTTAGATTTAGGGCCTGCTTGGATAGGCTTATAAGTGATAGATTCGCTTGCTTGTTATATGATGGTTGATGGCTTCAGATCAGGGCATGTTTTGCATTATGAGATGTTAAAACACATTTACAATTATTAATTCTGTGGAATGCTATTTATATTTTAATCCATATAGGTTTGGAAATGTTAAAATATTTACACTTTAAGATTATAAGTTATTTTTATATTTGAATATCTTATTAAAATTTTATTTAAGAAAATTTGTTATAAAATTTTGTAGCCAAATGAATTGTATTTAAAGAGTTCTTTTGATCACAGTATCCTAATGCTTAACAATTTATGCTTCATATAATATCTCTTGCAAAATTCTTACTATGTAGCATAACCATCCAAACAAGAAGGCAAAAATACCTTTTTTTCCCAATCCAAAATGGAAGTACTTTTAAATGTATATCCAAGTAAGCCCCTGATCTTTGTGAAGTGGGCAATTGTGTTCCATTAGATGCTGCTGCTGCTTTTTTTTTGTTTTTTGTTTCCCAATAATGAATCATTTGGTTTTGGTATTCAAGGCTACCAACTAATTCAGATTTGAGTTGAGTTAAGCACTAATTGAGGGGAAGCTCTGGTTATTTATGTGATTGTATGTCTAGAGGATTATTCAAGAAAATGACCAACAACTCATCATCCATCTCAAATGAGAAATTTTTTTTTTTTAATACTCTTTCTAAGGTAGTTCTTACTTACATGGTCATGTCTGGATTGCCCAGCACCAATGACACCTTATTTGTGTCTGCTTAAATTGTCAGTCTGCAATCTTTGATGCCAAGACAGATGTATGGCAAAAGATGGGGCGTTCTTGTGAGGATTTTGGGATTAAGGAAGATGAGTCTTCATTCCCTCCTTTAGTTTAGTCCGTGTGAGTATCCATTTTGCTGGAAGAGGGAATGATTCAATTAATGGACTGAGTTATAAATATCTTGCCAATTTTCCTATTTTATCACTGTGCCACTTTTGCTGAGCAAATTTTCAGCTTTAAGCTACAAGAAGCAAGTCGTGGTGGTTATCATAAATGATATGTCTTAGAAATATAGCAGAAACTCTTATGACTCTCTCTGGTTTACTCATCCATGTTATATGAAGTAAAGATTTCAAGTAGTTTCATGTTCTTTAGCAGTTGCTTTCCTGTCTCAATGATTTTAAGGGTATTTTTCACTATGTAATCCAACCGAGTCAGCAGCAGTTAACTCAAAGCATGACTATAATGTTGGCCTGTTAGACTCATCAAGTTTTATTTTGATTCCCTTAGATGAAAGTTTTATTTGATTTCTTAATTCTGAAGCATTAAGTGCCAGTTAAAGAATCAAATAGAAGGGTAACTAGAGCATTCATTTTGACAGAGAATGATTGGCCAGTATTACTTTAGATATATTCCAGAACATAGTTTTCAAATTTTGTTGATTACATGAGCTAGCTTCTGATGTTAACTGATTGAAATCACGTAAGACCTCCATGTTAAAAAGGCAGATAGAAATTTTTACATGATCCAAGTTTCTTAAAATCAAATCAAACTTTTCAAAATTTCTATCTAGCAGCTTTTTCTTAACTTGGTTCTATAATGTTTCGAACCATGCAAAGCATCAAAAACTTCACTGCCTGCTGGAGCATCCTTGTCTTCATATCTCTTCTAGACATTTAAAACAACTGACATAATAGTTCCTATTTCCCCTAGCTTATCGAAGTGCTAGAGAGGATGAATTTGCTCTATATTTGAGAGGCTTGGCTTTTGTTTCTCTCTCAGCATGAGTTTCCAAATATTATTAAAAATTAATGTTTAAATAATAATAATTGATACAAAAATTTATCATTTAAGACTAATAATGTTAGGATTAGAGTATTAGAGATATATACTTTATAAGATTAATAGATTAGATTGAACTTCATAGAAATTAGAGAACTAAATGTGCACTTTTGCCTAAATCTATTTTATAAATCTCAAGTTTAATCAATAAGGAATTTTATGAAATATTTCAGGTAAACAATTTATGCAATTGATTGATTGATAATCGTTTTGATGAAAATTAGATAATTACGTCCCTTCAAAACGCAATTCTTATTTGGCATTCACCCTTAAAAAAGTTTCGAGGGAGATATCAAAACTTTATTTCATGTCCTCGTGATATTAATATCGAGTCGTTATGACTCTGCAAAATACAATGGTATTCCTAATTAATTTTGAATATGTTTACTGCAAGTTGAATCAAATAAATCATCTTCGTCAGCATGGACTACATGACTAGTGCAAATGGATACAATAATTAGAGTCATAGGAAACTAGCTTGCAGAAGCTATCTCCTTTTTTCCCCAAGGTGGGTGATTTAAAATGATATTATATATTTATAATTTCCCACGACTTAAATAAAATTGACCTCCAAACTTTGTTTGGAATGAGAATAAAACATGAACGAGAGAACTATGATATTTTATACTCTTGTTTTCTTCCTAGTTTAAAGAGGGAAAAGAGTAACGAAAAGCTTTATAATTTATATGTTAGAGAGGCGTGATTTTTTTTTTTAACTTTCTTTCCTAATTTTTACATTTTCTTATTATTTTTCCTATTCGAAACCGACGGTCAAATTGTCTTAAGGAACATAAAATAACGGAGAATATTTGTGCAACAATATTTGATTAATACCTTGTAATTGAATTATAGGCAAACGGTATATGTTTATGTATATATATATATATATATATATAATTAAGGAATCAATATCACTGTCTCGTAATTATCTTGTATGTACCTGCTTGGAAAATTATTAGGATCATTTGTTTAGATACAGTAACGTTAGATTTTTAGGCATGTTTGGATACTTGTTAGGAATTAATTTTGGGATCAAAATCATGGTTTTGCAAAAACTTATCCAACACTCTCATTTTGTAAAATTTCATTTGGCTTATAGAATTTTATTTGGAGAAGTTGAAATTTCCTTCATTTACAAAACTCCATTTAACTCTTTTTCTTTATATTACATTTAAAATTAATTATTAAGAAATCATCCAAACACCTTTAATTTGTCAGCATCAATTTTTAAAATTTTATCTAAACATCATCACATTTTAATAATTAATTTTTTTAATTGAAATTCAAACACACCGTTAATCGGATGTTCATATATCTTTCATTGACCAAATGATATTCATGGCTCCCACAAAAGTCAACACCGCTTCCATTCTTCCCTGCGTTCTGAATTAAATTTTATTGTCCAAAACGGTACCAATAAAAAGCAATGTTTCCACTTTCCACAATGACCACGTACGATCCTTCAAATCAAAATATATACATAAAAAAAACTAAGGGAGGCTCATTCACCTGAGGATCACGTACGTATTGACCCCTCACGCTCAACCACGCAGTCTTGAACATATCGTGTGGCGCGTGGTTGATTTAAGAAATAGACTATATTGTATCGTGTGTTTTTTTTTTCTTTTTGGCCAACATATTGTATCGTTTTATACTATAAAGCAGTATTATTGAGGAACAGCTTGAACAGCAAAAATGAGAAGATACATTGAGTCGAACACGTACGTTCTTAACTGACAATATGGACGCTTTCGGGACTTAGCCCTTTATTAACCAGCGCGTTCCCAAAATGAAAATAAGGCCATCTTTCTTACATGTAATTGGGCATTATGCTTCCGGCGCAAATTAAAGGGAAAATTTTATTAAATTCCCTGATCAAATTTATTTTTTTAGTCATCTCCTAAAATTCTAAAATAGCAGTTGAATTCCTGTGAGCTTTATTTGGGTTAAATTAAAATTAAGCTTTTAAGTGAAATGACGCAAATAACCTCAATTCTCTATTTTCATCTAGCACAAATTGTTCATCTGCATAATTTTATTTGTTTATATCCATAATAATGTTATGTTATTAATGAAAATTACAAATTTCACCTCTACTGATTATTCATTTTCAATACATTAATTATTTATATTTGAAGGAATTGAATTTATTTGTGCCATTTCTCTCAAAAATTTAATTTTTAAATTAGTCCAAATGGAACCCACGGGGACTAAAATGATGTTTCCAGAATTTTAGAGATGAATAAGTTTGGTCAGGGTTTAATGAAATTTTCCGCAAATTAAGTAAATATCTGTCTTAATTAATAATAGTTTTATTTATTTTAATATATTTTAATTTGCGACCTCGGGAGATAGGTGTATTCTTAAACCTTTAACACGCCTCTTCAGCTTTTATTATTTTTTTCTTTTTGAATTCACAACAGCTGTTACTTCGCGGACCCACGGGGTATTTTATTATTTCAGCATGCAAATCCGAATATGTCAATAAATGACTCGTCCACAAGCCACGTGTCACACCTATTATGCATTTTAAAAAAAAAAAACAAGGCATCTGTGTAAAATAAAAAATTTAGATTGTTTGTGATAAGTTGCACATTATATAACTTGGTCATCTTTAATTTAAATGTAGTTTTATATACTCTTATAAATAAAAAGTATGCGCCAACTTATGATAACTTTTGTTATTCATTTCTTAATTAGTTACTTCCTCAATTTTATAAAATTTATTTTTGAAGTGATTTGATGTTCCTTAAATTATTTTAAAATTATCTTATATTATATTTTCTCCTTAAATATTTTTCCTTCTCAGTTGCTAAATCATTTTTAAAAATATCTTATTAATATATAGGACGGAAGAAATATTTTGTTGCGGGCAATGTTATGAAAACCGGATTGGCCATTAAACCGGTCGAGGTACTGGTTCATAGTTCAATGGTCGGACCGCAGTTTGAACCGTGATCCAACCGGTTATAAATAAATTAATAGTTTTAAATATTATATATTTAAAATAGAAAGAAATAATCATATTAGTAACAAAAATAAATGTTTAAATTTCAAACAAAATAATATACAATAAAAAATATAACATCCATCAATATTATATTATTTTCATCCAAACATATACAAGTGTTTCATAATTCATAATTTATAACTTTAAAATATATACACATATACATAATTTATACATATTTCATACATTTTTTTATTTCATAATTCTTATTAGGTATAAATATATATAAATTATATTTTAAAATATGAATTAAAAATAAAAAATTTAAAAATAATATAACCGGTTCAATCGGTTCTTGCCCGATTTTAGCCGGTTTTACCGGTTTGTGGCTAGTTATGCCAATGCTTGATCGATTCTTGAAATTTCTAGTTTTTTGTGATGACCGGACCAGACTTAGGATCGGTTCCCGGTTGAACTAGTTGGACCAGTCAGTCTGGTCCGGTTCTGATAACACTGGTTGTGGGCACGTAATTCTAAAAAAGTTTACATCCTGTGTGCAGATAAAACTCCTATCTTCCTATTCTATTTTATATTACATTAGGGAAAGCATTAGGTAAATTAATATTAAGAAAACATTCGCATGAATTTTAAAATTTTAGATAGATATTCACCATATTTCAAAAACAAGGATTTAATACTAAGACAAAAGAACATTTCATAGTTGCATATAGAAAATTTCATCATACTAAATTCCTTGCATATAGCAATTATATTCTCTTTCTCTTATTACTTCCTTCGCCTTCTTTTATAAGATATTTTTTTAAAATATTTGATATTCTATAATATAAAATTTTGGGGAAAATATAATTTATTTTAAAATTATCACTCATTATTTCACTCTTTAAATATATAAATTTATCTCTCTCATTAAATGAATGGTATTTTAAAAAAATTTTATATTCATTTTGAAGAAATTAGTATTACAAAAATCTATATAATAATTTCATAAAATAAAGCAGAAGAACTATCAAATTTACTATACCATTATATTTTCTCAATACAAAATATAAGATATTTTATTTTGCAATAAAATGCTAAAAAATATAAATTATTTTAGGTGTCTTAAGATATAATTAATGAGATTTTAAAAAAAATTCTTAATTAAGACTATAATTAATAAATTTTTAATTAAAATAGTCTATTAAATAGAAGCAAAGGTGAAAATATATAATTTTAAAAATATTTAAAATAATTTATTGAGAGGTTGAATTTGTTGAAAATACGGAGGGAGTATGAGATAAATTATTTGTCTCAAGAATATTTCAGGTACCATTTTTTTTTAACATTTCGATGAAATAATTTTAATTCTCCTTTGAAAATTGTAGAAAACGATAAGACACTCAAAAATAGATTACATTTGGGGATCAGCTAAAACATTATAGAACTTGAGGTTAAGGTGAAAAAATGTCCTCAATGTTTCCCTCCAAGTGCACCCCATATCCTAAACTATTTTTTAGCACAATTTCATCCTAATGTATTTTTTAGTACAATATTGCCCTCTCATTAAGTGTTGATTGCTTTGACTATTATCCCTCATATGTTGACCATATTCTTCCATATGTGCTGCTAGGTCATCGTCCACATAAGTATGTGCAAATTTTAATCATATTCTGTCCAAAAGTTGAAAAGTTGAGCCTTGTTTAAAACACTCGAGTATTTGAACAAAGGTGAGACCAGAGGTTGAGTTAGGGCTAGGGTTCGAGCAGATAAAGTGGTACGTATGTGATCATAGAATCTTGTGAGGAATCTTGCTAGCTTTAGAGATGATGACAAAGTTACATGTGTGTAATTTCACCAACAGGACTGTATTCAATGTCAGTGGGTGGTTTATTAGTCTCTTAATTTGTTTGGCATGATGAATTTACAAGTGTTAATCAATTAGTTTGCTATGATGAATTTTCTAGGATGAAGTTTGAAGTAGTTATTAAAGAGGGGACCTTATAGGAGTACATGGTTAACCACATTGATCCAGAGACAAGGTTCCCAATCGCAAGTGAGAGGGAATTCAAGCAGCAAGTAATACTTGATAGCATAAATGCAGATGGTTCAAGAAGGATCCAATTGAGCGAAGATGGTGCCAATGTTATGCAACCTTCTAAACTACCCTATAAACCTCAAGGACTCATGTGGATGGGGGAGCCAAGCTATACAACATCGAGTATTGTTGCTCAAAGGAAGAGGAGGTAGGGCAACTGAGGAGGAGGACAAGGAATTCTAAAATATAGGATTAGTTATACTTTTGTTATGTACTAGTTTGGATGCTATTTTTTTGGGTATAAGAATTCTGGTTGTTATTTTGGATGCTAGAATTCTAATATATAGGCCATCATTCATATTTAAGAATAAATTTTGGTTGTTATTTTGAATTACTATATTTAAGACCAAATATGTAATGCAACATGGATTTATGCAAGTATAAGATAGTTTGTGCAAGTATGATATTTTAGTCAAATTGTGCTTAATAAGGGTAATTGGTTTATATGCTTAATCTCTGACACTCTATTCCTTTTTCTCATCTTACCCAAAGCTTAAATTTGTTATTAGGATAAGTATTTGATTTATCTTATATCCTTTCATGACTCTATCTTAGGTTTTTAAAAGGTTTTAGCTTGAATCTAATTATGCTATTAACGTTTATATTTTGATTAAGAGTTATGGAGATATTTGATTTTGACCTTATTCAGTATTTTTTTTTAAATCCCTTAATATATAAATCCATTTGATATGAAACTTCTTTTATTTGAAAATAAACTTGTATATTTTTTTAAAGAACTTAATTTCGTTCAAAATAAATTTTATATGAAAGAGAGATGATTTTTCAAAGTTAGCTATTGAAGCTTCCATTTCTTGAGAAAAACGCTATTAACCTTTGCTCACCATTTTGAGAAAAATCTAATTTGAATTTTTCAAGTAGTCTTATTTCATTGGAAACTAGACATCTAGAGCTTTCCAACCATAAGTCATTTGCCTTATTTAGAGTTAAAATGAAAGAGTTATGACTTAGAAGCTAACACAAACTCTATTTTGAAATCGTGTCCATTATTCTGGAATAGCTCACTTATTCCAATATAATCTCACTTATTCTTGTATAAACTCACTTATACCAATATAAGCATCAATTTTTCATGCTTCATTCTTCATGGTTGATTTCGTACGCTTTGAGACTTATTCAATATCAATTCTTTTCATCCTCTATAAGTTGTGTTGATCTTATAGCCTTTCTAAAATCATTTTAA